>NC_133316.1:9720944-9800019 GCF_012295235.1 Primulina huaijiensis | reverse complement strand
TGAATATGTTTGTATATTTTAATATATAAAAAGAATAAAGAATCTAGGTTGTGATTTTCCGATAAATTTTAATACTAAGAGACTAGTAATAAGATAGTGTGGGGGTGTGATGAAACCTTAAATTAATAATTAATTATATGTTAAAACTTGTATTTTAAAATTTTAAGTTTCATTAAAATTATAAAATTATATTATTTTAGTATTGTTTGTTTATATTTAAATGTCTTACTAAATATGTTTTATTTTCATGTTTTCTACGTGTTGGTAAAAAAATGATGACTCAAGCTACAAAAATCAAATGGAGGTGATTCAAATATTTTTGGAATCCTTGAGAAATTATCTACAACTTTTCAGAAGACATGGTTGCCTAAAAAGTTCATTAAGATGATCAAATTGTTCAAATATCAAAAGGAGGACATATTTACTTTAACTATGACCAGCTTATAGTAAAAAAATTATAAATAATTCAATATTTAACCAAATGAGGTGATTTAAGTAGCCAAATTCATCTACAGACAATACCTTACATGTTTGCTGTTTTGAGAAAAGTTCAATTCAGAGATTAAAGTTGTGGAACATAGCATTGAAAGAAGAGCAATGGAATTGAAGTTGGAGGAGACAAAAACTACTATTACAAGTACATGGCATTAACAAAATTTTTGACCCTTTCTCTCATTTGGCCTATAAATAGAGGCCTTGTGATAGCTTGAGAATTATCATATCCCATTGTAGAATATAGTTTGTGTGTATAAAAGTTCTAAGTTTAATATATTTTCTTTTCCAACTATGAGTGAAGATTTTAGTGTGAATCAAAAGTAAGCTCATGGCACTAAATCTATTATGTCAAGGTGAAGAANTACTAACTTTTAACAATCTAACATTTACTTTCCCGCATCTAACTTTTACTTTACTGCAACTAACTTTTACTTTACCGCAACTAACTTTTATTTTTCGCATCTAACTTTTAACTTAACTAACTTATTAAATCATATATTTCATTTAGACAATAGTGTTGCTCTCCCGGTTATTCTAAATGAAATATAATGATTTAATTTAACATTTATTTATGCAATTTTATATTTATACAGTTATATATATAACCATATGGACTATATATAAAATATCGGTTAATTTGATATTTTTATAGTGGGAACTATATTATATTATGTATATGTTTAAATATATAATTTTCTTTTTCATGGAACCATTAATTATAGTGGTTTCCTTTGTTCTACTTTTAGTTAAACAATATTACATAAACCAAGAATAAATCCTTGAACCTTGACAAAATTTATAATTTGTAAACTTCATTCTTTTATTTGGTAATTTATAAATTAATAAATTTAAACTTAAAGAACCTCTCTGTGGATCGATCTCGTACTTACGAAATATATTACTTGCAGACAACCTACACTTGTGTGAATTATAATTTAAGTAATAGCATTAATTAAATACATGTTTAATCAACTAAAAAGTCCCAACAATATTTAAAAATATTTGGTCCCACTCGTTTATAGTATCGCATTACCGAAACTATTCATTTTCTAGCAAAAGTTCGTTACCGATTAAGTTTGTCCCTTACTATAAATAGATTGCTGTATTCCTATTTTGGACTTACTAAATTTGGAGTTTTTATTTTATAACTTTCTAAAAGTAGAAACTTTATCGAAATCGCCCTAAGTTCTCTCTCCTTCTGCCGTACATCGCGTATTCGATTGCGTATAGTTAACATTTGTAACATTCGGTTAAATAATCATTAAATCAAGCACATACTTAAACATGCTTCTAGTACACTCATTTAAATAAATTTCAAATAATTTTCATGCTTGCATGTGGTTATTGTGTTCGGATTTTCGGGCGTTACAATTCCTCCCCCCTTGAAAAAAATTTCGTCCTCGAAATCAGTGCTTACAAAAAAGATCAGGGTAGCGACTCCTCATGTCGGTCTCAGTCTCCCAAGTAGCTTCTTCCTCTGAATGATCCAGCCACTTGACCTTGACCATCTTTATCACTTTATTGCGCAGTTTCTTCTCTTGCCTGCCTAAAATTTGCGTCGGTTTCTCCTCGTATGTCAAATTTGCAGTAAGCTGCAGTGGCTCATAGTTCAGTACATGTGATGGATTTGACATGTACTTGCGGAGCATAGAAATGTGAAAGACATTGTGAATTCTCACTAGATTATGTGATAGAGCCATCTTGTATGCCAATGCTCCCACCCTTTCCAAGATCTCAAATGGTCCAATAAACCTCGGACTGAGCTTACCCTTCTGCTCGAGTCGCATAACTCCCTTCATGGGAGGTATTTTGATGAAGACGTGATCACTAACGACAAACTCGAGATCTCTCCTCCTCTTGTCTGCATAGCTCTTCTGTCTACTCTGCGCTGTCTTCATCCTATCTCGGATCTTGAGTACCAAATCCGCAGTCTGCTGAACAATATCTGGTCCAATCTCGGCTCTCTCTACGAACTCATCCCAATGAATCGTTGACCTGCACTTTCTTCCATATAGAGCCTCGTAGGGATCCATACCTATATATGATTGATAGCTATTGTTGTAGGTAAACTCACTAGCAGTAGCTTCGGCTCCCAACTACCTTGAAAGTCAATCACACAAGCTCGTAGTAAGTCCTCCAGAATTTGGATCACCCTCTCTTATTGGCCGTCAATTTGCGGATGGTAGGCGGTACTAAACAACGGCTTGGTCCCCATGACGGAATGAAAACTCTTCCAGAACGATGAAGTAAAGCGCGGTTCTCTTCCAGATCACTGGGACATTTGTCAACCCAAAAGGCATCACAAGAAATTCATAGTGTCCATAATGAGTTTTGAAAGCCGTTTTATGAACGTCTGTTTCCTTGACTTTCAATTGATGATAACCATAACGAAGATCTATCTTCGAGAACATCGAAGCTCCATGCAACCGATCAAATAGAACTTCAATTCTTGGCAATGGATACTTGTTCTTCACTGTCACTCTATTCAACTCTCGATAATCAATGCAAAGCCTCAGACTGCCACGCTTCTTCTTCACAAACAGAATAGGCACGCCCCATGGGGATGAGCTAGGGAGAATAAAACCCTTGTCTAACAACTCTTGAATTTGATCTTTCAGCTCTTTCATTTCTGTAGGTGCAAGTCGATAAGGTGCCTTAGAGATTGACACGGTGCTCGGAAAAAGCTCAATAGAAAACTCCACCTCCCTCGCTGGTAGAGCGCTAGTCACATCGTCAAGAAAAACATCAGGGAATTCTCTAACTATTTCAACCTCCTCAATAATCCGACTGGCAGTGTAAGGATTAAGACAACACTTGCCAGGAAAGCTTGACATCCTTTAATACACAACTTCCTCGCGTGCAAGCATGAGATAATGCACGACACAAGACTGCTCTGGGTTGCATCAAATAAAAATGACTCCCCATTGATGATATTAATATATACGGTCGTCCGACGGTAGTCAATCGAAGCTCCATTCACTGCTAACCAATCCATACCCAAAATTATGTCGAACTCGGGCATAAGTAGAACAATAAGGTCAGCTCAAACAAGGTGTCCTTGCATCTCGAGCTCTACATCACAGACCACAATAGATGATAGCATCTCCTCTCCCGATGGTACCATAACTCTAAATCCCAACCGCAACTGCTCGGGCAAGACCTTCAGACGGCTCGCAAAAGATCCAGAAATAAAAGAATGTATAGCTCCAGAATCCAAAGCGCATTTGTGGCTACTCCTTCAAGACGGATCCTTCCTGAAATTTCAGTGACAACCCATCCAACACACACTTCTTAACCAATAATTTTCCAAAATTACAAGTTCCTAGGGTTTACAGTCTAGGATTTTCTAACAGTTGCTAAATAAATCAACAATCATGCCTCATACCATAGGAAATCATATCATGCCATCTAAATATCCAAAATAAATCGGCAAAAATAAAATCTGATTAAAATACCTGTGATGAGTGTAGTGTACCTGGCTCAGCCTCCTCTGCATGCATGACCTACGCCATACCAGTTGCAAGCGTTTGAAGCTTAGGGAAATTGAGAGCGATATGTCATTGCTCTCCATATTTGAAGCACTTTCGAGAGAACCATAGACACTTGCCATAATGGTGGCGGTTGCATTCCTTGCAAAAAGGCTTTACATCACTCTTTGGCACTCCCGATTTCTGTGGTTGCCTCGGTGCTCCTTGTTTCTGCTGACTTTGTCCCTTGCTAGGCCTCGTGAAGGGTTTCTTATTCTCCTGATTCGATTGTTGGGCAAGGTTCCCCTTGCATTGCATCTCCCAATCAATGTCCTTCAGTGACTGCTCAGCTCGAAAGGCTTTAGCAACAGCGGTAGTATAATCAATCGGGTCAGACAACATCACATCCCAACGGATCATCGGCCTCAAACCATCCAAGAAATGACTTGAGTTCTCTGTAGCATCATTAGCAATCAAAGGCACAAAGTGACAACCTCGGTCAAACTTCTGGACGAATTCAGCAACAGATGCATCCCCTTGGCGGAGACTCATAAACTCTCTCTTCAGCCTCGATCGAACATTGGCGGCGAAATACTTCTCAAAGAATACTCTCTTGAAAACCTCCTAAGTCAATGTCGTCAGATTCACTCCTCGCTCCCTCCCTCCCACAATAAGGAAGCATCATCCTTCAATAAGTAAATAGTGCAACGAACCCGATCAGCGTCTGCCATATCTATATACCTTAAAATCACCTCCAAAGACCTAATCCATCCCTCAGCCACGAATGGATCGGTAGTGCTAGAAAAGTCCTGGGGATCCATCCTCATAAATTGCTCATATATTGCCTCCGGTCGGACCCTTGTAGAATTACCAACATGTTGCTCCAGTAATCGAGCAATACCTGCTAGCACACGAGCACTAACATCCTGATTAGGGGGAGGCTATGGAATCTCCTCCTACCGCCTATCCTCACCATCGCTGCGAAGAACTTGAATAGGAGGCATGTCTGTACAAGTCACCCAACCCAACACATAACGAACATGCAGTTTTCAAATAAAAGCATCTAACATTTATCTTTGACAATCATATAAGCAAGTACATCTAAACAATTAAATAAATACTAGGGTAATTAAAATTTAGAGCAATAAAACTCACAAACATTGAGGCGTGACTTCTCGGGCTCTCGGAAGCAGCAGCAAGCATAACCCTTTTTACAAACCACCGCTCTAATACCAACTGAAACGATCCTACTTCTAAATTCATTTAATTTACACTAGTTTTTTTTTTCTAAACCATGCATATTTAATTCATCATAAAGAAACTAGCATAAATAATTAAATAAACAACCTCCATAATATCCATTATCATTCATGCTGAACAAGTAAAATAAGCAATAAAAGTCTAAAATTGAACTTAATAAACTCTAGCACCCTAACATTCTATGAATAAAAGCGAAACTCCATAAAATCATCAAAAGTCTTTAACATAGGTGGAATTTCTAGGTCCTCGGTTATGCACTGCGCCTCCTGGATGAATCGATAGTTTGCACCTTACGACTCAATATCGTCATCACCTGGAACCATTTAAACCTAGTGATTCTAATGACTCAGCATGCTCAATCCTAATATAGCAAGTACGTTAATATACACTCTGATGCATAAAAATTACTTTTACAAAAAATAGTCTTTTCCATGCAAACATGCAACCTTAAAAAATATGCAACTTTTTAAACCATGCTTACATATGAACATTTTCCATTTAAAATCATCATTTTTAGGTGAAGTCCGATCCTCGAAAGTGACAACATTCATTCGATTGATCAATTTATAAACCATATCACTAGGTCGCTGGGTTCAACGTCCACTTCTTGGACAATCCCACCGACTATCATAAAAATTACTTCACCGTTCACTTTTTCAACGGTTCCATTATCATTGAGATTTCCGCCCCCGTTTTCGACGGTTCACTCCCTTTTGTCATTGCAAGTTCATCGTTCTCGTTTTCAACGGATCCCTTAATACTTTTAAGTCACGATCAATTCACTTTCATCAAAAATATTTTCCTTTAATTTAATATTTCATAACACATTCATAACTTTCCATATTCTTTCAAATTTCAAAAATGCTTTATATCATTAGTATACGTCGAGATAGCTAAAAATATCATATACGTGCAATTACGTTAAAACTTCTAAGAATGGCATATATCATGCATATACTTTAAAACTTCTAATTATAACATTTTACATGATGTGGAGTTGTTATAGGAAGTTGCAAACCGCCCTTGAATTTCCTAGAACCTACCGTACATGTTTGAGTGCTCAACATACCCGAACAACCTTAAACTTTGACTCAAGGAGACGACTCGATTTCAAAACTTTAAAAACACCCAAAAATATCTAGTATCTTCCTGAAAATTCAATCTTAGGGCCTATGTTTCAAAAACGACTCAATTCTCTTACCGGATGGCTCGTTTACTGCCGTTTTCGCGTTTTTGGTTAAACAAATGACCAAACTACCCTTACGACTCGACTCGAGACCAGACCAGATCAGACCATTATTAACATAAGACTCATATTAATCTGCTGGAAGTCCCCAATCCAAAGCCAAAACCGAAACATGGAATAAAATTTTAACCTAGGCCCACTTCGTCCTTTTTTGACATGTTCGGACAAATTACGACCCCAAACAGACCACAGCTCAAAACGACCCCAAACCAGGCCCTAGACCACTTCCTCAGACACTAAATAAAACCATGGTCAGGCCATTTTGGACACAGGCCAGACGCCCTACCCTCCAAACCCTTCACAACAGCATCCCGTCGTATGGCTCTTCTTGTGTAGCCAAGGAACAAACGCTCCAGCAGCTGTGGCTGCCATTGGCTCGATTCTTGGCTCACACTAGACCCTCACCAGGACCCTAAGGCACGACCCTAGCCCCTGGACCAGCCCTTAAACCAACCCCTCAGCCCTAAGAATCCCCACGCACCAAAATAGCACAACATACACACCCTAAGGAGTCACGGCTGCTGTGCTTCACCAATTTGTCCAGGCCCTATCTGAACCCAATTAAGACCTACCTAGGATCCTAAAAAAAAACTCCAGACCATGGCTAAGGCACATTCAGCCCCCTTTGACCGATGAAGCCCAAGCCGCGCCCTTCTCCCCTCTCAGCTTGCACGCCTTTTGTGTACAGGTTTGGACATCCCCTTGAAGCTCTGGTTTTATCTTTTTTCCCTTTAATTCTCTTCCTAAACATCTATACCAGCCCTTGGAACCCTTGGTTTGCATCCTTCCCATAACAATTTTATAAACGTTAGCAAGTTCTTAATGGAAACAAGAGATACACATGCATGAGATTAAAAAAATCACTTTTGTCAACTTTTCACACAAAATCAGCATACATGCAATAATATGGATTGAATGGTTCTTGAAAAAGGGTTTGTTGTCGGTTTGCCGAAGTCAGTCAGAGTGGAAGTGGGAGAATGTTACCATGGACTTTGTTGTCGGTTTGCCGAAGTCAGTCACAGGGTCAAATGCTATCTGGGTGATTGTTGATCGTCTTACTAAATCAGCGCACTTCTTGCCTATTAAGACAACTTTCGCCATGATTCAGTATGCAGAGTTGTATATCCGAGAGATAGTCAGACTTCATGGTATTCCCGTTTCTATAGTATCTAACTGAGATCCTAGATTCAATTCCTCATTTTGGAAGAGTCTGCATTCAGTTATGGGTACGAAGTTTTTGTTTAGCACAGCCTTCCACCCTCAGACGGATGGTCAGTCAGAGAGAGTTATCCAGATTTTGAAGGATCTTCTCCGTGCATGTGGGGACCCGGACGCTAATTCATTTCTTAATCATTCTTGGGAATAATTGGATCAATTAAATAAATTGGGTCTAAAAATTTTTTTTTTAAATACCGTGCGGAACATAATTTAATCTATCTGATATGCATATCACAAGTTAAAAGTACAAGTCTTGTACAACATAGATCCATATCAAACTAGGGTTCAACAACTACATATCAAGTGATGGAACCTATTCTACTGCTGGGTCCGAATCTCCACGCTAATCTTGTTCTCTCATCCTCTTCTTGACCCTGATCATGTCCCACCTGTTGTCATGCACACAAACAGACACAACAACAGCCGGATAACTCCGGTGAGAATAATATTCCCAGTATAAACAATGTGTAAACGCAATCATATGAATCGATATAAAAGCATGTAACAGATATCAATAACATGTATCATAATCTGAAAGACATGAATCAATATAAAACTGTAAATAAACTCGTAACTCAACATCTCAGACTCAACTCATGTCTAATCTTGGGAACCTGATTCCTGGACATTGGCATAAGATACCGAATCTCCGCTATAGAAGCCGATCCGCTCCCACGCAACATTGATATAAACCAAGCATCCAGTGTCTTGGCATATCCGCCAAAGACTTGGCACCTCCACCATTGACTAGGCACTTCCGCCCTGACTCAATACATGCTTTGCTATAACTCAATAGACTAAGCATATAAATCTCATAATTTGCAAACATCAATGCAATAAAATAAGTATGTGATTTAGGGAAACTAAAGTCAAATCTAACTCGAGTTATATCCTCCCGGTTCAACATTGATTTATACCTTTCTCTTGTTGGTCTGGTGAAGTCGAAGTCCCGAATTCGAAGCCTGTCAATACTCAATCTGGCAATGACAATATCGAGGAGTACAATATCAATATACCACTCAAATCAATACTGGATATAATCAGAACTCAATCTAATTCTGTTTCAACTGCATAACTGCACAATCTCAATATACCCAGCAATACAAAAATCACTAAATGCCCATCTCAACTCATAATCGATCGACAAACATAATCTGATATCAAATCTGTATAATCTCACTCAACTCAAATCTGAAAAATCAGAACAATTTCATACGGTATCTGTTCTTCAATCCGGTTTCGATTATACGATGTCTAACATATCAAGTACACCATATATTAATCATATATGATTCATTCAATCTCATATTTGTAAATCATATCAAAACGTCTTTAAACTTACGTCCCTGTGAAGCCGTTGACACGAGGATCACATAAATAAACTCAGATTGAAAATCGAACGGATGGATCTTTCGCAACTCGAATGCTAATACATGAAGGAATTCAATTCTTCTCCGAAGCTTCCTCGTTGTTCTTTCTGCTGAAGTTGAAGGAATGAAAAGATTTGGTATATATATCTTGCATGCCAAGGACCAAGTGGCTTCATGTATGTACTGCACGTCTCGCGCATATGCGCGACCATGCTCGGCGCATATGCGCGAGACCTACTGTCTCGGCGCAACACTTGTCTGCGCGAGACTTACTGTCTCGGCACCTCTTCCCTTCCCTTCCTCGCGCATATGCGCGCCCTCTTCTCGCGCATGTGCGCGAGGTCTTTTGCCATGTTCGCGCATATGCGTGGCTCGTTTCGCGCATATGCGCGAGACCTTCTGTCCTCGCACAACACAATACACATGCCAACTCAAATCCTATCTCGGAGTGGTCCGTCTATAATTGCAACAATTCAGAATCCTTAATCTCAAATGAACAAAATCAAATCTCGGGCATTACATTTCTCCCTCTCTAAGACACGATTTCGTCCCCGAAATCACAAGCAATCAAATCTGTAGAG
Source organism: Primulina huaijiensis (assembly GCF_012295235.1). NCBI lineage: Eukaryota > Viridiplantae > Streptophyta > Magnoliopsida > Lamiales > Gesneriaceae > Primulina > Primulina huaijiensis. Next base: position 9,790,382 of record NC_133316.1, on the reverse strand, counting down.
CCCAAAAATTCAGTACACGTATAACCCATGCATCTATTTAATTAGTAAATCATTTAATTAATTTTAAATGAGTTTTAGTCGTGCATGATTTATGAAAATGTATTATTTATTTGTTAAATCAGTTATTTAATTTAAAATGATTTTCTTAGCCATGCATAATTTATTTAAATGTATTATTTTAAATTAGTCATGTTATTGTGATGCACGTTAAAATGTCTTTCGAGTTTCATGTTCAGGCGATTATTCGAGGCGGGATGGAGGAAAAGACCCGGTGACGATTTTTTGCAATTTAAATGTGGTATTTTATNTGTAAAGCCCAAATTCAGTACGCGTATAACCCATGCATTTATTTAATTATTAAATCATTTAATTAATTTTAAATGAGTTTTAGCCATGCATGATTTATGAAAGTGCATTAATTTAAAATATTTATGTTTATGTGATGCACGTTAAAAATGTTTTTCGAGTTTCATGTTTCAGGCGATTATTCGAGGCGGGATGGAGGAAAAGACCCGGTGACGATTTTTGGCAATTTAAAATGTGGTATTTTATTTTAAGTAAGGATGGGGCATTTTAACTAATTCGTTATGTTGTTAGTATTTTAAAGCCAAATTTAATTATTAGGTGAATTTTAGAATTTAAAACTTTTAAAATTGGTGTGTGATTATGTTAATTGAAGAGTTTGATTAAATTAGTGTGTGTTAACCTTTAATTAGTATTTTAAATAGTTAATTTAGCTAGACTTTCTTATAATTATCATACACACACACGTTTTCTACACTCACACACACTTACACACTTTTACACACAATAAAAACGTATGACACACACACAAAACCGTTTTTCACACACCACACTTACACATCCATATCTTTATCAGCAGCCGTCCCCTTCCTCTAAATTTCAGCAAGGTTTTGTTGAGTTTTCTTCAAAAGAAAAACGTGCCACGTTCGTCCCGGATCAACCTCGCTTCTATCTCCGCTTCGGTGACGTCGTTTCGGTAAAGTTTGATATAAAAAGGCACGTATAATCTTTCTTTTACTGCATCCNAACGAGTAGTCGTGAAAACTATTTTGGTGTCAAAATTCGAGTTATGAGAGTTATCGCGTTGCGTGTGGTGCGTCGCTTCTTTGGGAACGTTTGGGACATTTTTATGGAGTCGAGTTTGGATCATAGTGTCCTAGGATGAGTCTCGAGGCGTTGTTCACTGTATGTGTAATCGGAATTGGAGAGTACAAGTTTCTGAGTCGCGGAGTCCAGTTTGCTCGGCGCCCGAGCGGTAACTTTTTACCGCCCGAGCGCCACCCTTTCTGTCCGAGTGTTCTTTCCAGTAGACCTGGCGCTCGAGCGGTAAAGTTTTACCGCCCGAGCGCGGCCCCATCTGTAAAAATATTTTCGTTCTTTCTCCTTTTCAAGTTCTAATAGTGAGTTCAGGTCTTTTATGGTTGGGAAATGTTCACACGACACCTTAGAGTTTGTTTCGGGGTTTAATGTCATGGTTAGTATGATTAAACGAGGTCAAGTCCCGAGTGATCTAGAATGACATAAGCTATTTATGCACTTCAGCGGTGAGCTCGAGTACCTACGACTAATTTATGCAAATTAGTGTTGAAATTCATTTAGTATGTGCAGCAGCGGCCCCAAGTGAAATCCAACGAATCCCTCAACGCCAAGTAAGTATGTATGACGTGCAAGAAAATATTTTAAGTTTTTGAGGTATGCTAAATGTCTTGTGACCAAAGTATGTTTAGGATTGGAAAGCGTTAAATTATGNGCTATTTATGCACTTCGGTGGTGAGCTCGAGTACCTACGTCTAATTTATGCAAATTAGTGTTGAAATTCATTTAGTATGTGCAGCAGCGGCCCCAAGTGAAATCCAACGAATCCCTCAACGCCAAGTAAGTATGTATGACGTGCAAGAAAATATTTTAAGTTTTTGAGGTATGCTAAATGTCTTGTGACCAAAGTATGTTTAGGATTGGAAAGCGTTAAATTATGAACGGGGACCAATCCGCCGGTTAAATTATGAACGGGTTAGATCGAGGTTGGAAAGCGTTAAATTATGAACGGGGACCAACCAGCCCGTTAAATTATGAACGGGGATCTCATGTATGTGGCAGTGGATACGTCCCTGTCAGCCCAGTACTGTGGTTTAGTCTGATCAGGCGATTATGTTATGGGTCACTTGCTTTGAAACATCCTCTACGCAAAATGATGAAGTTAAGTATGTTCAAGTATGTTCAAGTATGCAAGCACGTTTAAGAAAAGTTTATGACGATGGCACGTCAAAGTATTTATGTACGTATGTTCAAGTTTATTATTCAAGTTCAAGTTTCAAGTATGTACGTCCTATTTTAAAGATGCATGCGATTTTATTATGTAGTATNCGAAAGACATTTTAACGTGCATCACAATAAACATGACTAATTTAAAATAATACATTTAAATAAATTATGCATGGCTAAGAAAATCATTTTAAATTAAATAACTGATTTAACAAATAAATAATGCATGGGTTTTACGTGTACGAATTTGGGCTCTACAGTTCCTCCCCCACTTATAAAAATTTCGTCCTCGAAATTAAGTCTTACCAAACAACTCCGGGTAGCGAAGTCTCATATCTGCCTCGGACTCCCAAGTAGCCTCTTCCACTGATTGGTTTAACCACCGGACTTTGACTAGCTTAGACACCTTGTTCCGAAGTCTGCGCTCCTGTCTGTCTAGGATTTGGACGGGTCTTTCCTCATAAGACAGGTCTGGAGTCAACTGTAACGGCTCGTAGCTCAGAACATGCGAAGGATTAGCCAAATATTTCCTCAGCATCGAGACATGGAACACATTGTGCACTCCGGCCAGGTTCGGCGGAAGGGCAACACGGTAGGCTAGGGTCCCAACTCTGTCCAAAATCTCAAACGGCCCAATGAACCTCGGACTCAGTTTGCCTCTCTTTCCAAATCTCATAACACCCTTCATAGGTGCTATCTTGACGAAAACGTGATCACCAACGGCAAACTCGAGATCTCTCCTCCTCTTATCAGCATAGCTCTTCTGACGGCTTTGGGCAGTCTTCATTCTGTCACGAATCTTGACCACCACATCTGCAGTCTGCTGAACTATCTCTGGACCAAGTTCTGCTCTCTCACCAACTTCATCCCAATGAACTGGTGATCTGCACTTCCTTCCATACAATGCCTCATAGGGAGCCATACCAATAGATTTGGCCGCAATCCATCCAAGAAATGTCTCAGCTTTGCCTGGACATCATTCGAAATGAGGGGTACGAAGTAACTCCCCCTCTCAAACCTCCTAACAAACTCTGCAACACTGCTGTCTCCTTGTCGCAGCGTCATAAATTCCCTAGTCAGTCTGGATCGTACTTCCTCAGTGAAGTACTTGGCGAAGAACACTTCCTTGAATCCAGTCCAAGACAAAGTCTGCAAGTTAACTGCCACTGACGCACTCTCCCACCATAGTCTAGCGTCCCCTGACAGAAGGAACGTGGCACACATGACCCTATCAGCATCGGTCAGTTCCATAAAATCAAAGATTACCTCGATGGACTTAATCCATCCTTCCGCTATCATCGGATCAGTGGTACCCGAGAACTCCTTTGGACTCATCCTTCTGAACCTCTCGTAGACAGCCTCAGGCCTGGGCCTCTCCCCTGCACCCACTGCTGCAGCCTGGTTCCCCGCAAACTGCGCGAAGAACTGCGTCATACCTGCAAGCATCTGCGCCTGCATATCCGGAGGTGGACAAGGAGGAGTGACCCTCTCCTCATCACGATGCTCTCTGTTCTCATCCCTAACTTCCCGGTTAATCACACGTCTGGGAGGCATACTGTTCCAACAATTTACCCAACACGTAAACCCAATATGCATGAATATAATAACNGGAGACAGCAGTGTTGCAGAGTTTGTTAGGAGGTTTGAGAGGGGGANTTTGCCGTTGGTGATCACGTTTTCGTCAAGATAGCACCTATGAAGGGTGTTATGAGATTTGGAAAGAGAGGCAAACTGAGTCCGAGGTTCATTGGGCCGTTTGAGATTTTGGACAGAGTTGGGACCCTAGCCTACCGTGTTGCCCTTCCGCCGAACCTGGCCGGAGTGCACAATGTGTTCCATGTCTCGATGCTGAGGAAATATTTGGCTAATCCTTCGCATGTTCTGAGCTACGAGCCGTTACAGTTGACTCCAGACCTGTCTTATGAGGAAAGACCCGTCCAAATCCTAGACAGACATGAGCGCTGACTTCGGAACAAGGTGTCTTAAGCTAGTCAAAGTCCGGTGGTTAAACCAATCAGTGGAAGAGGCTACTTGAGAGTTCGAGGCAGATATGAGACTTCGCTACCCGGAGTTGTTTGGTAAGACTTAATTTCGAGGACGAAATTTTTATAAGTGGGGGAGGAACTGTAGAGCCCAAAAATTCAGTACACGTATAACCCATGCATCTATTTAATTAGTAAATCATTTAATTAATTTTAAATGAGTTTTAGTCGTGCATGATTTAAGAAAATGCATTATTTATTTGTTAAATCAGTTATTTAATTTAAAATGATTTTCTTAGCCATGCATAATTTATTTAAATGTATTATTTTAAATTAGTCATGTTATTGTGATGCACGTTAAAATGTCTTTCGAGTTTCATGTTCAGGCGATTATTCGAGGCGGGATGGAGGAAAAGACCCGGTGACGATTTTTGGCAATTTAAAATGTGGTATTTTATTTTAAGTAAGGATGGGGCATTTTAACTAATTCGTTATGTTGTTAGTATTTTAAAGCCAAATTTAATTATTAGGTGAATTTTAGAATTTAAAACTTTTAAAATTGGTGTGTGATTATGTTAATTGAAGAGTTTGATTAAATTAGTGTGTGTTAACCTTTAATTAGTATTTTAAATAGTTACTTTAGCTAGACGTTCTTATAATTATCATACACACACACGTTTTCTACACTCACACACACTTACACACTTTTACACACAATAAAAACGTATTACACACACACAAAACCGTTTTTCACACACCACACTTACACATCCATATCTTTATCAGCAGCCGTCCCCTTCCTCTATCTTTCAGCAAGGTCTTGTTGAGTTTTCTTCAAAAGAAAAACGTGCCATGTTCGTCCCGGATCAACCTCGCTTCTATCTCCGCTTCGGTATCGTCATTTCGGTATTTTTACATATCAAAGGCACGTATAATCTTTCTTTTGCTGCATCGATCATGTCATATTATGTCTTGCGTTGTTTTATGCATAAAATATATGTGTTACGTTCGTCGTTTGAGCGGAAAATGATTTGGATCAGTTTTGAAATAGATTTTAGATCTGGAAACTCGTTTTTACTGTTTTTTTAAATACTGCGATTTTTCAGTCGTGAATCTTAGAAACTTTCAACAAAAAAATCGTAGAACTTTTCGATACCTTCGATTTGATATAAAATTCGAAATATTTGGATAAATATTGAGTGAGTTATGGCGTTTTTCGTGAGACTGCTCAAACTGCGTTTTTCTGAAAAATTATGTTATTGATGCGTTCTTGAAGTTTTGTGGTTGCAGGCTTCGTTGGGGATTGACAGGTGATCGCTGCTGCGTATAGGTATATTGTTAATGATGTTGAGTTGGTTATCAAAGTTTTGTTTCGGGTCGTTAGGCGCTTGGGAGAGCGAGGAGTCGTAAAAACTATTTTTATGTCAAAATTTAAGTTTGTGAGTTTTATTTTATTGCGTGGGGTGCGTCGTTTTTCTTGGAGATGTTTGGGACATCGGTGGCGTCGAGTCAGTGCCATAGTGTCCTAGGATGGGTCTCGAGGCGTTGTTCACCATTTGGGCAATCGAATTCGAAGAGTATAAGGTTTTAAGTCGCGGGGTCCAGAAGACGCAGCAGCGCCCGAGCGGTAATTTATTACCGCCCGAGCGCCACCTTTTCTGTCCGAGTGTTTAACTTTATAAAAGCTCGGCGCCCGAGCGGTAACATTTTACCGCCCGAGCGCCACTCTTTCTGCCGAGAGTTTTGTTCTACGAGCTCGGCGCCCGAGCGGTAATGTTTTACCGCCCGAGCGCCATTCATTTTGTACGGACGTTTGGTTTCCCACTTCTTTTCAAGTTCTAGTAGCGAGTTCACGTCTTGTATTGCTGGGAAATGTTCACACGTCACCTTAGAGTTTGTTTCGGGGTTTAATGCCATGGTTAGTATGATTAAACGAGGTCAAGTCCCGAGTGATCTAGAACGACATAAGCTATTTATGCACTTCGGTGGTGAGCTCGAGTACCTACGTCTAATTTATGCAAATTAGTGTTGAAATTCATTTAGTATGTGCAGCAGCGGCCCCAAGTGAAATCCAACGAATCCCTCAACGCCAAGTAAGTATGTATGACGTGCAAGAAAATATTTTAAGTTTTTGAGGTATGCTAAATGTCTTGTGAACAAAGTATGTTTAGGATTGTAAAGCGTTAAATTATGAACGGGGACCAATCCGTCGGTTAAATTATGAATGGGTTAGATCGAGGTTGGAAAGAGTTAAATTATGAACGGGGACCAACCAGCCCGTTAACTTATGAACGGGGATCTCATGTATGTGGCAGTGGATACGTCCCTGTCAGCCCAGCACTGTGGTTTAGTCTGATCAGGCGATTATGTTATGGGTCACTTGCTTTGAAACATCCTCTACGCAAAATGATGAAGTTAAGTATGTTCAAGTATGTTCAAGTATGCAAGCACGTTTAAGAAAAGTTTATGACGATGGCACGTCAAAGTATTTATGTACGTATGTTCAAGTTTATTATGCAAGTTCAAGTTTCAAGTATGTACATCCTATTTTAAAGATGCATTCGATTTTATTATGTAGTACTCGTTATCTCCAGTTTATACGTGTTGAGTCTTTAGACTCACTAGACTTGGTCGATGCAGGTGAGTATGTTGATGAGGAGACAGGAGGTGGCGACCGAGGAGCAGGCTTGGACTGAGTGGGAGGGTAAACCCGAGGACCGCCATGTTTAAGTTTTATGCAAAAGTTAAATTACTCTGATTTCATATTCTTATGGAAACACTTTGAGCAAACCTTTTGTTAGCAAATTTTATTGTAGTTATTTTGAACAATCATGTCTTATGGGGGACTTGGTTGAGATATTTTATGGCAAACTTTCACTGTTATTTTATGTTTAATAAAATTTTTAATTTTTCCGCAAATTTTAAGTATGAGAGTACGGTACGTCACAAAATCATATACAATAAGAAATGTATAACAGAAGCAAACAGGAAACTCACATCAATGGAATAACTCTGGGAATTTCTGTCTCATGTCTGCTTCAGTCTCCCAGGTAGCTTCTTCAATGCCATGACGACTCCACTGAACCTTCACAAGCGGAATAGCTTTTGTTCTGAGCTGTTTTTCTTTACGATCAAGAATCTGGATCGGCTTCTCAAAATAACTCAGAGTTTCATCAAGTTCGGCCTCGTCTGGCTGAAGAATAAGTGAAGCATCGGGAATGTACTTCCGCAATAAAGATACATGAAAGACATCATGTATTCTAGATAAAGAAGGCGGTAATGCGAGTCGATAGGCGCGATCTCCTATCTTCTCAAAAATCTCATACGGCCCAATATATCGTGGAGACAATTTCCCTTTCTTGCCAAACATGACGCCTCTGAAAGGTGAAATCTTCAAAAATACTCTGTCTCCTGCCTCAAATACCAACGGTCTTCGTCGTACATTGGCATATTTAGCTTGTCTATCTTGAGCTGTTATCATTCTCTGTCGAATCAGCTTCACCTTCTCTGTCATATCTCGGATCATGTCAGGCCCAATCTCGGGTACCTCAGAAATATCATCCCAATACAGAGGGGATCTGCACTTCTTACCGTACAACGCTTCAAACGGTGCCATCTCTATACTCGTCTGATAGCTGTTGTTGTACGAAAACTCACAAAGTGGCAAAGAATCTTGCCAACTAGTGCCAAAATCTAGTACTACAGCTCTCAGCATATCCTCCAGTGTCTGGATAGTCCGCTCTGACTGTCCATCGGTCTGAGGATGATATGCGGTACTCAGATGTAACTTCGTACCAAGAGCCTGCTGCAAACTGTGCCAAAAGTGCAAAACAAACCGAGGATCACGGTCTGATACAATCGACTTAGGCACTCCATGCAATCTGACCACTTCTCTGACATAGATCTCTGCCATCTGGTCATGTCTGTACGTCATCTTGTACGGAATAAAACATGCTGATTTGGTCAATCTGTCAATCACGACCCAAATCGCATCACAACCTCTGGAAGAACGTGGTAGCTTCGTCACAAAATCCATTGAAATGTGATCCCATTTCCACTCAGGAATAGACAAGCTATGTAATAAACCTCCTGGTTTCTTTCTTTCGGCTTTCATCTGTTGGCAATTCAGACATCTGGCTACAAACTCTGCAATATCTGCTTTCATCTGTTTCCACCAGAACTGTCTTTTCAAATCGTTATACATCTTGCTACCACCAGGATGAATACTAAATCGACTACAGTGTGCTTCCGACAATATCTGTTGTTTCAAATCTGTAACATCTGGCACAACAAGACGATTATTCACATATAAGACACTGTCACGAACCTGATACTCGGATTGATGTCCTGCTCTGATCATCAAAATCGAGTTCTGAACATTCTGATCAACTTTCTGAGCTTCTTTAATTCTCTATATCAGCTCTGGTTTGACTTGGATAGCACCCAATCTCAGTGGCTTACAATCTGTCTCAAATACCAATCCAGACAAACAGCAATCTTCTATCAAATGTGAAACACCAATCTTCGACAAAGATAAAGAACATACCTTTCGACTCAGTGCATAAGCTGCTGCGTTTGATTTTCCAGGATAGTACTTGATTTCACAATCAAAATCTTTCAGCAAATCAAGCCATCTTCTTTGTCTCATATTCAATTCTGACTGTGAAAACAGATATTTCAAGCTCTATGATCCGAATAAATCTCAAACTTCTCACCGTAGAGGTAATGTCGCCAAATATTTAATGCAAATACAATCGCAGCCAATTCAAGATCATGAATCGGGCAGCGAGTCTCATGTGGCTTTAGCTGTCTCGAGGCATAAGCAATGACATGGCCTCGCTGCATCAAAACACAACCCAATCCTCGGTGAGAAGCATCGTAATAAACAACAAAATCACCAGTACCTGACGGGATAGTCAACACCGTAGCACTGGTCAATATCTTCTTCAATTCTAGAAAACTGGACTCACATGCCTCTGACCAAACAAATGACGCATTCTTCTGGGTTAGCTCCGTAATCAGCTTCGCAATACTCGAAAAATCTCTGATAAACCGACGATAATATCCTGCCAAACCCATAAAGCTGCGTATCTCCAGATATAATGTGACCCAGAAATACAACCTGTCTCAACCAGAATTCACATTTCGACAGCTTTGCATACAGTTTCTCTATTCTAAGAATCTTTAATACAGTTCTCAAATGTTCAACATGATCAATCATATTCTTTGAATATATCAGGATATCATCGATAAATATAATCACAAAATCATCAAGATATTTCTGAAATATGCAGTTCATCGAACCCATAAATACTGCCGGAGCATTGGTTAAACCAAATGGCATGACAATAAACTCATAATGTCCATACCTGGTTCTGAAAGCTATCTTTGAGATATCCGAATCTCTGACTCTCAGCTGATGATATCCAGATCTCAGGTCGATCTTGGAATACACAGAAGAACCCTGCAACTGATCAAATAAATCATCTATACGAGGCAAAGGGTATTTGTTCTTTACCGTAGCCTTGTTCAGTTGCCGATAGTCAATGAAAAGTCTCATTGACCCATCTTTCCTTCTCACGAACAGTAATGGAGCACCCCAAGGAGAAACACTCGGTCTGATGTACCCCTTGGCAAGTAAATCTTTTAATTGCTCTTTCAATTCTTCAGTTCTATCGGTGCCATTCTGTATAGTGCTCAAGAAATAGGTGCTGTACCTGACATAAGTTCGATGCTGAAGTCTATCTCTCTGACTGGAGGCAATCCCGGAATTTCATCTGGGAAGACATCAGCAAACTCACATACCACTGGCAAATCAGCCAATGTTGGGCTCGATTTCAGTACGTCAATTGAATATAAAAGGAATCCCTCTGCTCCTTTCTGTAATAATCGAGTCATCGATAACGCAGATATCAAAAGAATTCTAGCTCTAGAGCCCTGACCATAGAATTTCCATTCATCAGCCATATCAGGTCTGAATTTCACAATCTTATGGAAACAATCTACGGTAGCTCTGTACTTGGTCAGCATATCAATACCGATAATACAGTCAAAATCAGACAAACCAAGTAAAATACAATCTAACTCAATCTCATGGCCATCATACTGTAGCATACAAGGTTTAACAGAATCCACTGATATCAATCATGTCCCCAAAGGAGAAGAGACAGAAACTACAGCAGATAAAGACTCAACAGGCAACGCATGAATCAATGCAAATCTCTCCGAAATAAATGTATGGGATGCACCTGTATCTATCAATATATATGCAGGATAACCACAAAGAGTACAGTTACCTGCAACAACATCATCAGGTGCGTCCTGGGCCTGTTCCTCAGTCAATGCAAACACTCTGGCCTGCTGTCTAGGAGGCTGGATAACCGTCTGCCTTCCTCCTGGCCTTGGCTATGACTGGGTAGGTGCTGGCTGGAACGAGTGAACATCAGATGCTCGTCTATCAGGCTGTGCCCCTGATCCAGTTAATTCTGCTCCCTGGGATCCTTGGGAACCTCTCTGTGGACATACTCTAGCAAAATGTCCCTGCTGTTTGCAGATACGGCAACTACCAAGTACTCCTTGGGATTGCTCTGTGGGATGTCTCCCTCCACAAGTCCTGCAATAAGCCTCGGTATAACTCTGTCTAGAACCACTGGAGCTAGAAGAACTGCTACCAGACTTCTTAAACTGTTTCCCTCTAGTTTTCAACTGATCTTTCTTTCCACTGCTGCTACCACCACTATCAAATCGGGGAGGTGGTTGGGGAAACTGAGTTGAGGACTGTTGCTATGGTCTCGGTGCTGGGGCAACATACGAAGCTCCTTTCTGCCTAATCAGGCCGGCTTCAGCTCCCTTTGTTCTGTTCACGGCATCAGCAAAATTATTCGGTCGCCCTGCATTTACCAGTGTAAAGATCTCGGGATTCAGTTCATTGATGAACTGATCAGCAACAGCTTCGTCATTTTCAGCAACATGTGGAGCAAACCGCAACAAGGTAGAGAACTTGGCCACATATTCCTCAATATTCAACTGACCCTGTCTCAAATTGGCAAACTCTGCTCCCTTGTATTTTCTGTATGATACTGGGAAAAATCTTTGATAGAATTCCTCTTTAAAGACCTTCCAAGTGATAGTCGTACCTCGATGATCCAATGCTCTCTTCGTTGTGATCCACCAATTCTTTACAACGTCATGCAATTGGTGCCCAATAAGTTTAACTCTCCGCTCATCTGTGTAGTCCAGTGAATCAAACAGCTTCGCAATGTCATCTAGCCAACTCTCACACTCAACTGAAGTCTCAGTACCCTTCAGAGTCGGTGGATGAAACGACTGAAATCTCTTCAACAGGGTTTCCATCGGTGTTGCTGTCACATCTATTGGATTCGCAGAGGTATTGCCCTGTTCTAGGATTCTTCGAGGAGGCATATCTGATTATCAAAATGGTTAGCAATCATACTTGACAAATCTGTCTCAGTCCCCTTCTGTTCATCTTACCTCTGATCCAGAATCGGTTCTGATTCATTCTCAATAATACAGGTTACCAATCAAATCAGATAATCAGGTAAACATGCATATTCCAAAGCAGTAAACATGCTAGCACACAGAAGCAGGACATAAAACTCAATCTACCCCGCTCAATAGCTTTTATCTCAGGCTAAAAGAACCTACTGCTCTGATACCACCTGCTGTGGGGACCCGGATGCTAATTCATTTCTTAATCATTCTTGAGAATAATTGGATCAAATAAATAAATTGGGTCTAAAATTTTTTTTTTTTTTTAAAATACCGTGCGAAACATAATGTAATCAATCTGAGATACATATCACAAGTTAAAAGTACAAGTCTTGTACAACATAGATCCATATCAAACTAGGGTTCAACAACTACATATCAAGTGATGGAACCTATTCTACTGCTGGGTCCGAATCTCCACGCTAATCTTGTTCTCTCATCCTCTTCTTGACCCTGATCCTGTCTCACCTGTTGTCATGCACACATACAGACACAACAGCAGCCGGATAACTCCGGTGAGAATAATATTCCCAGTATAAACAATGTGTAAACGCAATCATATGAATCGATATAAAAGCATGCAACAGATATCAATAACGTGTATCATAATCTGAAAGACATGATCAATATAAAACTGTAAATAAACTCGTAACTCAATATCTCAGACTCAACTCATGTCTAATCTAGGGATCCCGATTCCTGGACATTGGCATAAGATACCGAATCTCCGCTATAGAAGCCGATCCGCTCCTACGCAACATCGATATAAACCAAGCATCCAGTGTCTTGGCATATCCGCCAAAGACTTGGCACCTCAGCCATTGACTAGGCACTTCCGCCCTGACTCAATACATGCTTTGCTAAAACTCAATAGACTAAGCATATCAATCTCATAATTTGCAAACATCAATGCAATAAAATAAGTATGTGATTTAGGGAAACTCAAGTCAAATCTAACTCGAGTTATATCCTCCCGGTTCAACATTGATTTATACATTTCTCTTGTTGGTCTGGTGAAGTCGAAGTCTCGAATTCGAAGCCTGTCAATACTCAATCTGGTAATGACAATATCGAGGAGTACAATATCAATATACCACTCAAATCAATACTGGATATAATCAGAACTCAATCTAATTCTGTTTCAACTGCATAATTGCACAATCTCAATATACCCAGCAATACAAAAATCAATAAATGCCCATCTCAACTCATAATCGATCGACAAACATAATATGATATCAAATCTGTATAATCTCACTCAACTCAACTCTGAAAAATCATAACAATTTCATACGGTATCTGTTCTTCAATCCGGTTTCAATTATACGATGTCAAATATATCATGAACACCATATATTAATCATATATGATTCCTTCAACATCATATTTGTAAATCATATCAAAACGTCTTAAAACTTACGTCCGTGTGAAGCCGTTGACCCGAGGATCACAGAAATAAACTCAGATTGAAAATCGGACGGACAGATCTTTCGCAACTCAAATGCTAACACATGAAGGAATTCAATTCTTCTCCGGAGCTTCCTCGGTGTTCTTTCTGCTGAAGTTGAAGGAATGAAAAGATTTGGTATATATATCTTGCATGCCAAGGACCAAGTGGCTTCATGTATGTACTGCACGTCTCGCGCATATGCGCGAGACTTACTGTCTCGGCGCAACACTTGTCTTCTGCTCGCGCATATGCGCTAGACTTACTGTCTCCGCACCTCTTCTCTTCCCCTCCTCGCGCATATGCGCGCCCTTCTGCCATTCTCGCCTATATGCACTGCTCGTTTCGCGCATATGCGCGAGACCTTCTGGCCTCGCACAACACAATACACATGCCAACTCAAATCATATCTCGGAGTGGGCCGTCTATAATCGCAACAATTCAGAATCATTAATCTCAAATGAACAAAGTCAAATCTCGGGCATTACAGTGCATGTGTCCTCGATTTCTCAAGGAATTGGGAATCAAAGTTGCCATTGGTGGAGTTTACCTATAACAACAGTTTTCAATCGTCTATAGGTATGGCTCCATACGAAGCAGTGTACCGTCGTAAATGTAGATCGCCTATTCATTGGGATGAAGTAAGGGAAAGATCAGAATTGGGTCCGGAGACTATTCAACAGACTGCCGATCTAGTAGTCAGGATCCGTGATAGAATGAGGACTTCTCAGAGTCGACAGAAGAGTTATGTGGATCAGAGGAGGAGATATCTAGAGTTTGCCGTTGGAGACCATGTTTTCGTGAAGATAGCACCATGAAAGGTATCATGCGGTTTGGGAAGAAAGGAAAGCTCATTCCGAGATTCATCGGACCATTTGAGATCCTCGACAGGGTTGGGACGTTAGCTTATCATGTTGCTCTTCCGCCGAATTTGGCCAGAGTACACAACGTGTTCCACGTCTCTATGCTGAGGAAGTATATGGCGAATCCTTCGCATGTCTTGAACTTTGAGCCGTTGCAACTCACTCCGAACCTGTCTTATCAAGAAAGACCAGTGCAAATCTTAGACCGACATGAGAAAAAGCTTCGGAACAAACTGGTTAAGCTAGTGAAAGTCAAATGGCTTAATCATTTGGAGGAGGAAGTTACGTGGGAATCTGAGCCAGAGATGAATAGCTGATATCCCGAGTTATTCGGTAAGTTTTAATTTCGAGGACAAAATTTCTTTTAAGGGGGGAAGAGTTGTAGAACCCGAAAAATCAAATTACGTATAAACCATGCATAATTGCTATTATTTAAATTAAAACGATTATATATATATGTATATACATATGAAGGGTTTAATTCATTTTAAAATTGGTTAAGTCATGATTATTTATTTTAAACGCAGAGGTTTAGTTTTATCTTTTCAGATAAAGAGAGGTCAGACTGAAGTTTGGAGAATTAAGATAAGATTAATAATAAAAAAATACTCCTAAATTTAATTTAAGCCAATGAATAATTTATTTTAATGGTAAATAATGTTTTTAAGATTTATTTAAATTAATTGGATTTAAGTTATTAAATAAGTTCTTTATGTCCAATATTTAATTAAAGCCTAAATTAAAATGTGTAACCAATTGGGATAAAATTAATCTAGGTCTAATATATTTAAGAAATTAAAACCTAACATTTTAACTATTTATTTTAAGACCAAGCCATGCCATGCAAGATTTTTTATCCTAATTTAATTTGTTAATTCACTAAAATATATTATGGGTGTTTAAAACCTTAAGAATAAAAAAAGTACAAGATCTAATAAATATTATACCAAACATTTTTAGCAAATTCGGTCAACCCATAAATCAATTCAAATATGTTTGGCAACTCTCCATTCAAGTCACCCTTCAATGGCCCTTCATGGTATAATAATTCCTTCACCTTTAACTCACACCATTATTCACCTAATTTCCCTCAACCTACTAATCTAGCATACCAATCCCATACATTTCGTTCAGCAAGAAGGAAAAGAAACAATTCAGGTGTCATTCAAATTCCTCACTTGTAACCCCCATCTAAATGCATTTCATGACTCATTTATCACCCCTTGTAACCTTCACCTTCATTACCTAACATTCCTTCACCATATCTTCGAAAATATCAGAAGAAAGGAGCTGCTGAAATCGTTAAACAGCAGCAGAAAATCAAGAAAGAAAATCCAACTCCGACTCCGCCACGCCGTGTTCGTAGTATTGGTTTGTTTTCTTCAAAACAGATTTCCAGGCATGTATATATTGTTTATTTTCTCTTCAATCAAGTCCTATAGATAATTTTTAAACCATTATATGTTCTTGATTCAAGAAACAAAACGCAATTTGACA
The DNA here is from genome assembly GCF_012295235.1 of Primulina huaijiensis. NCBI lineage: Eukaryota > Viridiplantae > Streptophyta > Magnoliopsida > Lamiales > Gesneriaceae > Primulina > Primulina huaijiensis. Next base: position 9,774,798 of record NC_133316.1, on the reverse strand, counting down.
GCAACTTTCAAGAATCGGTGCAAGCCCCTCCTCGGCCACTTGCTTTAAAACTCACGGGTGGTGTGTGCTTTTGATTACAGGATGTTGGTTCGGTTCCAGGCACTCAAGGCTGCATCTAGGCATGAATATGAGGGTGTTAGGGTGTTGTTGGTTCATTGTCTTAAGTCCATGCACTCAGGTTAAAGACTTGGCAGCAAACATTCCATAAGTTGCAGATTTGGCCACGATTTTTGTCATTTGAGTGTTTGAACCATGGCTGTTCCAGTGACTATAATCATGGTTAGAACCCTCCCTTATCATGTGTAGGATGTGACCAAGTCAGCCTTTCAAGGCTTGGTTCACGGATCCATCAAATTTTTACAACAACAATGCAAAGTGCCCATCGGTTTTCATTTCTGATTTTGTGTGAGTGAGTTTTTTGTTTTGGGGTGTTTGGGTGGATTGTGGTTGGCTTTTATCCCTTAGCCATGATTCACACAATACCTCATCATGTCTAGATCGAGCCATGGTTGATCATATGGCCACTGTAACGACAAAAGATAGCAAAACAATTCAACACATCACACTGCACAGAATTTGGCGCTCTCGGTTGGAGCTTTGGGTTGCCATAGGTATTTGCTTGGGTTGTGGTTGGCCTAGTGCCCTTAGCTATGGTTCAAGCCACGCCTTAGGGTGTTGGTAAGAGACTCTGGTCGGTGGTTCAAGCCCAATGGGTTTCATAAATTAGACATCACATGCACAGCTGCTGCCACTGCACTTTGACAGCAGAATTGTTTCAGTTCAGAGGTCTTGTTCGAGTTCTTGGTTAGCTTTTAGCCTATGGCCTTGGACTAGACAGTACCCCAATGAGTTATGAAAGTCATGTTTTTGGCCGTTTGTGATTTGGTTGAGTTTAGAGGTCGTACGAGAATTTACGGAGCAATGGACGAAAGTGACTCTCGAAAGAGTGTTTCATGATTTTGGCCTCCATTCACCATTTTTCGTGTATTACAGTTCTTATGGATATTCTTTCATTATGTTAGGTGTATTTTAATCATGGCTAGATGATGGTTCAATGTTGGTTCGAGTTGGTAGGAAGCCATGGTTGGAAACTAGGTTGTTGGTCTTGTTTGTCTCGTTTTTGGTTCGGATATGAAGTTTTTGTCAAGTTGAGATTATTTGCATATGTCTCATGTTAGGATTAGGCTGCAGCAAGCCTAGGAACAATCCAACTCACCCAGTAAAAACTGCGTTATGATTATATTCCGTGCATAAAATCTAAAATGTTTATTTTGAGATATATGCGATATGTCTTGTAGCCACCTCACGCTTATGGGATCTCTCCACCCGGTGACTTACGACCGGTTTACGATTATGTATGGGTACGACATCCAATCCAAGGGTTGTGGTGATCTCTACCGCCCAGTATATTGTGGTTTAGTCTGATCAGACGTTTATAATATGTTATGGGCCACTTGCGTTGAAACATTATCTCTACCAGAAAAATCTCGATATGGTATTTTATGACAGGGCTCTATCGAGAAAATCTTTTTCGTACGATTTTTAGATATGCACGTATTTATATTTACTCATGACACGATTTTCACGTTACGCTTTACGATACATTATTTTTACGTTGCATGCGAACTTATGATATATTTACTCGTTATTCACAATATATACATGTTGAGTCTTTAGATTCACTAGACTTGATTGTTGTAGGTACTGATGAGATCGAGACTGAGGGCGGGGACAGTGAGCTAGCTTGGGTCAGTAGTAGTAGGAACCCGAGGACCTCATATTTCAGTTTATTCACCTTTTTATGTTCAAACTCAGTTTTTAATATGTTGGATTATTTTAAGTTGAGGTTTTAAGACAAAAAATTTATTTCCGCTGTTATTTTAAAGTTTAATCTAATTATAGGTTTATTTTATGAATGAAGCAAGTTATTTATTTAAAAAAAAAATCCTCGAATTTTGATTACGAAATACGGGCCTTTATAGTTTCTATCAAATTATTTGACAGTTTCTTTCCAAGATCGTTTGATAAGTTTCTCTCACTTCTATATTGGTTGTTAGTTTGCGTGTCTCAACCATTGTCAGATGTTACTAGGAGTTTCAATTTAGGCAGTGAATAAGTAAGTCCTAAAGTTGAAGCGTGTTGTTAAAAGTTTTGTAAAACCCAAGTCTACTTGTACAATTCTTCCATAAGTGAAAGAAGGAGTGACGTAAAAGCTCGAGTATCCGACCATACATAAACATCACTTGTGTTATTTCCTTGCTGTATTTATTTATCTTATTTAAATTGCCTTCTTTGAGTATAAATTAGTCACAAGATTCATCGGACCGTTTCCGCACAATTTTTGGTTTGACCGTTTTTTAAGAAGGTTAGAAAATATGGTCTTGATATTTGACATCATCAAGACCGATCGCACTAAACTCTAACTTGATCCTAACAAGTAGTATCAAAACTGGTTTATCTCAGCCTTTGACATTCATATACTCATATGGTTTTGTTCGACAAAATTCCTATGTTTTTAAAAGAAGATTATGATGACTTAAAAATTCTTATGAAGGCACACTTATCTGCAGAGGATAATGACATGTGGTATGTCATGACTGATAGTTCAATGAAAATCTTAAAGACAAACAAATGCATTTTCCATAACTGAAGGTGCTCCGCCGATGGTGGAAAAGCACGAATCGAAATGAACAGGTGAAAAAAAAAAAAGAAAAAAGAAGGCTAACTTGGACAAAGGGGTCAAAGATATATTTTATAAAAATTTTGATAAAAGCATATCCAGTAAAATAAAAACTTGTAATACAACTAAAGAGATCTGGGAGAAGTTGCCCAACTCTATGAAGACAATGACCAAACTAAGGAGACCGTGCTAATCATGGCTATCCAGAAGACATGACTATGGAGAATCTAACATATTTTTAAAGATTTACACAAAATCTCATAGATTTATTTTGCATGATTTTTATTGACATTTGTAAATTTTTTTATAGAACTCTATGGATTTTGTAATTTATTATTGTGATTTTTTTAAATTTATTTGAACTAACAATTGAATGAGAATAAATTTTTATTTATTTCAAATAATTCTCTATCTCAATATCATATTTTTTACATATTGATTTTACGAAAGACAATAAATAAGTCAGTACTAAATTTATTGCAATTAACTTCAATTATTCAATCCAACATTTTATTTAAATAATTAATATTTTTTAAAAATGCATAACAATAATTTTCAATATTAATAAATAATCAAACTTAAAATAATTTCATTCATTTTAAAAAAAATTTTGTGTAAAAAAAAATTTTTAATTTTGTATTTGACAATATGTCAAACTAAATCAACTAGATAATAATTTGTACCTGAAAATAAATAACAAGTATATTAAAATAATTGTAATTAGGGTAAATTTATAAAATTTTAATATATTTATTTTATTATAGTTATTCTTATATATGTTTATTGATAAACTTCTAAAATTATGTATCAATCACACACTACATTCATGAAAAATATCATTTGCAAGAATTTTGAGTTATAATCAAAATCAAGATATCGATTAACTAAAATTATAAAAAATAATTAAACATCAAATATTATATAATAATTAATAAAAAAAATTAATTTTTACTTATTAAAAATAATTATTAATTTTAATTTATAGGTCAGTAAAATATTATAATTTTTTTATATGTAGTGTAATAATTTTTTAAAAATTTAATAAATATAATTTTAAATTTTATCATGAGGTTTTGTGACTGAAACTCCAAAAATAAAATAAGTGATGTTAATAATTTTGATTTTAAACTATTGTTAGTAATAAAAAAAGTTTTTAAAAAGTACAAATAAATAGATGAGAAAAGAATGCAAATTTTAGTGTTTGTTTTCAATTAAATGTACGTCCAAATATTTAGGTTGAATCAATGAAATTATTTTACATTTATTTGTTTTACCTTAGACTTTAATTCTTGTACTTAATAGAATTCCATGGAGTCATTATAAGTTAATTGACCTTTGGCATAGCTATTGGCATTTGTAAAGTTTTTAGAAGTCAAGTTTGAATATCACATGACTTTTTAAAATTCTACCAAAGTTTACATTGAATACCACTAAATTTTTATAGAGTATATAAAAGTTGTTAAAATTCTAGAACCAATACACTCCATAGATTAGTTAAACTAAATAAAGGAAATATTTTTATTATTATTAAGATATAGGTTCAGATTAGTTAAACTAAATATAGGAAAATTTATTTTTATTATTATTAAGATATAGGTTCAGATTAGTTAAACTAAATATAGGAAAATTTTTTGTAAATATATAATTATTATCCAAAAATATAGAATATTTTTTTATTGAAATGGAAATTCCCATTTCAATGATATATCAAACATGCCTTTGTACGTTATTAAAAATTGTATCGTATGAAGCACTAACTTTCTATATAAATTAAAAGGTCTGTTAGCTTGAAGGTTGCTATTATTATTTTAAAATAAATTATAGAGTTAGTTCCGTCCTGTTTTTAATTTAATTTAAATATTGTTTAATGATTCCTAATAGTATATGTTGATTAGTACACGCCAAATTACATTTTTTAAATATTTAATATATATTATTTATTTGGTTTTTTTCAAATATTGTAAACTTGAATTTGTTGGGCTTTCCACATCGACTTTTCAACGAGCATTATAATTTATATATACATGTCATTTTCGTTCTTTTTTAATTATTTACAAAATGTTCAACTATTTTAAAAAAAATATGGGGATATTTTGATGTGTGGCTATATTATTAAGGGTGAAAACAAATTGAAACGGGAAAAATACCATGAATATTTGAAGGCTCGAATTAAACCTTGAGTTAGGCTCGAAAGATTCGACCATGTTCGAAAACTATTTTAATTATTGTTAAAAAAAATAAGTACTCGAAATGGTCGAAATTTATTTATTTAATATATAATTATATTATATTAATAAATAATAAAGCTAGGAAACATCTCACGAACTATCGAACAAAATAATCTCAGTTCGAGTTCGATTAGAAAAAAATTCGAACACATTCGAGTTTGACTCAAATTCAATAAGCTAGAATTAAAAATAAATATATTTCAATCCGCTTGAAAAAGCTCACAAACCACTTCGGTTCATTTACACAACTAGTTATACTCATGAAAGTCAAATAACTAGTGATGACAATATAAATTGATTTTCCTCCCCACCTCGGTTCAAGCCTAATTTCTATCTAACTAGTCAAACCGAATTCATATTTAATTAATAACCGAGAGTAGGAATTCTCGGGCCAATAAAGAATTTTACGCCTAAAAGGCCCAAAAAAAATCTATAAATAGATATCTAATATTTTCAAGTTATGTTTTATTTTGTGTACTTTCCCTTCGCTTTTATTAAAACTTGTCGTGAATCATGTTTTATTGTGTCCAAATACAGCGAAAGTTTTATTTATTTTTTAAATCTTGACATTCAAGATATTGTTTAAGCACTCGTATAGTTTTAATAAAATAAACAGTCATATAATGTTTAGTATATACCTTTAGTGAACAATTTTTCACTTTGCTCCAACTACTCCGTTATAAGCGGACGTAACTCTTGTTGTATATCCCTGTGAACTTTCTTCATATCTTCTTTCTTCAATCTCCTAATCCGGTCCGTGACTAAATTAATTGTTCCTCTTCCAACTTGCACTAGAAAGTATAGAAAATATATTTCGTTAGAGATTAAAAATCGAGAGGCGGCTCAAACCAAATTTTCTTTTATGGAGGCCGAAAATTTTGAGAGAAAAGGAGAGCAATTTTCGAAAATTCCAATGAAGATAATGGAGGCCAGTGTTTCGAAAATTGTAAGGATTAATCATCTTAACCCTAAACATAATACACATATATATAAGCTTAGGATCCATTAATAAATTAAATAATTAATGGGCTTAATCAAGTAAATCCTTTATAAATTCAATATTTGAATTTAATATTTAAAATATAAATTCAACTCCTTGAATTTATTTTTAATGTTTTCTATAAATTCAACTTCTTGAATTTATTATCTCAATTCTTTATATAAATTCAACTCCTCGAATTATTATCTCAACGGGAAAAAAATAATCCAGTACTTGTGTGACCCTCAATGATTCAGGGATACAGCTAGCCGTGGGTTCACAACTTTTTGTGATTCATGACATAATTCTTTATTCGGGCTTACCCTAATTTGCCACATTCTATGTATCAACAATTGATCATGAGAATGTCAGAAATCATATCTATGATTAAACACATTGAATCATGGTAAGAGCGTCTAGTAACATTGCCCCGTGATTTCCTAGGTATCACTGATAGTGCCTGCAGGAATCAATCGGTTATGATTAACGTACAATACAGTCCTTTCATCTCATATATCCTGATCGAATCTGAAACCAATGGTTCATCGAGGGTTGCATAAAAATTCGATAACTATGTGACTCATTTTTGAGAATAAATAGTGGCATCGTATGTATAATTGAAGAACTCCTTCTCTAATGTACATGTCATAATCATGCAAGATATTCCATGCACGATTATTTCATCAGATCACATAGGATATCCACACCCATAATTGAGCAGTGAATTTCAGACTACAATGCACTAGCTCCTACATGTGTCGTAACTGTACCCAATCTCGCCACATGATAACCCTCCTGGAGTCGGTAAACGAGTCAAAACACATCCATAGCATATAGAGTCTTAGTGCTCTCCTTGGTCGTAAAGACTAATGGTATACAATCATAACCACAGACTTGTCATCTCTATGAATGATAACCAATTGGAAAGTCTTAGGGAGGGCAGTTCGGTACAATCATCATATGACTACCCATCTATGTATTTGTACATCTCTATGCCCCTACCAAGAAACGTGGTACACAACATCACAGATGCTAGTCTTGAGCTCAAGCGACCTTTATCCATGTTTTAGGCGGCTGAATCGACTTGGAACGAATTTAGATTTTACAGTGATTACAGACGAGTTTCAACATCGAAGTACGATTCATTTATATTAAAGTATAATCATGGTTTTTGTCTATGTTGATCACATGTGTATACATATAAAGAAATAATACACCATGAAATATTGCATTGTATTAAAATAAAGATTGTTTATTACAACTGAGTCAATAACTTTCCTAGCCAACAATTGGCTTACGGGACATCTACTCTAACAAAAATGACTTAGCAACCATTGATTTGAGCGTCGGAAAGTTTTCGTCAGATAACCAGGTGCTTGTAAATTTTTCTTTTTGACTTAGGTAACGACCAGCCAAAGTCGGTCACAAGATCATTCGAGCAATCGATATAACATCAATTTGGCGTAGTGACGCCATATGTGAGAAAAGGTAACCAGTATTGAAAAATCATACCCGATTGCACGTGTCTCGTGACGCCGAAGAAAATGGATGCCCACCACCTGTTTCTCAACAAAAACCTGAGTTACGAATCAACCTGGAAGCATTGAAGATGTTAGATTGAAAATGTCTCAGTTTTAGTGATAACAAACAATATCGAGCTGTTTATAAGTCCAGCAGTTATTTCTTGTATTGATAGGATTCTAGCTAGATGTTATAAGTCAAGCTGGACAGCCTTATATTCAAGAATTTTGTTGAAGTAAGGTTGCATTTATATCTACTAGACAAGCAGCTTCCAAGACTCTAACCAGGCTATACAATAAAGTTGAAGACATAGTTTATTCTCTAGCTGTTATCCTTGCAGACCAATCCAGTTTGTGTGCATTCCATCCCGACATTTCATAAGATATTTTGACCAATCAATGCACATTATCGGACATCTCTAGTTTTCCTTGAATGTCTACTAATAAGAAAAATTTATGCACGTGCCTTTGTCTTTTATATATCAATATTTCAGAAGCCGTTTATTGACCTTTTTAGATAAATGCTAAGGTAGTTTAATTGCGGCATACTATGAAGAGAAAAGAGAAAAAAAATAGCCTGCTATTATGTCGGCTATCAGTACGAGTATCCAAACGTTGAAGGAGTTTGCATATTTAAAGACATGATTCAAGATTGAAGAGGCTACTGAAGCATCGACAATCTGCCTTATTAAGGATTTTGAGCACTCTTTATTGTTCTATCTTAAAGCTGCTCTTTAGCACACACATATTGTTTGTATCTGATAATTAAGGATCAAATATGATGCCTTACCAACTCTAGTTGTTCAAGCTACTTTTTAAAGAGTCATGTTTGTATCTGTCTTAACCTAGGGTTCAATAGACATTTTGTGATTGCATTTGTGTAGAAAAAATACAAAGAGTTTCAATAAAGACATGGGATAACTCCTAGTTGAAGTGTATTGTTACAAGTTATTATAAAACTAAATTCATTTAGTGGATTTCTTTCTTAAGTAGAAGAAGATGGGACGTAGAATGGTAATGCCTTCGAACTTCCATATATATTGTTATTTATTTCAAATTAATTAACTTATGTCTGCTTCTATATGTTTGTCTGGTTAATTCGTTAAAAGACTGTTTAATTGAATATATATCATATAACTAATCCAAATTGAACCTTAGGCACTTGAAAACCTTTTTTAATGTTTTACATGCATCTAGTCTGGCCAAAAATAGGCATTAACATCTAATAATTGTTATTGCCCGCTCATGTTTCAAAGAAAATTTTAAAGAGTTTATCAACTCCTTTCTAAACTCTACCTTCGATCCTAACAAAAGGTATGAGAGCCTGGTTTTGAAAGCCAACACTGCTATGGCAATCTCTGAGGTTGCACCTCAAATTATTGAAAAACACCGGTCATAGTAGCACACTGAGGATAAGAATAAATGTGACTATGAATTTTTTTTACAAAATTCTTGATAAAAATATGTCAAGTTAAATTAAAATGTGTATAAATGGTAAAGAGATATGATAAAAATTAACTCAATTACGTGAAGAAAATGATTAGACTAAGGATAATAACTCATTGTTGCAATTCAAAAATTTGATAATGCTAAAATAAAACCCAAAAAATATTAAGGCCTTGTTTGGCATGGGTGATAATGTGGGACGGTGGGTTGGTTTTGGGGTTAATCTCTTGTTTTGAAATGTCTGCTATTCGTTTTCTTAAAACGTACTAGGAAAAAAAAAATTTTTGAACCTCACTAAATCGGCCGGGATGCATAATCACATGCATAAAATATTTTGGAACCATTTTAAAAGTAAAAGAACCAACTATTTTACCAAACCTAAAAACATCATTTGAAAAGTATAGCTCATACTATAAACTCTCAAAACCCACTCATAATTAAATCATCGTAAAAATATCTTTAACATCAATTAAAATCATAAATCATAACTAGTGCGGAAAACTAGCGTCGGTCCTCGGGTTATGTGAACCTCCAGTCCAGTCAGATCATCCATCAAGACCTCCATTAACATTACTATCATAATCATCTGCATCAATCGCACCTAGTGAGTCTAAAGACTCAACACATCATATTCTTGATAACAAGTACTACATATACAGATCACATGCATCGTAAAAATACTTGTACTTAAATATCATTTTCATCATGATGCATAAACTTTCATGAAAAACATTATCATAATGATGCATCAACGTTAAACATAAACATTTTCACATAAACATAAGCATATTCATATTCGTATCCATATTCATATCCACCTATTCATATCATCATATTCATATTCATATCATCCTCAACATATTCATAACATCATCAACATATACATATTTTTTTCCTTTCGTTGAATTCAGATCGTTAATTGTGACTTTCGTGTTCATCTACGTCTACGTGTTGGGCGATGGATCCATCTACATGTAACCACAGTACTGGGCGACAGGGACACCAGCAACACTCTCAACGGTCAACTGGACCTTGGCCTTACGTATTAACATATCATCGTATACATATACATATCCGTATCCAAGAAAACACGATCGTCGAGCTCCCACTGGGACCATAACCCTCACGATATCTCCAACATATCATCGTATTAGTAACAATTACTTCACTTCCTTCAACGTTTCATATTCTCATCACTTTATAAAATTTAAACATACATATAACGTTTTTCTTTTAAACCAAGCATGCAACATATCTTTAAACGTTTTCGTTTTATCATGAAAACCCATAAATATACTAATCATATCATATTAAATCATAAAATCCATAAACATTTTAAAATACATTTTTAACATATTAAAAATTCGAAAACATTTAAAATAAACGTTTTAACATATAAAAATCATAAAAAACCATAAACGTTTTAAAATAACATTTTAACATATTACAAAGCCATAAAAACTTAAAATAACATTTTAACGTCAAGACATTTAAAATAACATTTTGACATATTAAATCATAAACATTTAAAATAAACATTTTGACATAAAAATCTCTAAACATATAAAATTCCATAAACATTTAAAATATTCATTTTAACATATAAAATTCCATAAACATCCATAACCATTGAAAATAATCATATTAGCACATAAAACAGCATTCAGGACACTGCCATGACGTTTACTAATTTTTAGATGTAAAAAGACCGTTTTACCCCTGGACGTAAAATTTCACGTTTTGACATCTTATTAATTTCATTGACTCTACCATGTTCCAAATAATTATTTAAGCTTACATGAATTTTCTCATATTTTTATTTAGCTTAAATCGATGACTTTTTAATTTAGTTTTTAAATGTGACGTATTAATGCGTTTTAATCCCGAATTAAACCAAACCTTAATATAAAATTCTCGAATTAAAAACTTGTACTTCTAATAATTATTTAAGTTTAAATATAATTTTTCATAATTTTATTCCGCTTAAAGCTAGGCGTTAATTAACGTTTTGTGCGACGATTAAATCACGGATAAATTCAAAACTCCATATTTTGATCCTAAATTTTAAACCTAACATTTTTAGTATTTATTCTACCCTTCCAGTCATGAGCCACACCCGTGGAACCATGGTTCTAATTTTAGCTTTTAAATTTTCGTTTTTGACCCTTCGAGGAACAAACCGAGCCATCTCCCAAAATACTCGAGCCACGCCCGAGCCACCTTGAGCCAAACCCAAGCCAACCCACCTAGGGACCCTGCTGACTAAGCCCTGCTCGAAAAACCAGCCTTGGTCCGCTCAAAAACCTTCTTGAAACTCACCCAAACCTGCGCACATTTATGGACTCTTGCATATAAACTCCTAGTGACTCTAGGACTCTTCTAGCCCTTAACCACCGAGCCTCACCTGACCCTAGCCATCCCTAGACCACGCCCAGACCCAGCCTAGACTAACCCAAGTCCTGGAACCCAGCAGCGAAGCTCCTGACTTCAGCAGCACAACCTGTGCAACTTCCTTGCTCACTCACGACTTCCATCTCCTTTCGAGCCAGCAGCCACCCAAGCTGCCCCACCCCCTGACCAGCCCTTATAGGACCCTAATGACTCGTCCTAGCCCAGCCCAACGCCCCCAAGCTGAGCCATCACTCCCTGCCCATTTGTTGAACCCTGCGCTCCTTCCCCTTGAAACTCACGGGTTGGAGCTAGGACTCCTTCCCAGCCCTGGTGTTCGAGTCCTAGCGTGGCTAGGACTTTTCCCTTGACCCAAGCAAGACCCTAGCTTAGCCTTGGTCCAGCCAGACCAAAGCCATGCATCACCTTTCCCCTTAACCAAGCCCCCAAGACACAATCACATAATTGGGTTCCTAGCTTTTGATATTCACTTTTGCAGCTTGTTGGTGTGATTTGGGACTCTCTAAAATATGTAAAAACATTCCTGAACCCTATCCTAATCATGGCAGCCCCTTTAGATCATAATAAACATGATTTTGGGTGAAAATACAAACTTTAAAATTGACATATGGCACAAAAACGAAATTGTTTCATGATGCACTTGTTTTTCATGCAAAAACTCAATTAAATAAAATACTATGGTGTGATAGATGTTTGAAGGAAAGAATATGGCGTGCCTTTGTGTTTTAAATGCACGATTTTACGTTGATGAATTGACGAACGATGACGAGGAAACAACAGCTTGAAAATTCTAGCAAACTTGATGCTTTTCCTTTTCAAACTTTCGAACACTTCTCTTCAAAATAAATTGTGTGTGCCGTGAATTGAAGGAGAGAATTGTGTTTGAGAAAAGAGTTTGAATTAGGATGGAGTGTGGGGCGTGGGGTTGGGTATGAGTTTATGGTGTAGATTAGTATATTATATACTAATTAAATGACTAATCAAGTCTTGGCCCATTAAGAGATTAATTAGGCCCATTAGTGCATAATTAAAATATTAAAAATAATTATGTTTAAATAAGTTTGTAAATTTATTAGCCAGGTTGCCAAAACATTCGTATTTTTTTTGAAAATCCAACACCGATAAAAATTACATCCCGACATATAAAATAACTTCAAAACTCCTTATTTTCAAAAATATGAAAAAGTATCAATCATATTTTAAATAATTAAAAACAATTATTTAATAAAAATATTTTCTATTTTTTCAGCCCTCGGTCTCCGTTCCTCGATCGCAACTCGAATAATCTTTAAAAAGACATTTTAATGCAATCATGTAGAAAAATATATTTTTAAACATGTCAATATGCATAACATAGTTAATTAATGCAATTAAAACAATTAATTGAAATGCACAAGAAATTTAATAACTTGTATGCATGTGGTTCGTGTGGACCTTTAAATTTTCGGGGCGTTACATGTTTGGTGTATATATATGATTATGTTGTACTAAACTTGGGGAAATAAATCCATGTACTCTCCTTGTATACACAATCCATATTTTTAAACGATCATTTCATTCAACAATTGCCCTTTTGCTCTATCATAAAATAAGACAACATTCTCTTTCCTCCTCCATCCAAGGGTATTTTTAGTATAAATTAGAATAATCCTTAATTTATCACATCCACAAAATTCATATCAAACATAATATTATTTGGTCACCACATATTATATTTCCTTATCTATCATTTTTGTTATCACTCTTTTCATAATCATTCAGTAATCTTATCTTTTCAACCAAACAAGCCCTAAATGAATTTGATTAACGTTTCAGTAGCATTATTATTGAACTTGCTTATATTGGAAATAATATTTTAACTGAAAAATTGCTTTAAATATTATGAGAGCATTTCTCAGGGAATGAGTTGTGAAGACAGTGGCTATGAGGGAGTTAAAAAACCTTGACAATCTCGATTTGCATGATCTATTTGCAGGCCTAAAAGCATGTGATATCATTGTAGATTGAAACATGCCAAAAGAAAGATTAAAGGAAGTACTTGGAGAAGAGAAGGTCCAAGGATGACAAGAGGTCATTCAATAATAATAAGAATCAGAAGATACTTTTTACAGACGAAAGATAAAAGCAAGTGAACATATTTATATTCAGATCAATCCAGGATAACGAGAATGAGAAAGAGCAAGAGTAGTGCATGGTGGCTGATGTTGAGCTAGATACTGTTGATGACATGGTATTTGATTTCAAATCTTGTGAATTTAAACGAGAAGATCTTATTACTGCAGTACATGGCATGGTAGAAGAGTTCAAAACACTTTCGCAATCATTTAAGGAAGTAAAGGTAGAAAAAAATCGTAACAGAAAAAGTCTAACGACTCTAGCTTCATGTAGCAAAAAGAGCTTGATGGTCTTAGAATAAAACTCATTTTGTTGGGTACTAAGAATGATGACTTGCAAAGACTGTCCCAAGTACCTGTAAATGAGAATAACTTGGAACAACTCTTCTTCTACTCTTTGGAAATTGCATGAGACGTAAAACCATATAGTAAGACAACTGGCTTAGGGTTTAACAACAATAAATGTAGTTTATCTGAAGCAAGTACTATATCATGTCTGGACAATAACAATTCTAAAATGATACATTTTGTTCAGTCCAGCATGATATATGACCATGAACATCTTGAATTCCAAACCAGTTGGACTGTATGTTACGAGAACAAGGCTAAACATAGAGGACTTGGCTATGTTTCTATCCAGACATGGCTGAGTTGTGGACAAGCTAGTCATGGCTACCATACCTGCTCGAGCTGGTCTCGCAAGAAGCCTTGTCCAGTCAGACATAACTCTATGAAGAGTAAACTTAATCGGTACTATAGTTGAAACAAGTTCAAAAGAGATATAGAGTGAATTTCAAGGATGAAAGGTCTAAACAACATCTGGTGAGATAAAGACCATATCACATTACTACATATGATTATGCACAGTCTCGCACTTTTATAAATACACACACAGATAGGCCCACCAAGATAATTAAATTATGGGACCACAAAAGGTTAATCCGATCAGGACCCAAATATATTTTTGTTCCAAATGTTTATTTCAATGATTGCAGGTACAAAAGAAGAATCTAGTTAAAAGATCAATCTGGTATCTGGACAATGGTTGTTCTATACATATGATTAGAAATGTCAAACTGATTTTAAAAGTCTTAGAATGTAAAGGACAAAAAAACAATTTTTGATATGAAAACTATGGGTAAGAGTAACATTATACATGGACAAAATTATCATTAGAAATGTGGTACTAGTTAAAAATCTTGTCTATAATTTGACTAGCATTAGTTAGTTATGTGATAATGAATATTCTATTGATTTACATAAACATGCTTGCATTGTCAAATCTACTAATGGTGATATCATGTTAACTGGATTAAGTGAACCAGAAACCTATAAAGATAATTGGAATGATGAACAAATTTCTACTCCTACATTTTCTATTGTTTTAAATTGTAATAAGAACTGGTTGTGACAAGTACTGTTGAATCACCTTAACTTCAAGTTTATTTCATGTCTGAGTAAGTAAGAAATTGCAGTGCCCTTTCTCGAGCCACTACTAAATAGATTAATAAACATGCAAACTTTAATAACAACAAGTAAACATGGAAACAAAATAACTTAATCATCTTACAACCCAAACGAAAACAGAACAATAATCTCAGTCTCAAACGTTAATACAACCATATCGAAAAAATAATCTTGCACGAGAATACGAGAAAACCAAATAAAACCTCTACTGGATCACCAACGAAAACCCAACTGCTCTAGCCACTGGCTTGACAATCCGAACCGTCCAACCTAAGACCTGTCACGTGTAATGGGATGCCCAAGATGAAAACATGGACAGGAACACCAATCCCCCAATACGAGAATGTACGAGTATACAAACTGATATGATGCATGAGAAATACAATATAATCGGATATCAAGAATCAATTCAAGAATCTCATTATTAGTTTTGAGGTACTTGAGTGTGTAGTCTCTAATATGCCCTAAGCATGTTTTGGCTCCCACACTCATCATCAAGACGTGGACCCACAATGTCCAGGGTCATCATAGCTCGTGGGTCCCATCGGATATTGTAGCTCTCTATGCTCAACCGTCAACAATATAGAATAGGGTTGAGTGGCCCCAACAAATGAGGTATATCTAAAAAAATATCAGGCACAACATGATATGTCATGTATAATATGTCAAAAGAGTAAAACATGTATCGTGCAACAGATAAATATGAAACATATAATTGTGTATACTATGCTTGGATATCTCAGTCAGTACGTCACGTACTTCATCAAAATAATGTAACGTCCCGGAAATTTGATGCTTCACGTGAACCACATGCATGTAGACATGTCAAAACGCCCCGCCAGCACGCCACCCACCGCAACCCGCCTTTAGTCGGGGCGGGCGAGCAGCCCACCATTTTTACGGGCCTCTAAATGGCCAACCCAGCCCAACCCACCTTGGGCCGCGGGTTAAGCGGGTCGACCCGCTTATTTTTAAAAAAAAAATGCTAAACAATATCGCATTAAACATAAAAGAAAAATATATTTCAGTCAAATAGTTTAATAAAATACTTAAAAACATTGAAAGCTTTATTCGTAGGTCAAGAATAGCACCAAAAGCAAGCACCACGCTATATTGATTCCAATACTTATCAAACTTCTCTTTCAACTTTTTACACATATCACTTATCACCTCATCTTCATTTGACAAGTTCTCATTTAACAAAACATCAATCTTCCAAACTTGCATGAAGTACAAATTTGTTGTAGGATAAGAAGAACCAGAGATCAAATTGGTAGTATCATAAAATGGCTCAAGAAATTCACATATTTTTTATCCTCTTTCCGACTCTTCAATTGAAGGACAATTGTAACGCCCCGAAAATATAAAGGTCCACGCAAACCACGTGCATAAAAGTTATTAAATTCTTTTGTAATTTTAATTAATTGTTTTAATTGCATGGATTAATTTTGTTGTGCATATTGACATGTTTAAAATATAATTTTTTCATGGTTTCATTAAAATGTATTTTTAAAAGTTATTCGAGTTGCGATTGAAGAACCGATACCGAGGGTTGAAAAATGTAAATTATTTTTATTAAACAATTGTTTTTAATTATTTAAATTAAGGGTGATGCTTCTTCTTATTTTTGAAAATATGGGGGTTTGAGGTGATTTTATACGCCGGGACGTAAATTTTATCGGTGTTGAATTTTCACAAAAATACGAACTTGTAGTCAACCCGGCTAATAAATTCACAAACTTATTTGAACAAAATTATTTTTAATATTTTAATTAAGCACTAATGGGCCTAAATTATTTACTTAATGGGCCAACGCCTTATTATTGTCTTAATTAAGTATTTAATATGCAAACTTGACCCCAAACCCTCTCCATAACACACGCCCATCTCTTTTACACAATTCAAACTCTTTCCTTTCACTCCAAACTACACTACACGGCACACACCAGATTTTTGAAGAGAAACTTTTGAAAATTCAAGGGAAACTTGTGAGCTTTGAAGAGGATTGATCTTAGGGTCTCCTACGTCAAAGTTCTTCGTATCGCCGTCGAATATTCGTGCGTTTTTAACACAAAGGCACGCCATATTCTTCTTTTACTCATCATCACACCATATTATATATTTATGTTTGAAATTGCATGTAAAACAAGATGCACTTTTATGATTTTCGTTTTTGTGCTTCATCATGAATTTGAAATCTTGTTAATTGATTCAAAATCATGTTTAATATGTTAAAAAGGGGCTGCCATGATTAGGATAGGGTTTAGGGATGTTTTTACATATTTTAGAGAGTTCCAAATCCCCCAAATAGGCTGCTCACGTGAATAAAGCAAGCTGGGAACACGTTTCTGCCATAAGTGATCTTAGGGGCTCGGTTAATGGGGAGTAAAGGCTTGTTTGGCTGGGGCTAAACCAGGGCGAGCTAGGGACTGTCATGGGTCAAGGGAAGAGTCCTAGCCATGCTAGGACTCGAGGCAAGAGGATGGGGAGGAGTCCTAGCTTGTTAGGACTCCACCCGAGAATTTCAGCAAGAGGTGTGCGCAGGTTCTGCTACAGCGCAGGGAAGGAAGAGGCTTGGCCGAGGGCTTGGGGCTGGGCTATACTAGGTCCTTAGGGTCCTAAGAAGGTGCACAAGGGCTGGGCTAGGGGCTGGTGCGGCTTGGGTGGCTGTTGGCTGCTGGGTTGGTTTAGTGGCTGCTGGGTTCGTTTAGTGGCTCGATGCGTGGCGTCCAAGGCTTGGGTTGGTCTGGGTATTGTCTGGGCATGGTCCATGGTCAGTTCGGGTCATGGTGGTTCGGTGGAGGCTTGTCTGGATGAGCCCTAGGCTAGCTAGGAGTCCTAGTACAACTAGAACACAAGACACACGCACATGCAGAAACATGGGGCTAGTTCCAGCAGGGTTTGGGCGAGTTAAGGGCTAGGTACAGGGGTCAGAGCTTGTCAGGAGGGTGACTAGGTGGGTTGACTCAGGTTTGGCTCAAGTTGGCTCGGGCGTGGCTCGAGTAAATTGGGAGATGGCTTGGGTAGTTCATATAGGTGTCAATTTCAAAAATTAAAGAAGGAAAATTAGAACCATGGGTCCACGGGTGCGGTTCATAGCTCACAAGGGTAGAATAAATAATAAAAATATTATGTGTAAAGTTTGGGATAAAAATAACGAGTTTTGGATTTATCCGAGATTTAATAGTCGCACGAAACGTTAATTAACGAATTAATTGAAAAACCTAGTTTTAAGCTTTATAAAATTATTAAAAATTATATTTAATCTCAAATAATTATTAAAAGTCTATGTTTTAAATTTGAGAATTTTATATTAAGTTTTGGTTTAATTCGAGATTAAAACGCGTTAATACGTTATTTTAAAAGATTAATTTAAAAGTAATCGATTTAAGCTAAATAAAAATATGAAAAATTAATGTAGGCTTAAATAATTATTTGGGACATGCCAGAGTCAATGAAATTAAGAAAAAGTCAAAACGTGAAATTTTACGTCTAGAGGTAAAACGATCTTTTCACATCTAAAAAATTAGTAAACGTCATGGTAGTGTCCTGAATGCTGTTTTATATGCTAATATGATTATTTTCAATGATTATGGATGTTTATGAATTTTTATATGTTAATATGTCAATTTTAAATGTTTATGGAATTTTTATGTTTATGGATTTTTATATTAAAATGTTTATTTAAACATTTATGATGTTAAAATGTTTATGACTTTTTATGATTTTTATATGTTAAAACGTTTATTTTAAAAGTTTATGGATTTTTATGATTTAAATTGGAAATTTAAAAGATATGTTGCATGCTTGGTTTCAAAAATAAAACGATATGTATATGCATGATTTTTATTAAGTGATGATAACATGTTGAAGGATGTGAAGGGATTGTGACTACTAGATGTTGGAGATATCGTGAGGGTTATGGTCCCAGTGGGAGCCCGACGATCGTGTTTCCTTGGATACGGATACGAATACTAATACGAAAATGTTAATACGTTGGCCAAGACCCAGTTGACCGGTGAGAGTGTCGCTGGTGTCCCTGCCGCCCAATACTGTGGTTTTCTCTAGATGGATCCATCGCCCAATACGTTTAAGAATACGAGTCACAAGCACGATCTGAATTCAACAAATACGAATATGAATATGAATATAAACATGAACACGAATATGAATATGAATATGTTGATACGCATATGAATATTAAAACGAATATGAACATAGATATGGATACGAATACGAATATGTTTATGTTGATATGAAAATGTTTTTAAAATTTTTATGAAAACTTTTATGGAGATGTTTATGTTATGAAAATGTTTTGTTTAAAGTTCATGCATCTTTATGAAAAAGGTTTTTATTTAAAGTTTATGCATCTTCATGAAAACGATATTTTAAGCACAAGTATTTTTCACTGTTGCATGTAATATGTATTATGTAGTACTTGTTATCAAGGGTATGACGTGTTGAGTCTTTAGACTAACTAGGTGTGATTGATGCAGGCGATTATGATGATTATGATTATCGGGGTCTTGATGGTTGATCTGACTGGACTGAAGGTGCTCATAACCTGAGGACCGATGCTAGTTTTCTGCACTAGTTTATGATTATGATTTATGTCAAGAATATTTTTACGACTATTTATTTATGTTTATGAGAGATTTTTGAGAGGTTATAGTATGAGATATACTTTTCAAATAATGTTATTAGGTTGGTAAAACGTTTGACGATTTTATGCTTTAAAATATTTTCCTTTGGATTTTTAAATGTTAGTTGGTTGTTTATTTTTAAAATGGTGACAAGATATTTTAAAGTATTTATATATATATGTATATTTTTAATTATGGAGATTAAGGAGAAAAAAAAAATTTCTTGCAAGATTTAAGAAAACGAATAGCAGACGATTCAGTTGGTATCAGAGCAATGGTTCTGTAAATGGTTGTGCCACCATCTGTGCCGGGAAGCTCAGTCGTCAAGCCTCAAACTTGTAAGTTTATATGATTTATATGATTTATGTTTTGTTACCTGCATAATTATATGAATTATATATTTACGTCACATGTTTAATAGCTTTATGATAATATATGATTTATATGCTCTAGAATTTTATACGTGATACGATATGAAATAAGAAATTATTTGATTTTAACGCATGTTGGTATTATGGTGGAATTGGACTATGTTAATTTTTGGGTTTTAATATTGACATTCAACTGTTTGGGCCATAAGTTAATCATGAATATTATGAATTTCTTTGGGACACGTAGATTTTCTAAGAAAATATTTATGATTCGTGGTTACTAGTCGAATTAATTTTTGGGAATTACTCATAAGCACTAATGATTCAAAGACTGCGATTATCTTTGGAAGTAAGAAAATGTATAAATTGGGATTTTAAGTTTGATGAAATGTAAGATTATTTAGGAGAATTGATTTTTGGGTGAGTAAGTTTAAAATTATTGAAATTATGTTATGGGAAAACTGTAGAAGGAAATTAAGAATACCGAGAACTTACCGGTTAACTGTAGAATTTTTGAAATTTAGGACCAATTAGGATAATTTTTGGATAAATTAAGAATTTATTTTGCAATTGTTAAGGAAATTGGGGACTAATTTTGTAGAACCAGTTAAATCAGACTACGTATAAGTCATGCATAATTACTATTATTTAAATTAAAATGATTTTTATTTTTAGGATTTAAATTCATTCTTTTAAAATTTTTGAGTTATGATTATTTATTTATTTTTCGCAGTAGTTTAGTTTTACTTTTTTAGTTAAATAAGCGAGGCCGGACCGGAGTTGGAGTATTAGGATAAAATTTAATGATAAGAATATATTCCTAAATTTAATTTAAGTCAAAGAATAATTTATTTTAAGGTAAAAGAAAGTTTAAGGATTTATTTAATTAATTAGAGATAAGTAGTAAATAAACTCTTTTATGTCTCATAATTAATTAAAAGCCTAAATTAAAATGTGTGACCAATTCAGATAATTTAATCTAAGCTTATTTTATTTAAGAAATTGTAACTTAATATGTTAGTAATTTATTTTTAAGAATTAGCCATGCATGCAAGAAAATTATTATCCCAAATTAATTTATTATTTCACTAAAATACATATTAAGTGTTTAAAATTTTAATGAGATAAAGTTCAATAATTAGCAATATTTCCCCTCCATTTTATTTGTAGAATTCGGCCACCCCATTAAAGGATTTAATTAATTTGACAACTCACCATTTTGATATCATTCCTTAATCCTTTTTTTGGTATGATTAATCCCTTCTTTTTAATCTTCAATAATTATTAATTAAGCAATATCCTCCCTTATTTTATTAAGCAAGAAATCGGCCAACCCACCTCCAAAACATTCCTCAAATCCCTTGATATCATCCCTCAATTCCACCATATCATATCATTCCTATCTAGCAATCAACTCAAGGATAGAAAGATTCATTTCCTCCCTTCTATCTTACAAACTTTCCTTCATTCCCTTGCCATTTCCCTCTCCATTCCACCGAAAATTTCAGAGCATTCCAGCAAGAAAAACGTGAGAAAACGAGGGAGAAGCAAGAGAGAAGAACAAGAAGCAAAGCAACTCCGTCTCCTCCGCGCCGTGTCGTCGTAATCGATTTCTTTTCATTTCAAACAAATCCAAGGCATGTTTATATTATCTTTTGCTCTTCAATCAAGTCATATTATCATTTTAAAACATCATATGTGCATGAATCACGAAACAAAACCGATTTTTGTACAGCAACATTTTCGAAAAGGGTGTACAGATTTTTCGGCCCTTCATCTATGACTCACGGTTTTGTTGTTTTTGATGATTTCAGGGGTTGGCTTCGGTTCAAGGCATCCAAGGCTGCACCTAGGCACGTACTAGGGTGTGTTAGATCATGTTGGTCCATTAGTTCAAGCCCCATGCATGCAAGGAAGGGAAATGACAGCAACTCTTCCATAATGTCATTTTTAGTTTCGGTTTTTATGTTTTGCTGCCAAAAGGGAGGGTTCTGATCTTGGCTGCCCTAGGGGCTGTAGCCATGGTTAGAATTTCTCCTTGGCTTATCTAGGACGTGACCAAGATGCCCTTTCATGGCTTGGTTCATGGTCCCATCAGATTTTAAAAGAAACAACACAAGTGTCCCTTCGATTTTCAAGTTCTGATTTTGTGTTTGAGTTTGGTTTCGAATTTAGGGTGTTGGGTGGATCTTGGTTGGCTTCTAGCCCTTAGCCATGTTCACACAATGCCTCATGATGTCTAGATCATGTCATGGTCAATCAAATGGCCACTGGAATGATCCATGACAGCAAAACAATCGCAACATTAATGTTTTGGGTGGTTGCTTGGATTGTGGCTGGCCTATGGCCCTTAGCCATGGTTCAAGCCACACCTTAGGATGTTGTTAAGAGGCTTTGGTTGGTGGTTCAAGCACCAATGGCCAATAGTCTCGAAAACGAAGCAAGGAAGCACAACAGCTGCTGCTGTAATTTTCTGGACAGCAACTATGCCTTCGGTTCAGAGGTGTGTTTCAAGTTCTTGGTTGGCTTTTAGTTTAATGACCCGAATTCTTATTTTGAATGAAGTATTAATGAAGAGATAATTAAAGAGTTGTTAATTAAGTATTATTAACGAATTGATAATTTGGGATTAATCTGTTGGATCCACCGAATTTTAAATAGATAACCCGATCTACTTCCGATTACGTTATCTCGAGAAATCCAACCAGACGAAAGAGATTCTGACACGTGGCAGATAAGATTGATTCGGGTTTCTGAAATAGTCCGGATGCAGCCTATAAATGGAAGCCGAATTTTTTTGTTTCCTACACCTCATCCTTCAGAGAGAGTTCTAGTCTTTTACTTTAGGTTTTCTAGCCAGTTTTTAGGGCACTTTGGTGTCGGGAAGTTTCGGAGCTAGTGTCGACTCGAGGGGGGGTCGGTGAACTGAGATCGAGACATCATCAACGGGCTGACGACGGACGCAGGTATAATCATAAAGCCTTTAGGAAGAACCTTATAGCATGTTTGGTAATTCAGAATCTGGTTTGATAGTGATTTCATATTGTTGGTATTGTCTAGTTTAAGAGCTTTCTGTCAGATTGTTTTAGTGAGTTACGTGATGTACTGACTGAGATATCCAAGAGTAGTATACACATCTAGATGCTGCATATTTATGTGTTGCATTATACATGTTTTACTGCTTTGGCATATTATGCATGACATATCATGTTGAGCCTGATATTTTTTGAGACATACCTTGTTTGTTGGGGCGCTCAGCCCTATTCTGTATTGTGGACGATGGGACATCGAGAGCTACAGTGTCCGACGGGACCCGCAGGCGCTGATGACCTGGACATTGTAGGTCCACGTCTTGATGATGAGTGTGGGAGCCAAAACATGCCTAGGGCAGATCAGAGACTACACACTCAGGCGCCTCTAGACTGAGCATGAGATTCTTGACTTGATACTTGATATCCGGGCATATTGCATTTCGCATGCATCATATCAGTTTGTATACTCGTACATTCTCGTATTTGGCGATTTTCGCTCACGTCCTTGTTTTCATCTTGGGCACCCATTCCACGGGGCAGGTCTTAGGTTGGACGGTTCGGACGACCAGGACAGTGGCTAGAGCAGTTGGGTTTTCGGTGGTGATCCAGTGGAGGTTTTATGTGTGGTTTATCGTTTTCTCGTTCAGAAATATGTTTTCGATATGGTTGTATTAATGTTTAAGACTGCTGTTGTTTGTTCTATTTTAATTTGGGTTGTAAGACGATTAAGTTATTTGGTTTCCGCTATTTAATTGTTGTTATTAAGTTTTAATTTTGCATGCTTATTAGTCTGTTTAGTAGTGGCTCGGGTAAGAGCGCTACATTTGGTGGTATCGAGCATGCGAAGATTTTTGGGACATTAGTAATTTTGTTATGAGGATTTAGAGGTTGATTTTGGTTTCCTTTCAGATGTCAGGAGATGGAAGCAGTCACGGAAGTGTGGGACATGGTCTTTTGGCGACGATGAGGCTGGCCGAGAACTTCGTCGTAGAGATCGTGACGGAAGGCGTCACCGAGATCATGATGAAAGGAGACGTAGGAACCATGTAAACATTATGGATTTCATGAAGATTGGACCTCCACCGTTGACCGGAGATGAGAATGCTGATGTTACTGAAGCTTGGGTTGATATCATGGAGCAGTGTTTTCGAGTGCTGCATTATGACGAGGACAAGAAGATGGAGGTAGCTGATTTCATGATCCAAGGAAAAGCTCGGAAATGGTGGAAACCTGTTTCTGCCATTCTAGTTCAGCAGCATGGGCGGATTCGTTGGGAACATTTCCGTCAGGCCTTCATCAATCATCACTTCCCGCCAGCTCTTCGTCAGGCGAAGGAGATGGAGCTGTTGACCATTAAGCAAGGAGATTCGAGCATTGATGATTACCAAAAGCGTTTTACGGATCAGTTGCCGTACGCTCCTCACATCAGTGAGAATTCTGCAGCAAAATATTTTCACTTTTTGAATGGTTTGAAACAGGAGATTTTTGATCGGGTTTCAGTCTGTGACGATCCTACTTCGTACGAAGGATTAGTGAATCGTTGTCGTCAGGCAGAGATCAGTATTGCTAGGAGGAAGGCTATGCAAGCTAGCAAAAGTTCTAGTTCATTGGGACCGAGGGGTCAGTCTCTCAAGAAGTCTGCATCTTCTTCTTCTTCCGGTTCAGGAGGGGTGCACAGCTTTGGTAGGAAAAAGCTGCAATGTGGCCACTGTGGAGGAAATCACCAGACGGAAAATTGTCGAAAAATAACAGGTGCTTGTTTCAACTATGGTGGTTTTGGTCACATGAAGCGGGATTGTCCTAATTTGGAGAATCAGAGTGTAGGCGGAGGTTCTATGGCAGGGTCTTACAGTGGAAAACATTCTGAGGCCACTATGCAACAGAAAGGTTTTCTTGCTCAAGGTTCTCGTCGTGGTGGAATATCACAAGGATCTCAGCAACGTCCACGAGTTCAAGGGCAAGTGTTTGCCCTAAACCAAGAACAAGCTGAGGAGCAAAACGAGAGAGTCATTGCAGGTAATTTTATCTTATGTGGTATTCCTGCATATGTATTAATTAACACTGAGACATCGCATTCATTCATAGCATCAATGTTTGTTAAGAAGCATAAACTACCCTATGGTCATTAGATGTTTTGATGGCGGTGTCTACACCGATAGGACAAGAGGTTTTAGCTAAGCGACTTGTAGTAGACTGTTTTTTAGAGTTTGAGGGAAAATACTTGTCTGCCAATTTGATGATATTGGCTATGGAAGATTTCGATTGTATTATGGGAATCGACCTATTGACTAAGTATAGAGCGATGGTAGATTGTTATCAACGTCTCGTTCAGTTTCGTCCAGAAGGAGACGAGAATTGGTGTTTCTTCGGTGAGGGAGCTCGACCTCCAATGCAAGTAGTGTCTGCTGTAAAAGCACAACGAGTTTTAGCGAAAAGAGGAGAAGGATACCTCATTTATGCTGTTGACGTATCGAAGGATGTGATCGACGTGAAGAACATTCCAGTTGTCGATGAATTTCCTGATGTTTTCCCCGATGAGATTCCTGGATTTCCTCCGGAGAGGGAAGTGGAAGTGGAGATAGAGTTGGTACCAAGAACCGCACCTATCTCCAGAGCGCCGTATAGATTGGCACCAACGGAGATGAAAGAGTTGAAGCAACAGATACAAGATCTTCTTGACAAGGGGTACATTAGACCCAGTGTGTCTCCTTGGGGAGCATCAGTGTTGTTCGTTAAAAAGAAGAATGGGTCTATGCGGCTTTGCATAGATTATAGACAGTTGAACCGAGTAACAGTCAAGAATAAATATCTGTTACCACGGATTGATGACTTGTTTGATCAACTGCAAGGAACTTCAGTGTACTCGAAGATCGATTTACGGTCTGGGTGTCATCAACTTCGAGTTCATCAATTTGATATCCCCAAGACTGCATTTCGAACAAGGTATGGGCATTACGAGTTTCTATTGATGTCGTTTGGTTGGACGAATGCTCCAGCAGTATTTATGGATTTGATGAACCGAGTATTCCAGGAGTATCTTGACAAGTTTGTTATTGTCTTTATTAATGACATACTGGTATACTCTCGTAGCCTTGAAGAGCATGCACAACATTTAAGGATTGTGTTACTAACCTTAAGGAATCACCAACTGTATGCTAAGTTGAACAAGTGCGAGTTTTGGCTCGACAGAGTTGTCTTCTTAGGACATGTTATATCCAAAGATGGGATATCAGTGGATCCTAGCAAGATCGAAGCAGTGTTGAGTTGGGCACGACTGGAATCAGCTCAAGAGATAAGAAGTTTTCTAGGTTTGGCAGGATATTACCAGAGATTCATCTCAGGATTTTCTCAGATTGCCAAACCATTGACACAACTGACGTGTAAGAATGTGCAGTTCGAATGGACACATGATTGTGAAAATAGTTTCAATGAATTGCGTCAACGTTTGATAACTGCACCATTTTTAGCTCTTCCATCTGGATCAGGAGGGTACATTGTGTACACTGATGCATCACTTCAAGGACTTGGGTGTTTTTTAACTCAAAATGGTCATGTGATTGCATATGCATCCAGATAGTTGAAGAAGCATGAAGAGAATTATCCAGTTCATGATCTGGAATTAGCAGCGATTGTGTTTGCTTAGAAGATCTGGCGACATTATCTCTACGGAGAGAGATTTGAGATTTTTACAGATCACAAGAGTTTGAAGTATATCTTCACTCAAGCAGAGTTGAATATGCGCCAAAGAAGATGGATGGATTTGTTAAAGGATTATGATTGCGAAATCAAGTATCATCTAGGATCAACGAATCTTACAGCTGATGCTCTTAGTCGCAAGGTGAGATTATCTGTACTTCAGACAAGTTTCATATCAAGTGTAATCCAAGATTTTTGTTCTCTGGGATTTCACTTCCGTCATAAGAAAGGAAGGGAACACATTCGAGTAACGAGCATTTTATCTGAACCGAAGTTGTATTCCAAAATCAGAGAAGCTCAGTTTTCTGGCCTGAAAGTGAAAAAGTTAGCAAGGTTAGCTAATGGAGACAACACATCTGCTTTTGCGTTCCAAACAGATGGAACCTTGTGTCTGTCAGGAAGAATCGTAGTTCCAGAAGATTCTGAATTAAGAGACAATATTTTATCTCAAGCTCACAGGAGTAAGTTGAGTATTCACCCTGGAAGCATGAAAATGTATAAGGATTTGAAGACCAGGTTTTGGAGGAAAGGTATGAAGAAAAGTGTTTACCAGTTTGTAGCCAAGTGTTTGGGTTGTCAGCAAGTGAAAGCTGAGCATCGACGACCAGGAGGATTACTTCAGAATCTTCATATCCCTGAGTGGAAGTGGGAGCATGTGACAATGGATTTTGTCACCCACTTGCCGTTGTCTTCTAAGAATTGTGATACAATTTGGGTTATTGTGGACCGACTGACTAAGTCAGCACATTTTATTGCGTATAGTCGGGAATATAGTTTCGATCACATGGCAAGACTATACATCCAAGAGATTCTCAATTATCATGGTGTGCCAACAAGTATAGTCAGTGATAGAGATCCACGCTTTACCTCAAGGTTCTGGGAAAGTTTTCAAAATGCGTTGGGAACGACATTGAGTCTGAGTACAGCCTATCATCCAGAGATCGATGGTCAGTCTGAGAGGACTATTCAGACACTCGAGGACATGTTGCGTGCTTCTGCTTTGGATTTTGGACCAGCATGGCATGATCATCTGCCGCTTGTGGAGTTTGCATATAACAATAGCTACCACATCAGCATTGGTATGGCTCCATTCGAAGCATTATATGGTAGACGTTGTCGTACTCCATTGTTTTGGGACGAAGTAGGAGAACGACAAGTGCAAGGACCTGAATTAGTGCAACAAGCGATTGACGTAGTGGAATTGATTAAGAAGAGAATTAAAGCTGCACAAGATCGTCAATCGAGTTACGCGAATACCAAGCGTAGACCTCTACAGTTTCAGTCAGGGGAAAAAGTTTTCCTTAAAGTTTCACCATTTCGCAGGGTGATGAGATTTGGACTCAAGGGAAAATTAGCCCCAAGATTCATCGGACCTTTTGAGATCTTGGAATGTGTTGGAAATTTGGCATATCGATTGGCTTTGCCGCCGTATTTGTCTAGCATTCATAATGTCTTTCATGTATCTTTGCTACGACGGTATGTAGCAGATGAATCGCACGTTCTTGGTCCGACAGATGTTCAACTTGAAGAAGACTTGACTTATGTCGAGCAGCCACTTTTAATCCTGGGTAGGAAAGAGAAAAAGCTCAGAAACAAGACCATTCCACTTGTTCTAGTGCAATGGCAACGCCGAGGTACTGCAGAGGCAACTTGGGAGTTAGAGAGTCATATGTGCTCAGAGTATCCGCATTTGTTTTGAGTTGTATCTTTGTAATCATGAGTTGTATTTTATTCAGTTGTTTTGTACTTCAGTTCTGATTTCGAAGACGAAATCATTTTAAGGAGGGGAGGATGTAATGACACGAATTCTTATTTTGAATGAATTATTAATGAAGAGATAATCAAAGAGTTGTTAATTAAGTATTATTAACGAATTGATAATTTGGGATTAATCTGTTGGATCCACCGAATTTTAAATGGATAACACGATCTACTTCCGATTACGTTATCTCGAGAAATCCAACCAGACGAATGAGATTCTGGCATGTGGCAGATAAGATTGATTCGGGTTTCTGAAATAGTCCGGATGCAGTCTATAAATGGAAGCTGAATTCTTTTGTTTCCTACACCGCATCCTTCAGAGAGAGTTCTAGTCTTTTACTTTAAGTTTTCTAGCCAGTTTCTAGGGCACTTTGGTGTCGAGAAGTTTCGGATCAAGTGTCGACTCAAGGGGGGTCGGTGAACTGAGATCGAGACATCATCAGCGGGCTGACGACAGACGCAGGTATAATCCTAAAGCCTTTAGGAAGAACTTTATAGCATGTTTGGTAATTCAGAATCTGGTTTGATAGTGATTTCATATTGTTGGTATTGTCTAGGTTAAGAGCTTTCTGTCAGATTGTTTTAGTGAGGTACGTGATGTACTGACTGAGATATCCAAGCGTAGTATACACATCTATATGCTGCATATTTATGTGTTGCATTATACATGTTTTACTGCTTTGGCATATTATGCATGACATATCATGTTGAGCCTGATATTTTTTGAGATATACCTCGTTTATTGGGGCCGGTCAGCCCTATTCTGTATTGTGGACGATGGGGCATCGAGAGCTACAGTGTCCGACGGGACCCGTGGGCTCTGTTGACCTTGACATTGTAGGTCCACGTCTTTATGATGAGTGTGGGAGCCAAAACATGCCTAGGACAGATCAGAGACTACACACTCAGGCGCCTCTAGACTGAGCATGAGATTCTTGACTTGATCCTTGATATCCGAGCATATTGCATTTCGCATGCATCATATCAGTTTGTATACTCGTACCTTCTCGTATTGGGCGATTGTCGCTCACGTCCTTGTTTTCATCTTGGGCACCCCATTCCATGGGGCAGGTCTTAGGTTGGACGGCTCGGACGACCAGGGCAGTGGCTAGAGCAGTTGGGTTTTCGGTGGTGATCCAGTGGAGGTTTTATGTGTGGTTTATCGTTTTCTCGTTCAGAATTATGTTTTCGATATGGTTATATTAATGTTTAAGACTGCTGTTGTTTGTTCTGTTTTAATTTGGGTTGTAAGATGATTATGTTATTTGGTTTCCGCTGTTTAATTGTTGTTATTAAGTTTAATTTTTCATGCTTATTAGTCTGTTTAGTAGTGGCTCGGGTAAGGGCGCTACATTTAGCCTATGGTCTTGGACTGGACAGTACCTCATTGAGTTAGGAAGGTCTTGTTTTTGGCCGTTTGTGATTTGGTTAAGTTTAGAGGTCGTACGAGAATTTACGGTGCAATGTGCCAAAGTGACTCTCGAAAGAGCGTTTCACTATTTTGGCCTCCATGCACAATTTTCGCGTATTACAGCCCTTGGTATTTATTTCTCAGTATTTTAGGAGTATTTTAATCATGGCTAAACGATGGTTCGATGTTGGTTCGGGTTGGGAAGAAGCCATGGTTGAATACTAAGTTTGTTAGGGCGTAATTGTCTCGTTTTTGGGTTCGACTTTTGGAAGCGTTGGTCAAGTTAGATTATTTGCATGTGTCACATGTTAGAATTAGGTCGCAGCGAGCCTGGGAATGATCCAACCTAATTGGTAAAATAAAACAGGATTTTAATTATATTACGTGCATAAAATAAAAATGTTTATTTTTGAGATATATGTGATATGTCTTGTGGCCACCTCACGTTCATGGGATTGCAGCTTATGGGATTATTACTTCACCCGGTGACCTACGACTGGTTCATGTTCATGTATGGGTACGTATATCCAGTCCAAGGGCTGTGATGATCTCTACCGCCCAGTATACTGTGGTTTAGTATGATCAGACGATTCATGTTATGTTATGTTAAGTTACGTTATGGGCCACTCGCGTAGAACATATTCTCCACAGAAAAATTATGATATGCTATTTTATGACAGGGCTCTATTGAGCAAGAATTTTACTTACGATTTTCAGTTATGCACGTATTTATAATTAATCATGACACGATTTCCATGTTTACGTTACGGTCGGCTATCAGTACGAGTATCTAAACGTTGAAGGAGTTTGCATATTTAAAGGCATGATTCAAGATTGAAGAGGCTACTGAAGCATCGACAATCTGCCTTATTAAGGAATTTGAGCACTCTTTATTGTTTTATCTTAAAGTTGCTTTTTAGCACACACATATTGTTTGTATCTGATATGTAAGGATCAAATATGATGCCTTACCAACTCTAGTTGTTCAAGATACTTGTTAAAG
Organism: Primulina huaijiensis; assembly: GCF_012295235.1. Taxonomy (NCBI): domain Eukaryota; kingdom Viridiplantae; phylum Streptophyta; class Magnoliopsida; order Lamiales; family Gesneriaceae; genus Primulina; species Primulina huaijiensis. The sequence goes on along the minus strand of NC_133316.1, from coordinate 9,744,035 downwards.
AGTTATGTTTGTATCTGTCTGAACCTAGAGTGTTCAATAGACATTTTGTGATTGCATTTGTGTAGAAGAAATACAAAGAGTTTCAGTATAGAGATGGGATAACTCCTAGTTGAAGTGTATTGTTACAAGTTATTATAAAACTAAATTCATTTAGTGGATTTATTTCTTAAGTGGAAGAAGATGGGACATAGAATGGTAATGCCTTCGAACTTCCATATATATTATGTTATTTATTTCAAATTAATTAACTTATGTCTGCTTCTATATATTTGTCTGGTTAATTCGTTAAAAGAACGTTTAATTGAATATATATAATATAACTAATCTAAATTGATCCTTACGCACTTGAAAACCTTTTTTAATGTTCTAGATGCATCTAGTCGGACCAAAAATAGGCATTAACATCTAATAATTGTTATTGCTAGCTCATGTTTCAAAGAAAATTTTAAAGAGTTTAATAACTCCTTTCTAAACTCTATTTTCGATCCTAATAAGTGGTATAAGAGCCTGGTTTTGAAAGCCAACTCTACTATGGCTATTCATGAGGTTGCACCTCAAATGATTGAAATGTTGGGACATCGTATTCTCGCACCCAAGATGCAGCGGAAGTTTAAAATTTTTTTTCTTGGGCGTTGTGTGTTCAAAAACATTCAAAAATATCATATACACATATTTTATATCACCATATAAAATATATACATGTATATGTATATCAAATTAAATAACCATTATTTATTTATAAACTAACTCCATGGTTAATTTAATTCCAGACTCCTCTAGAATATTTATGAGAATTTGTACATGTTAGTAGTCACCACTACTAATACAATCATTTAATTAGTAAATTTCAAATTCAAAAAAAAAATGATTCCGAACTCAATATAACTCGATTGACGATCCGAAAGCGCCGATGTATTAAGAATACAAATCTTGTTCATATAATGAAAATTGAAAATTTCGAACATCAAAATTTTCATTTACCATATTAGGCAGCTGCCAGTTTTAGTGAACTCCTTTACAAAACAAGCAGTTCCACTATCATTCTTTTTTTAGCAATCATGCTAACATCCATTTCTTCCATCCTATGGAGTCAGCTCAAAAACTCCTTTATAAGCTTCTTGTTTGATCTCCATCAAACTATAGTCGTCAAATTCCAACTCTTTGAAATTTGACTATCTCAACGGGAACACAGAATCCGATACTTGTGTGACCCTCAATGGTTCAGGGATACAGCTAACCGTTGGTTCACATCGCCATGTGATTCAGAATAACATTTATTCTTATTCGGGATTACACTAGTTAACCCCATTCTTTTCCTCAACTCGTTGATCAAGAATGTCAGAACTCATTTCTGATTGCACCCATCGGATCATGGGAAGAGCGTCTAGTATCATCGCCCCATGATCCCCTAGGTATCACTCATAGTGCCTGCAAGAATCTCTAGTCATGGTTAGGGTACAGTACGGTCCCTTCAACACATATATCCCGATCGAATATGCAACCATTAGTATATCGAAAGTTGTATATTAATTCGATAACGATGCGATTTATATTTGAGTGCTAATAGTGGCATGGTATGTGCAACTAGGAAAACACCTTTCCATAAAGCACATTTCTTGCTCTGGCCAGAGACTACTTGCACTATTAACTCATCAGATCACATAGGATATCTTCCCCCGTAGGCGAACGGTGAATCCTCGACTACAATGCATTTGCTCCTACGTATTTTGAAACTTCACCCAATCTCGCCACCTGATGACTGTCAATGGAGTTGGTAAACGGATCAAAGTGCATGCTAGTACGTATAACCTCTACATTGTCCCGGGTCAAAGGACTAATGGTGTACAACCATAACCACGGACTCTTCCACTCGATAAGTGGGAACCACTTAGACATTCCGAGGGAGGGCTGTTCAGTGCATCATCATATGATCACACATCTATGTGAATGGACATCTCCATACCCTTAATAATGAAACATGGCGTTTACACCACAGATGCTAGTCTCAAGCTCGAGCGAACTTTATCCTTGTTTTAGGCGGCTGATTTGACTAGGAACCTGTTTAGAATATACGGCACACTTCCTAATGAGTTTCATGATCTTACGTTGCGACGCAGACCTCATGGTACCAATTGTATATTCAAGGACTTTATATGTGTAACTTGCATGGGTATACAAATAAAGTATAATGCTATAATCGAATAAAATTGTAAAATATTAATAAAATAAAGATTGTTTCACATTAGAGTCAATAAAATCTGAGCCACAAGTTGGCTTGCTGGGCACCTACCTTAACATGAAAAACACCGGTCAGAGTTGCACACTGAGGATAAGAAGAAATGTGACTCTGAATTTTTTTTACAAAAGTCTTGATAAAAATATCTCTAGTAAAATTAATATGTGTATAAATGGTAAAGAGATATGATAAAAATTAACTCAATTACGTGAATAAAATGATTAGACTAAGGATAATAAACTCATTATTGTAATTCAAAATTTTGATAATGCTAAAATAAAACCCATCAAATATTAAGGCCTTGTTTGGCATGGGTGATAATGTGTGACGGTGGGTTGGTTTTGGGGTTAATCTCTTGTTTGGTGTATATATATGATTATGTTGTACTAAACTTGGGGAAATAAATCCATGTACTCTCCTTGTATACACAATCCATATTTTTAAACTATTATTTCATTCAACAATTGCCTTTTTGCTCTATCATAAAAGAAGCCAACATTATCTTTCCTCCTCCATCCAAGGGTATTTTTAGCATAAATTAGAATAATCCTTAATTTATCACATCCACAAAATTCATATCAAACATAATATCATTTGGTCACCACATTATATTTCCTTATCTATCATTTTTGTTATAACTCTTTTCATAATCATTCATTAATCTTATCTTTAGAACCAAACAAGCCCTGAATGAATTTGATTAATGTTTCAGTAGCATTGTTATTGAACTTGCTTATCTTTGAAATAATATTTTAACTGAAAGAAAGCTTAAAAGATTATGAGAGCATTTCTCAGGGAATGAGTTATGGAAACAGTGGCTATGAGGGAGTTAAAAATCCTCGACAATCTCGATTTGCATGATCTATTTGCAGGCCTAAAAGCATATGATATCATTGTAGATTTAAACATGCCAAAAGAAAGATTAAAGGAAGTACTTGGAGAAGAGAAGGTCCAAGGATGACAAGAGGTCATTCAATAATAATAAGAATCAGAAGATACTTTTTACAGACGAAAGATAAAAGCAAGTGAACATATTTATATTCAGATCAATCCAACATAGCGAGAATGAGAAAGAGAAAGAGTAGTGCATGGTGGCTGATGTTGAGCTGGATACTGTTGATGACATGGTATTTGATTTCAAATCTAGTGAATTTAAACGAGAAGATCTTATCACTGCACTACATGGCATGGTAGAAGAGTTCAAAACACTTTCGCAATCATTTGAGCAAGTAAAGGCAGAAAAAAATCGTAACAGAAAAAGTCTAGCGACTCTAGCTTCATGTGGCAAAAGGAGCTTGATGGTCTTAGCAAAAAACTCATTTTGTTGGGTACTAAGAATGATGACTTGCAAAGACTATCCCAAGTAACTGTAAATGAGAATAAATAATTGACGCATCTGGTCAATTCTTGGAACAACTCTTCTTCCACTCTTTGGAAAATTCATGAGACATAAAACCATATAATAACAACAGTAAATTTAGTTTCTCTGAAGCAAGTACTAGATCATGTCTGGACAATGACAATTCTAAAATGATACATTTTGTTCAGTCCAACGTGATATATGACCATGATCAGCTTGAATTCCAAACCAGTTGGACTGTATGTTATGAGAACAAGGCTAAGCATAAAGGACTTGGCTATGTTTCTATCCTAACATGGCTGAATTGTGGACAAGGTTCAGCTAGTTATGGCTACCATACCTGCTCGAGCTGGACCCGCAAGAAGCCTTGTCCAGTCAGACATAACTCTATGAAGAGTAAACTTAATTGTAACTACAGTTGAAACCAGTTCAAAAGAGATATAGAGTGAATTTCAAGGATGAAATTTCTAAACAACGTCTGCTGAGATAAAGACCATATCACATTACTACATTTGATTATGCACAGTCACGCACTTTTTTAAATACACACACAGATAGGCCCACCAAGATAATTAAATAATGGGACCATAAAAGGATAATCCGATCAAGACTCAAATATATTTGGGTTCCAAGTGTTTATTTCAATGATTGCAGGTACAAAAGAAGAATCTAGTTAAAATATCAATCTGGTATTTGGACAGTGATTGTTCTAGACATATGATTGGAAATGTCAAACTGATTTTAAAAGTCTTTGAATGTAAAGGACAAAAAAAAACAATTTTGGATATGAAAATTATGGGTAAGAGTAACATTATCCATGGACAAAGTTATCATTAGAAATGTGGTACTAGTTGAAAATCTTGTCTATAATTTGACTAGCATTATTAGTTAGTTATGTGGTAATTTATATTCCATTGAGTTTCATATACATACTTGCATTGTCAAATCAACTAATGGTGATATCACGTTAACTCGATTAAGAGAACAAGAAGCCTATAAAGTTAACTGGAATGATAAAGTTAACGAATTTCTATTCCGACATTTTTTATTGTTTTAAATAGTAATAAGAACTGGTTGTGACAAGTACGAATCACCTTAATTTCAAGTTTATTTCATGTCTGAGTATCTAAGAAATTGTAGTGCCCTTTCTCGAGCCAATACTAAATAGATTAATAAAGATGCAAAATTTAGTAACAACAAGTAAACAATGGAAACCAAATAACTTAATCATCTTACAGCCCAAAATAAAACAAAATAATAATATCAGTCTTAAAAATTAATACAAACATATCGAAAAAATAATCTTGCACGAGAATACAAGAAACCAAATAAAACCTCTACTGATCACCAAAAAAAACCCAACTGCTCTAGCTACTGGCCTGGCAATCTGAACCGTCCAACCAAAGATCTGTCCCGTGGAATGGGATGCCCAAGAAGAAAACATGGACGTGAACAACAATCCCCCAATACGAGAATGTACGAGTATACAAAATGATATGATACATGTGAAATACAATATACTCGGATATCAAGGATCAAGTCAAGAATCTCGTTATCAGTCTTGAGGTACCTGAGTGTGTAGTCTCTGATATGCCTTAAGCATGTTTTGGTTCCCACACTCATCATCAAGATGTAGACCTACAATGTCCGGTCATCATAGCCCGTGGATCCCATCAGATATTTTAGCTCTCTATGCCCAACCATCAACAATACAGAATAGGGTTGAGTGGCCCCAACAAATGAGGTATATCTCAAAAAATATCAAGCCCAAAATGATATGTCATTTATAATATGTCAAAGAAGTAAAACATGTATCATGCAACAGATAAATATGAAACATATAAGTGTGTATACTATGCTTGGATATCTCAGTCAGTACATCACGTACCTGACTAAAACAAATGTAACATCTCGGAAATTTGATAGTCCACGTGAACCACATACATGCAAGTTATCAAATTTCTTATGTATTTTTATTAAATTGATTTAATTGTATGAATTGATTATGGTAGGCATGTTTACATGTTTAAAATGTATTTTTATTTTAGAATACATAAAACTGTGTTTTAAAAGGGGCGATCGAGGAACGGAGACAGGAGACCATATAAGGAAAAATATTTTTATTAAATAAATATTTTTAATTGTTTAATGTGTGGTGTATTTTAAATGGAATTTTTGAAAATGAGGTGTTTTGAGGTGTTTTTATACGTCGAGTCGTATTTTTAAACGGTATTCAATTTTTGACGAAAATATGAATTTTTTGAGAAATCGGCTAATATTTTCACGAACTTTCCTAAAAAAATATTTTAAATATTCACTAATAGACTTAATGGGCCTATTATACTAAAATTAATGGGCCTAAGCTTACACTAAGAGTTTGAATTAAAATAAAAATCCCCAACCCTGCCTCAAAAACCCCATACAACTCATGCACACCACTCCACACACACAAGGATTCCTCTTCACAGCCAACAAAATCACACACACGCATATAATTGTAGTAAGGAAGCCATGTTTTTGAGGAGATTTCAGCCTAGGGTTTTCTATGTCCGTTCTTCGAATTGCCTACTCAATTTCGTGCGTAATAAACGCAAAGGCACACTTAAATTTCTTTCGAACATTTTTCACACCATATTATTTATATTTGATTATCATCGCATGAAAAATATATGGCACAAGTTTTATTTTCGTTTTTACGGGCATACATGCATATAACTCATGTTTTATGATTCAAAAACTCATTCTAAGGATACCTAAAGGGGCTGCCATGGTAGGGACACCAAAAGAGATGAATTTCAGAGGGTTTAAAAGCAACATAGAAGTCAACATAAGGGCTGGCTGCACGAAAATTATGTATATCAATGACTAGGGTTTGACATTCTTTCCTAGGGTCACTTAGCTGTGGTTAGGGTCATGTCCAGGAGACTTAAGGGGATGGTATGAGGGTCCTAGGGTGGCCGTGCTGGGGCTAGAAGCAAGCTAGGAGAGGGACCGCTCGATGGTGGGATTCCTAGGGCTAGCTGCGACTTTTGAAGAATAAAGAGAAGGTGGCTGTGCGGGAATCTTTAATGGTTAAGGGCTGGACTCGTGAGGGTCCTAGCCACGAGCCAGGAGGGTCTACACATGGCAAGAAGGGTAGGAAAGAGAGACACGCACGACTAGGACATTTCCTAGCCGCGGCCGAGAACTCAGGGAAGAAACCTGCACGTTTACGTGCTTGGGTCGGGGGGCTGGCCTAATATCTTGCCTAGGGTTATGTTAGGATCCTGAGAGGGTGGGCAAGGGTCTGGTTTAGTGGCTAAGGGGATGGGGTCGAAGATAGACTAGGTTCGAATCACACTAGGAAGCTAAGGTCCTGTGCAGAAATCTTCAGTAGGTGTCTAGGCTGTTTTGAAGCTTCTAATTGGCTTTGTTTGGGTTGAAAAATGTTTAGTTATGTAATAGGAAGCTTTGGTCCAAGTTTGGGAAAGTTCGGTTAAGTTTCGAGTCAATAAGAGTCAAAACCAGGATGTACGTCTAAGCTTTAAAAACGATTTGGGAAATTAGTCGAGGGTCATGAGTTTACGCTAAGAAATATTTATGGGAGCGCTTTAAAGTCATATGTTAAGTTTGGAATGATTTGGGACGTCGTTTCGAGGTCTAAGGATAAATAAGAAAAATTATGCTTCTAGGGGTAAAACAGTCATTTTACAGCTGAAAAACGTTAGGCGTCCTGGCAGTACCCTGAATGCTGTAATATTTTTTAAAATGGTTATTTTAAATGTTTATGAAATTTTATGAAGAAACGTTAAAGCTAAAAGATATGTTGCATGCTTGGTTTAAAAGAAAAATGACTTATATATACATGCATGAATTTTTATAAGTGATGAAAATATGAAACGTTGGAGGAGGGAAGTGATTGTGACTAATATGATGATACAATGATATGATTGGAGATATCGTGAAGGAAAAGACCCAGAGGGAGCCCGTTTACGGGAGAAGGCCCTAGAGGGAGCCCGACGATCGTATTTTCATTGACATGATATGATGATATGATAGGCCAAGGCTCAGTTGACGGGTGAGAGTGTCGCTGATGTCCCCGCCGCCTAGTACTGTGGTTACACGTAGATGGATCCATCGAACTTTAGCTGATACGGAAGTCATAATTAATGGTCCGAATTCAATAAGAAGGAAAATGTATATGTTTATGATGAAATGAAATATGATATGAAATGATGAAAGCAAAAATGTTTAAGTTTATGCATTTTCATGAAAAGCTATTTTAAGTAAAAGTATTTTCACTATTGTATGTGGATGTTTATGTACTATTTGTTATCATGATTAAAGTTTGCTGAGTCATTAAACTCACTAGGTGTGATCAATGCAGGTGAGCTTGATGTTGATGTTAAGGAGGGACTTGGTGGTTGACCTTGCTGGACTGAAGGTGAACACAACGAGCATCGGCGCTAGTCTTCCGCACTTACGTTTATGACTTATGTTTATTACTTATGCTAATGATTTACATACTTTTAAGATTTTATTGCTTATGATGATTTGAGAGGTTTTGAGAGGATGTTAAAGTTATGTTTATTTTGGAAACCATGTTAGGTTGGGTGACGTTTCACGATTTTATGTTTTGAAATTACTTTTTTTTGGATTTTCAAATAATATTTAGTTGGATTATTGGTAAATGGTGCAAAATATTCATATTTTAAAAGCTTAATGTTTCAGCCGCATGAATTAGAAGGAAAAGAAATTCTAGTATATTTTTTAAGAAAAACGAGTAATGGACGTTTCAGTTAGTATTAGAGTAACGTTGCTGCAAAGGGTTGTGCCAACGCCAGTTCCGGAAAGCTCAGTCGTGAAGCCTCAAGTCTGTAAGTTTAAATGTTTTCACCTGCATGTTTGCATGGTTTATACTTTTAAGCCACAATTTAAATAATTTTTGAAGTTAAATGACATTTATGTTTAAGTTGCATGATAAATGATTCTTATGATTAAACTTGCATTGTTGAATGATTTCTTTAAGGCAAAACATTAGATGCTTTAGAATTTTTACGCATATTACGATATAAATAAGAAATTATATGATTTCCATGCATGCTGACCTTGTGGTGGAATTGGACATGTTTAAAAATTTGGTTAATGGGACTTAGGAAAGATTGAAAATGATTGGACTATATTGAATTTTGGGTTTTAGTATTGTTTTTCTACTTTTTGGGTATTAAATCAATCGTGAAGATTAAGAATGCTTTTGGGACATGTAGATTTTCTAAGAAATATTGATGATTCATGGTTACTAGTTGAGTTAATTTTTGAGAATTTCACATAAAGAATAATGATTCGAAGACTGTGATGATCTTTAGAAGTATGAAAATTTATAATTTGAGATTTTAGGTTTTGATGGAAAGGTAAGATTGGTTATGAGAATTGATTTTGGTTTAATAAGCTTAAAATTATTGAAATTTATGTTACAGGAAACATATTGAAGGGAATTAGGAATGCTAATAACTTATGGATTAATTGTAGAATTTTAGAAATTTAGGACCAATTGGGTAATCCTCGAGGAAAGTAGGAATTTTTTTTCATTTGTTAAGAATTTGAGGGCATGTATGGCACTTTTCGAAAACCTAGGGGCCAACGTGCAAAAGTCGAAAACTTGGAGGGCCTAATAGTACTTGGCCAAGGTTTCAAGGACTAATCCGAAATAATTAAAAATCCAGGACTGAATTTGCGATAATCGAAATTTCTAGGGTAAAACCTGGAATTTTCAAAAATTCCGGGACTGAGTTGCAAATTTTAAAAAGTCTAGGGGCTGTTTTGTAAATCTTATGTAAATAGGGGCTGTTTTCATAATTTCTGGAACTCTAGGGGTAAAACAATGATTTCTGAAAGTTTAGGGTCCAAATTGACAGAATGCGAAATTCATGAGGCTAAATACATATCGTCGGAACTATTGGGACTAAATGGTAAGAATTTGAAATCTTATGGGATGGAAACACAATTTTCGAAAATTATGTAGGGTGAAATGGTGGATTTTTGAGGAAATTAGGAATTTATCTTGCAATTGTTAAGGAATTTGGGGACTAGTTTAGCAATAAGTGAGAATTGAATGGTTCAAATGACATGAATTTTTGAAGATTTAGGCTTCAAGGGATATTTAGAACCTTGAAATATCATGTTTATAACTCTACAACGAATGGTAATCAAAGGCATTATAAGATGAATCAATATTGGATTTGAAAATTTAAGCGTTAGTGGAATAATGTTGTAGCAAATTAAGAATTTAGAGTGAGGACAATTAAGGTAAAGTTGATCGATTATTTAAGCTTAGGGATGAAAAGTTTATGTTTAAAATTTGATAAGAAAATATTAAGTTTTGAAATTATTCGTGTTAAAGACGCCTTATGGTTTAGTTATTAAGTAATTAAATCGAAAGAATCAGGTTTACGTCTAAAAAAAATATTAGAAGTCAAATTTAAGCTTATATGATGATTTGGGATAAGCTCGAGTCAATAAAAGTAAGAGAAAGTCAAAATCGAGAAATTTTTTAAAAGTCATTAAGAAACTGGGGATTAAATGGATATGTGTGTTGGAATTATGTTATGTAAGGCTATTTGGATTCTGTAAGTTTGAATTACAAGTTTATGAGATATGTGTTTATATGAAATATTTGGGAGAAATTTAAGATTTGCAACAATTTTATATTTGTGATGTACTTGTATATAGTCAATTTACGTTAGTTGGGTCCGTAAGATAAATATTCGATTCAAGGATCTTAGACTAATATTATTATGGGGATTGAGATAAGGTTTAACTATTAAGTTATTACATAGGATAGAAGTCGATTAGTAAATGTTGGTGCTAAGATCTCTTAAGTCGAACTGCATAAATGCTAATATTTAAATTTAAAGCGTTAGCATACCTTGAGTTCAACGATTTAAGAAAGGATGCTTTTGGAATTTTAATATTGAAATATAATAAGTTGATGAACATCTTGGGTATAGTATAAGGAAAGTAAGATATGATAACTTTGGCCATCCATTTCTAATATTGGGAATTGTGAGAAAAAACGAATTCGAGATTATAGTAAAATAGAACTAAGTCACCCTAGGTCATTTTAAGTCATGATTCGCAAACAAGGATCTTGATGGAAAATTTAATTAGGATTGAGAAGACATAATGACTGCATAAAACTTATTTTATAAGAGTGACACAGCCGAAGAGTGGATTATGGGAACACTAGAACTAAGAGTCTAAACTTTTCGATTATCGAGGATAAACGAATTTCGGGGATGAAATTCAATTTAAGGGGGTAGATGGTAATGTCTCGGAAATTTGAATGTCCACGTGAACCACATGCATGCAAGTTATCAAATTTCTTATGTATTTTAATTAAATTGCTTTAATTGCATGAATTGATTATGGTAGGCATGTTTACATGTTTATAATGTAGTTTTATTTTAGAATGCATAAAACTGTGTTTTAAAAGGTTATTCAATACGCGATTGAGGAACGGAGACCGGGGACCATATAAGGCAAAATATTTTTATTAAATAAAATTTTTAATTGTTTAATGTGTGGTGTATTTTTAATGGAATTTTTGAAAATGAGGTGTTTTTATATGCCGAGTCGAATTTTTAAACTATATTCAATTTTCGACGAAAATATGAACTTTTTGAGAATTCGGTTAATATTTTCACGAACTTTCCTAAACAATATATTTTAAATATTCATTAATGGGCTTAATGAGCCTATTATAATTTGATTAATGAGCCTAAGCTTACAATATGAGTTTTAATTAAAATAAAATGCCCCAACCGTACCCCAAAACCCCGTACAACTCACGCATACCACTTCACACACACAAGGATTCCTCTTGGCAGCCAACAACATCACACACACGCACATAATTGTAGAAGGGAAGCCACGGTTTTGAGCAGATTTCAGCCTAGGGTTTTCTACGTCGTCGTTCTTCGCATCGCCAACTCGTTTTCGTTCCTAATAAATGCAATGGCACGCTTTAACTTTTTTTCAAACATCTTTCACACCATATTTGGAATATTAGATTATCTTCGAATGAAAAATATGTGGCAAAAGTTTTATTTTCGTTTTTTTGGGCATACATGAAAATAACTCAAGTTTTATGATTCAAAAACTCATGCTGAGTATACCTAAAGGGATGAATTTCAGAGGGTTTAGGAGCCACATAGAAGTCGACATAAGGGCTGATAAATATAAAAATTGTACATTAATTAAATGTTTTATAATATAAATTTATAGTTTTTGTTTTATTAAATGTTTAAATATTATATGTTTTATAATAAATTGTATAAAAAATAAGTTGTTGTGTAATTATAAGTTTTTACTATTTTTACAGGTTCGAAAAAACAAGAATAAACTTGGCGTTGCAAATGGGATTAAGATGATTCATGGACCTGTAGAAAGTTGATGATAATATCTACAATATTGGTGACAAGCATGAGATAAAAATGTTCTCACAATTGGGATCAAATTAAGCAACAAACAAAGTTATCAAAAGAGTGACAGTTTTACCATGCTCTAGTATTTTGACAATATCTCTCAAACTATTTGGTCAAATGGTTAAAATAAAATACCACAATTCAAACAACTCAATTATCCACATGTTTTATTTTATGTGGAGAAGAAAAATTGGATGGGAAGATTTTCAAAAGTGATGCTTATTAAAATATAATTTCTTGGAACACCAATGAAGACTTATGTGTAAAAAATAATATTTTATTTGTGGTTGTCTCCCCAAATTTGGCTACAAATAGAGGTGCATTGTAATGAATTGAGATATCCCTCATTCTATGAACAAATCTTTGAGTTCATAATATTTCTCTCTTTATTTTTTCTTTATTTCATCATTTAAAAATAATTAGCATGTTAATTTCATATTCAAAGTTTATACTTTGAATAATGAATAGCTAACTTCCCAAGGTTGAGATGAAAAGGTGAAGCTCTTGGTATGATAATAAGGTTATTAAAAGATAATAATCTATGTTTTATATTATTTAATCATTATTTATTGTTTATGTTATATTTATTTCTTTAAGCATTTTTATACCCTACTTATAAGTGGGAGTTTCGATTTATTATTGCTATATGTTACACTAAATTCTTGGTACCATTTAAATGTTTGTTTGGTTTTACCAACCATTTAAAGTGGATGCCTTGATTTATTATATATCAATATATCATATTATTAATTTCTTGGTACCATTTAAATGTTAGTTTGGTTTTACCAACCATTTAAAGTGGGAACCTTGATTTAGTGTTTACAAATATATATAGCACAATAATATTTGACAACATTTATAAGTTTTGATATATATTTTATACTTATAAGAAAATAGTATATAACATAATATAAATATGATTATTTAATATATTAGAACTATTTTATTAAGTGGATTTCAATAATGTTCATTAATGTTAACTTTATTAAAATATCAAGAGTGGATCCTCTAATCTCAACTACTTAAATTAAAATTTGAACAATTAAAAATTACCAATTAAAGATTCAAACAATTTAAAGAAAAACAAAAACAAAAACAAAAACAAAAAGACATTGTAATTGACTTGTAATTACCGTAGCTTCCCTGTTAATACGATATCGGACTCACAGAATTATACTACTTGCGGACAACCTCCTATTGGGAGTGCAACAATCAAAGTCACAACAAATTTTTGACGCCGTTGCCGGGGAAGTATAATTTAATTTCAAGTCTATTTAATTTTCTTTCTTTGAATTTTTTATTGTTTTTGTGTGTTTTTCTTCTTTTTCTTTTGCATTTGAATGAGCATTATTTGGTCACGTACACTTAGTGGTCGACTCATTCGAAATAACCATTTATTTTTGCAAAACATGGCGGAAGAACCCATCTAGGAAAATGAAGATGAAATTCAATCTCAACATGATCATGATAGGCGAATAACACTTAGAGATCACATGAATCATACACGTACTAGTGTACCTTCATGTCTAGTTTTTCCACCTGATGCATCTCATTTCAATTTTAAGCCTGGTGTCATCCAACTTTTACCCAACTTTCATGGCTTAGATTCTGAAAATCCATACATGCATTTACGAGAGTTTGAAGAAGTGTGCAACACATATAATGATCTAAATTGTAGCATGAACACCATTCGACTTAAGCTTTTTCCTTTTTCTTTAAAAGATAAAGCTAAAACTTGGCTACAAAATCTTAGATCGGGATCCAGTCGAACTTAGGATGAATTGCAACAACAATTTTTGAAAAGTTTTTTCCATCTCATATAACAAATTCTTTCAAAAGGCAAAACATCACTTTCACTCAAAAACAAGGAGAAACTTTTTATCAGTGTTGGGATAGATATAAAGAATTTCTTAATCTTTTTCCACATCATAGTTTTGAAATTTGGAGAGTTGTTTTTCAATTTTATGAAGGCTCAACACCTAAAGATAGGCAAATGGTTGAATTTATGTGTAATGGAACATTTGAAGATTAAGATCCAAACGAGGCAATTGAGTATCTCGATTCATTAGCTGAAAATGCTCAAAATTGGGACACTATAGGTACAATCGAACTATCAAACAAGATTCAATCTCCCACATCTAGTGGAGGTATGTATACTCTCAAAGATGAACATGATCTGCGAGCTAGATTTACCTCTTTGGCAAGAAAAGTTGAAGCACTTGAATTGAAAAAGAATGGTCAATTAAAATATGTTCAAGAAATTACGTGTCACATCTGTGATACAAGTGATCATTCTACAAAAGATTGTCCCACTTTGCCCTCTTTTAAATAATGTCTCCATGAACAAGCCAATGTTTTGAACAATTTCAAAAGGCCAAATTTTGAACCATTTTCTCAAAATTAGAATCCAGGTTGGCGAAATCATCCAAATTTTAGTTGGAGGAATGATAATGCTGCATAATTTTCACAACTACATTTCCAAAATCAAAAAAATTTTCAAAATTATGCACCTTATGTTCCTCCACCTAAAAGAAACTTGGAAGATATATTGAACTCTTTCATTGCAAAGCAAGAGTCTATCAATACTCAAACTGCTCAAACCATGACAGATTTGAAAGATACTCTTGCTAAATTTGCATCTGCACTTAATTTTCATGAAAAAGGTAAGTTTCCTTCACAACCACAGCCTAATCCCAAGGATCATCATTCACAAACCGGAACTTCTGGAACTCAACCGATGGATCAGGTAAAATCTGTTATTACCCTTCGCAGTGGTAAGGTAGTGGAAAAATCCATTCTTGAACCTTGTGAAAATGATGATAAATCAACTCCAAAGGGTAAGGAAGTGGAACCCATAACTTGCGAAGAAGAGGATCAACAGATAGTGCCACTACCATTCCCTCATGCATTGAAAAATACAAAAAAATCAAATTTGAATTCTGATATTTATGATATTTTTAAACAAGTAAAAATTAATATTCCTTTATTAGATGAAATAAAGCAGGTACCATCATATGCCAAATTTTTTAAAGACTTGTGCACCGTGAAAAGAAAATTGAATGTGAAAAGGAAAGCATTTTTAGCCGAACAAGTAAGTTCAATTATTCAAAATAATAATAATTTGAAATACAAAGACCCTGGTTGTCCTACTATTTCATGTATTATTGGAGAACGAAAGATTAAAAAAGCCTTGCTTGATCTTGGAGCTAGTTTGAATTTACTTCCATATTCAGTTTATCAAGAACTCAATTTAGGTGAGTTAAAACCTACTTCGGTAACACTTTTACTTGCCGATAGATCTGTTAAAGTGCCAAGAGGTATGGTAGAAGACGTGTTGGTCCAAGTTGATAACTTTGTATATCTTGTCGATTTCATAGTTTTAGATACACAACCTATCGAAGCTTGTAATGCAATTCCTGTAATTTTGGGTCATCCATTTTTAGCAACTTGTCACGTCCCGATACCGGGGTGAGTTGACATCCGGCGTTGTTTTGCAATTATTCAATCGTAAATCAACAAGCCTTGTAGTACAGTGTACAACCAAATCAGTCTTTTTCATTAAACATACATTGTCTTTACAACGTAATCAACTTAACAAACGAGTGCGGAAGCGAACAAAGTAAAAATAAAAGATAGCCAAATTCCAAAGTATGTCTTGATCAACTGAAACCTTGTTACCATCCCCAGAAATGCATTTGCTATTCTTCTTCAAATTTTTTTTCATTCTTATCTGGGAGTGAGAGGTGTAAGGGTGAGTATTTTGTGAAATACTTAGCAAGTGGGGGACGATCGATCACAATAACACAAGAATATACATATATAGATCTTAACAATTCGAAATTTTCCGTGTCTCAACAAACGTCGGAACAAAAAATAGACAAAATGATAGACACGACATAACTTATATATATTTATGTAAATATTAAATGAATTTCATGTCACAATAATAATTCATAACAAAATCAGGACATGATATTAACAATGAGCATAACTTATCATATGCATATAGACATATCATATATTATTCGTATTGCACTATTATGTCATCTTATTATCCATGGTGTTACTGATCAGTCCCCTATATGTAATTCTTCTAAGGGGTGAAGCCATATATCGATTATTATTACCCACCGCATCAGGGCCATAAACTTGTCATATCTTATCATGTTTTAGGAAAATTTTCCTTTTTACTATTTCTAACTTGAATCATAAAAGTGCCTTTAAACATAATTCTTAGAATACACCAAATTGATGTTTAAGAATATATATTAGAATAAAACATGAAACGAAAACAACATAATTTTGAAACGAAGGGAACATGCATTTGAAATTGATTTAAACATGCTTAACAATTTATCGAAACGAAATATTCATATATCAAATCGAAGAAATATATCATGTCGATCGATTTTTCGAAAACATACTTAAATACTTTAAAACATAAGCCCACTTACCGAAAAGGTGTTCCAAAATTACGGAAGAAACAAGCTGGAATTTATCGTCTTAAAATCCGTAAATTAGCTAAACTCGGTTGAAATCCGAGCAGTCTTCTTGCCAAATTGTTTCACAAAATTTGACCGTATGGATGAGGCTGAAATTTTGATATGATGTAAGTGTAATATGAACGGTGGAGATTAGATTTGAATAAACCGTTGGACTGAAAGTTTCTTTCGAAAATGAACAGAATTTCTAGCTTGAAAATATCACTCAAGAAAATGTTGATGGTGTTCAAGCTTCATTCATGCTCTAGTTTGAGAGGTTTATGGTGTGTCTTCCCTCATTCTCAAAACATCTATTTATAGGTAAGATTGGAGAATAATTCTTATAATTTAATGCATGCTTTAAAATATTTTAATTATTTTAGTCAAAAATTTGGGCACGATTGTTTTTCATTGTTTTGAACTCTTGCTTTTTTCATTGTTTTGAACTCTTGTTTTTCAATGTTTTGAACTCCATAATAGATAATATATATAATACTAATACTAATAATTAATAATAATAAATCATATTCTTACATTCATCTCTCCTTATTGGAAGTTTCGTCCCTGAAACTTGAGTTTTCTAGATTTTCGAACAGATAGGGATATTGCTCGAACATCTTCTCTTTTAGTTCCCAAGTAGCTTTTCTTTCGGTATGATTAGACCACTGTATCTTAACATAGGAAATGTTGCGTCGCCTTAATACTTGTTCTTTGGTGTCCAAAATTCGAATTGGAACTTCTTCATATCTTAGTTTTTCATTCAGATTATTTTCCATCAGGAGCTGTCCAGTTTCAAGAACATGACTTGGATCATGGATGTATTTCCTCAATTGTGAAACATGAAATACATTATGAATTCTTGACATATCTGGTGGCAACGTTAGTCTGTATGCCAATGTTCCGATTCTTTCTAAAATTTAAAAAGGTCCTATGTAACGAGGATGTAATTTCCCAGCTATATTGAATCGAACAACTCCTTTCATGGGAGAAACTTTTACGTAAGCTTTTTCTCCAATGGTGAACTCCACTGGTGATAAACATAAAAATTGTACATTAATTAAATGTTTTATAATATAATTATATAGTTTTTGTTTTATTAAATGTTTAAATATTATATGTTTTATAATAAATTGTATAAAATATAAGTTGTTGTGTAATTACAAGTTTTTACTATTTTTTAAAGGTTCGATAAAACAAGAATAAACTTGGTGTTGCAAATGGGATTAAGATGATTCTTAGACATGTAGAAACTTGATTATAATATCTACAATATTGTTGACAAGCATGAGATAAAAATCCTCTCACAATTGGGATCAAATTAAGCAACAAATAAAGTTACCAAAGGAGTGGCAGTTTTACCATGCTCTAGTATTTTGACCATATCTCTCAAATTACTTGGTCAAATGGTTTGAAAAAAATACCACAACTAGACAACTCAATTATCCACATGTTTCTTTTTATGTGAAGAAGCAAATTTGAAGAAGAAGATTTTCAAAAGTGATGTGTAATATAATATAATATCTTGGATCACCAATGAAGACTTATGTGTAAAAAAATAATATTTTATTTGTGGTTGTCTCCCCAAATTTGGCTATAAATAGAGGTGCATTGTAATGTATTGAGATATCCCTCATTCTATGAACAAACCTTTGAGTTCATAATATTTCTCTCTATATTTTTCTTTTATTTCTTCATTTAAATACAATTAGCATGTTAATTTCATATTCAAAGTTTTATACTTTGAATAATGAATAGCTAACTTCCTAAAGTTGAGATGATAAGGTGAAACTCTTGGCATGATAATAAGGTTATTAAAAGGTAAGAATCTATGTTTTATATTATTTAATCATTATTTATTGTTTATGTTATATTTATTTCTTTAAGCATTTTTATACCCTACTTATAAGTGGGAGTTTTGATTTATTGTTGCTATATGTTACACTAAATTCTTGGAACCATTTAAATGTTAGTTTTGGTATTACCAACCATTTAAAGTGGATGCCTTGATTTATTATATATAAATATATTATAATATTAAATTCTTGGAACCATTTAAATGTTAATTTGGTTTTACCAACCATTTAACTTGGATTCCTTGATTTATTATATATGAATATATCATAGTATTAATTTATTGGTACCATTTAAATGTTTGTTTGGTTTTACCAACCATTTAAAGGGAGAACCGTTATTTAGTGTTTACAAATATATATTGCACAATAAATACTTGACCACATTTATAAGTTTTGGTATATATTATATACTTATAAGATAATAATTTATAACATAATATAAATATGATTATTTAATATATTGGAACTATTTTATTAAGTGGATTTCAATATTGTTCGTTAATGTTAACTTTATTAAAATACTAAGAGTGGATCCTTTAATCTCAACTACTTAAATTAAAATTTTAACAATTAACATTTACCCATTAAAGATTCAAACAATTAAAATTAAAAAGAAACAAAAACAAAAACAAAACAAAAAGATATTGTAGTGGACTTGTAATTACCTTAGCTTCCCTGTGGATACGATATCGGACTCACCGAATTATACTACTTGTGGACAACATGCTCTTGGGAGTGCAACAATCAAAGTGACAACAAGTTTTTGGCGACTTTGTCGGGGAAGTATAATTTAATTTCAAGTCTATTTAATTTTGTTTGTAGCTTATTTTTTCTTTATTTGAATTTTTATTGCTTTTGTGTGTTTTTATTCTTTTGCATTTGCATTTGCATGAGCATTATTTGGTCACGTACACTTAGTGGTCGACTCATTCGAAATAACCCTTTATTTTCACAAAACATGGCGGAAGAACCCATCAAAGAAAATGAAGATGAAATTCAATCTCAACATGATTATGATAGACGAAGAACACTAAGAGATCACATGAATCCTACACGTACTAGTGCACCTTCATGTCTAGTTTTTCCCCCTGATGCATCTCATTTCAATTTTAAGCCTGGTATTATCCAACTTTTAGCCAATTTTCATGGCTTAGATTCTGAAAATCCATACATGCATTTACGAGAGTTTGAAGAAGTGTGCAATACATATAATGATCTAAATTGTAGCATGAACACCATTCGACTTAAGCTTTTTCCTTTTTCTTTAAAAGATAAAACTAAAACTTGGCTACAAAATCTTAGATCGGGATCCATTCGAACATGGAATGAATTGCAACAACAATTTTTGAAAAAGTTTTTTCCATCTCATAGAACAAATTTTTTCAAAAGGCAAATCATCACTTTCACTCAAAAACAAGGAGAAACTTTTTATCAGTGTTGGGATAATTATAAAGAATTGCTTAATCTTTGTCCACATCATGGTTTTTAAATTTAGAGAGTTGTTTTTCAATTTTATGAAGGCTTAACACCTAAAGATAGGCAAATGGTTGAATTTATGTGTAATGGAACATTTGAAGATAAAGATCCAGATGAGGCAATTGAGTATCTCGATTCATTAGCTGAAAATGCTCAAAATTGGGACACTATAGGTACAATCGAACCACCAAACAAGATTCAATCTCCTACATCTGGTGGAGGTATGTAGATTCTCAAAGATGAACATGATATTCAAGCTAGATTTACCTCTTTGGCAAGGAAAGTTGAGGCACTTGAATTGAAAAAGAATGGTCAATTAAAATATGTTCAAGAAATTGCATGTCACATCTGTGATACAAGTGATCATTCTACAAAAGATTGTCCCACTTTGCCTTCTTTTAAAGAATGTCTCCATGAACAAGCCAATGTTTTAAACAATCTCAAAAGGCCAAATTTTGAACCATTTTCTCAAAGTTACAATCCAGGTTGGCGAAATCATCCAAATTTTAGTTGGAGGAATGATAATGCTGCACAATTTTCACAACCACATTTCCAAAATCAACAAAATTTTCAAAATTATGCACCTTATGTTCCTCCACCTAAAAGGAATTTGGAAGATATATTGAATTCTTTCATTGCAAAGCAAGAGTCTATCAATACTCAAACTGCTCAAACCATGACAGATTTGAAAGATACTCTTGCTAAATTTGCATCTGCACTTAATGTTCATGAAAAAGGTAAATTTCCTTCACAACCTCTGCCTAATCCCAAGGATCATCATTCACAAACTGGAACTTCTGGAACTCAACCGATGGATCAGGTAAAATCTGTTATTACCCTTCGAAGTGGTAAAGTTGTGGAAAAATCCATTCTTGAACCTTGTGAAGATGATGATAAATCAACTCCAAAGGGTAAGGAAATGGAACCCATAACTTGCGAAGAGGAGGTTCAACAGACAGTGTCACCACCATTCCCTCATGCATTGAAAATACAAAAAAATCAAATTTGAATTCTAATATATATGATATTTTTAAACAAGTAAAAGTTAATATTCCTTTATTAGATGCAATAAAACAGGTACCATCATATGCCAAATTTTTGAAAGACTTGTGCACTGTGAAAAGAAAATTGAATGTGAAAAAGAAAGCATTTTCAGCCGAACAAGTAAGTGCAATCATTCAAAATAATAATGCTTTGAAATACAAAGACCCTGGTTGTCCTACTATTTCTTGTATTATTGGAGAACGAAAGATTAAAAAAGCCTTGCTTGACCTTGGAGCTAGTGTGAATTTAATTCCATATTCAGTTCATCAAGAACTCAATCTAGGCGAGTTAAAACCTACTTCGGTAACACTTTTACTTGCTGATAGATCTGTTAAAGTGCCAAGAGGTATAGTAGAAGACGTGTAAGCCCAACACAAGTAGTTCCGAAAAAATCTGGCATCACAGTGATAAAAAATGAAAAAGGTGAATTGTTAACAAGTCGAGTCCCATCTAGTTTGCATATGTGTATTGATTATAGAAATTTAAATGACGCCACTAGAAAAGATCATTTTCCATTACCATTTTTGGATCAAATTTTTGAAAGAGTAGCAGGTCATCCATACTACTGTTTTCTTGATAGATATTCAGGTTATTATCAAATTCCCATCGCACTCGAATATCAAGATAAAACTACATTCACATGTCCTTTTGGAACATTTGCATTAGAAGGATGCCATTTGGATTATGCAATGCCCCAGCAACATTTCAAAGATGTATGCTAAGCATTTTTTGCGACATGGTTGAAAATTGTTTGGAAATTTTCATGGATGATTTAACTGTCTTCGGGAATACATTTGATAATTGTCTTGAAAATTTGGAAAAAGTTTTAAAAAGATGCGAGGAAAAAGGCCTTATTTTAAATTGGGAAAAATGCCATTACATGATTACTTCTAGAATTGTTTTGGGACATGTCGTGTCATCTCATGGAATTGAAGTTGATAAAGCAAAAGTTGATGTCATTGCTAATTTACCCCCTCCAAAAACCATTAAAGAAATTCGCTCATTTTTGGGACATGCTGGATTTTATATGAGGTTTATAAAGGACTTTAGTTTAATCTCTAAACACATTTGTAACCTCTTAACAAAAGACACTGCATTTGAGTGGACTTAAGAATGTCAAAATGCTTTTGATAAAATCTACATTTAACATCAGCTCTTATCATGCAACCTCCTGATTGGTTTTTACCATTTGAAATCATGTGCGATGCGAGTGATTATGCATTCTGTAATGCCCAAGACTTGTAGGTTAATAAGATGAGATTATGAAGTTTGCATGAAAGGACACCGCCCCCGCGCCCCAGTTTCTACCGCACCCGCGGTTGTAACTCATGAAACGTGAAGAATTACAGTAGGGTCACCGCACCCGCGGTCCAAGACATACCGCACCCGCGGTCGCTGTTTCTGAATTTTTTGATGGGGATGCCGTGAGCTGAACGCACTCGCGGTGAAAAGCTACCGCACCCGCGGTACGACGTGTTGAGTGAAAAATAAAACATTTGTCCTAGCCATGCATATATAATGTGTACTTAGTCGCATTCCTTCGAGATTTGCAGCCAGAAATTGAGAGAGAAACCTCCATAGCTAAAGCTTCATTTCACCTTGGATTTGTGATTGTACATGATCCGGCCATCCGATTTTCAATCCAAGTGTAGATTCTTGCTCTTCTCATTACTAGCTTCAAGAAGATGTAAGTATCTTTTAGTTTCAGCATGTTTGAGAGTTTACATATTGGGGAAATTCTGATATGCTTGTAATTATGTTTTCTCGAGATCATTGACATCGTAGAAACGTAAACGAATCGAGAAAGTGATACCGTATGTGATTGTTATGAGTTTTTCAGCATGTATTGGGTGGAAATGATGCAGATTTGGAGATCTTGATATATAGATTATGATGGTTGTGAGTTGAGGATTTGACTTGTTGATATATGTTGCGATTTGAGTTGATCGGTATTGAGAAATCACGCTGTTATGCCGTCGAATTGTATTGAGATTGAATAATGAGTTGTACAAGACTTGCTTTGAGTTGTGTCTTGATAGATTATATCTATACATTGTCATTTCAGATTTGATATTGACAGATTCGACATCGAGACTTCGACTACGACAAAGATTATACGACAAGAAGGTATAATTCATGTTGATTCGGGGAGATATAACTCGAATTAGATCTGATTTGA
>NC_133316.1:9712418-9720753 GCF_012295235.1 Primulina huaijiensis | reverse complement strand
GTGGGAGTAGCAATTCTAAAAGGTTCAACAAGTATCTCTGGTATAAGCCCTAACTTCTTAGTGAATCTCTTAGAAATAAATGAATGAGTGGCACCACAGTCAAACAACACATAAGCTGAAATTTTATTGATTATAATGGTACCTGCCACGACATCGTTTGCATCATCTGCCTCTTCCTGAGTTATGGCAAACATACGAGCATTGGTCTTATTCTCCTTTGGCTTGTTGGGGGTAGCATTAGTGTTTGACCATGTCATTTTCTTTAATGGTTCAGGACAATTAGCAATTCGGTGTCCCATCTTCCCACAATTAAAGCAAGCACCAGTGTTCCTTCGACATTCTCCAATGTGTCGGTAGTTGCATAATGGACACAGTTTTATGCTTGAGAATGTCGTAGTTGAATTGGAAGGAGTTCCCTTGAATGGTCCACTCGATTGGTTTGACCTTTTAACTTGTTGTTTACCTTGAAAAGTTTGTCCAGTGAGAGGTCGTTTATTTTTATTTTCATCTTCTCGGCGCTTGATATCAGTCTCAGCTCTAATGGCTGCTCCCATTAAATCATCAAAACCTGTGGGTTGGTAAACTGCCAGAGCTGATTGGATACGGCTGTTCAGACCACGTTTGAAACGATGCATCTTCAGGATATCATCTGCCATGATGGCAGGAGCATAGGTTCCAAGGAAGTTGAATTTAGAAGTGTACTCCACAATAGACATATCAGGGGTTTGAGTAAAATTCTCGAATTCACTCAACAATTTTAATCTCAACTCTGCTCGATAGTATTGTTTCAAGAATGCTTCTCGAAATCTTTGCCATGTGATTGGTCCGACTTCTGTCATATTTGCTGAGATTGTCTCCCACCATTTAGCCGTCTTTTATTCTAGGAATGGTGTCACCACAGTCACTTTTAGTTCATTTGGCACTTCAAGCAATTGGAGTTGTGTCTCAATATTCTTGAGCCAGCCTTGACCAACTTCTGGGTCAGGGTTGCCGTCAAACGTTGGGACACGATTCCTCCGAAGAGATTCATAATGGTGTTTGATTCCATTCGGTGGTGGAGGTGGTAGTGGCTGATTAGTGTTGGTATTTAAATGGCTCATTCCTTGGAGAGTTGTTGCCACAATGGTTGCTATGGCCATTAAATCTTCTCTGCTAAGGCCAACTCTTGCTGGTGGTGGTGTATCTTTGTTGTTATTGTTGTTGCAATCATTGTTGCGATTGTCATATCGCGGGTTGCGGTTGCTACGATGGGGTCTCTCTGCCATTTCCTACACGCATGAGAATTTCTATGAGGTTTGAATAATTATGTACAAAAATATTGAAGATTATCTCAAATATGAAATCAATCAAGGAATAGATCAAATAAACTTTTTATTGATTCCAATGAAAAGGAAAAGCAATACAAATCAAAGTTTTAAGAAGTGCAATGATAAGAAGTAAAAGAAAGAAAATGGGTTATCAATCCTTATTACAAATAGTCACGACACTAAATACTCAATCATCTAAAATCTCGCCATCTCCTAGTACTTCATCTTCCATCTGTTCTTCTACCGGTTCTACTTCCGGCTCCAATGCCATAATGATGGCATCCTTAAGATGATGAACATGATTCTGTAATTGTTCATTTTGCATAGTCAAATTCTGCACCGAATTCTGCAGTTCTTGAATGGTCGCCTCATCTTGCTGACGACGTTGTTTTTCCATTAGCAACATTTGTTGAATCTGAGACTGTAGTGCTTGGGATTCCTCTAACATTTGTTGGCGTAATCCATCCATTTCAAAGGCTATTGTTTGGGAAGCCTCTAGTTTGTTCTTGGTCATTTCGTGCTGTTTTTCTTCTGAGTTAAGATAATAAGCAAACCTTTGCACGTCAGCCTGAAGATGATCTTTGATATCTTCTAGTTCTTGTTTTTCCTTCTTCAAGTTTTCATACACCAAATCTTTGGCTAACAATTGATCGTGATATTTTTGTTGTTCCTCGTAAAGTTGCGCTCTAAGATGTGCCATTGCAATTTCGTGGTTGCTAAGGGCGAGTTCACGCATACGTTTGGGTATTTCAGCACGAGTACGAGGAGCCATTTCCTGAAATAAAACAAATGTAAAGGCTTAGAACAAGGAGTTATGATATTCACGATTATTACCAAAAACGGTAAAACGTGATTTTTGGATGCTTCAACAATAGAATTTTGCGATTTTCAGATGTCACGATAAGAATAGTGAATATTGTTTATTGGTAGGAAGTCGCTAGGGTCTTGCCAAAAACTGACTTTGTCAAATTTCCTATGGCAATTTCCCAGCCGGATTATGAACCTGGAGGGCTCTGATACCACTTAAATGTCATGTCCCGATACCGGGGTGAGTTGACATCCGGCGTTGTTTTACAATTATTCAATCGTAAATCAACAAGCCTTGTAGTACAGTGTACAACCAAACCAGTCTTTTTCATAAAACATACATTGTCTTTACAACGTAATCAACTTAACAAACGAGTGCGGAAGCGAACAAAGTAAAAATAAAAGATAGCCAAATTCCAAAGTATGTCTTGATCAACTGAAACCTTGTTACCATCCCCAGAAATGCATTTGCTCTTCTTCTTCAACTTGTTTTTCATTCTTATCTGGGAGTGAGAGGTGTAAGGGTGAGTATTTTGTGAAAAAATACTCAGCAAGTGGGGGACGATCGATCACAATAACACAAGGATATACATATATAGATCTTAACAATTCGAAATTTTCCGTGTCTCAACCAACGTCGGAACAATAAATAGACAAAATGATAGACACGACATAACTTATATATATTTATGTAAATATTAAATGAATTTCATGTCACAATAATAATTCATAACAAAATAAGGGCATGATATTAACAATGAGCATAACTTATCATATGCATATAGACATATCATATATTATTCGTATTGCACTATTATGTCATCTTATTATCCATGGTGTTACTGATCAGTCCCTATATGTAATTCCTCTAAGGGGTGAGGCCATATATCGGTTATTATTACCCACCGCATCAGGGCCATAAACTTTTCATATCTTATCATGTTTTAGGAAAATTTTCCTTTTTACCATTTCTAACTTGAATCATAACAGTGCCTTTAAACATAATTTTTAGAATACACCAAATTGATGTTGAAGAATATATATTAGAATATA
The DNA here is from genome assembly GCF_012295235.1 of Primulina huaijiensis. Classification (NCBI taxonomy): domain Eukaryota; kingdom Viridiplantae; phylum Streptophyta; class Magnoliopsida; order Lamiales; family Gesneriaceae; genus Primulina; species Primulina huaijiensis. The sequence continues at coordinate 9,717,586 of NC_133316.1, read as the reverse complement.
ACATGAAACGAAAACAACATAATTTTGAAACGAAAGGAACATGCATTTGAAATTGATTTAAACATGCTTAACAATTTATCGAAACGAAATATTCATATATCAAATCGAAGAAATATATCATGTCGATCAATTTTTTGAAAACATACTTAAATACTTTAAAACATAAGCCCACTTACCGAAAAGGTGCTCCAAAATTACGGAAGAAACAAGCTGGAATTTATCGTCCGAAAATCCGTAAATTAGCTAAACTCGGTTGAAATCCGAGCAGTTTTCTTGCCGAATTGTTTCACAAAATTTGACCGTATGGATGAGGCTGAAATTTTGATATGATGTTTAAAACATATGAAAGTGTAATATGAACGGTGGAGATTAGATTTGAAAAACCGTTGGACTGAAAGTTTCTCTCGAAAATGAACAGAATTTCTAGCTCGAAAATATCACTCAAGAAAATGTTGATGGTGTCCAAGCTTCATTCATGCTCTAATTTGAGAGGTTTATGGTGTGTCTTCCCTCATTCTAAAAACATCTATTTATAGGTAAGATTGGAGAATAATTCTTATAATTTAATGCATGCTTTAAAATATTTTAATTATTTTAGTCAAAAATTTGGGCACAATTGTTTTTCAATATTTTGAACTCTTGTTTTTCAATGTTTTGAACTCCATAATAGATAATAAATATAATACTAATACTAATAATTAATAAAAATATATCATATTCTTACACAACTTCTAATGCTCTTATAAATTGCAGGAATGAAATAATGAAGTTGTCATTTGGTAACATGACCTTGGAGCTTAATGTTTTTAATCTTTGTAAGCAACCACATGACAAAGGAGATGAAAGTGAAGATGAAAATCTTATTGAAACTCTTGTGGAAGAAAACATTCAAGAAGGGAGTACTCGTGACCAATTAGATATTTGTTCAATTGATACTGTTAAAAAAATATTGAAATTGATCTTGATGATTTTATCAGGTATCACTCGTTACCAGGATCAGAGAAAGAATTTGATGCAAAATATGAGAACAAAGACGAACCACCCATATTGGAGTTAAAACCCTTGCCAGAAGAATTGAAGTATGCATTTCTTGGAGAAGATGAAACATATCCGGTGGTAATTTCTTCCAAACTAGCAAGTGATGAAGAAGGTAAATTAGTTGATATGCTTAAAAGACATAAAAATGCAATTGGTTGGACACTAAAAGATCTCAAGGGCATTAATCCACTAATTTGCACTCACAAAATTCATTTAAAAGAAAATGCTAAAACATCTCAACAACCACAAAGGAAATTAAATTCACACATGAAAGATGTTGTGAAAACTGAAGTTCTCAAACTACTTGATGTTGGGATTATCTACCCTATTTCTGATAGTAAGTGGGTAAGCCCAACACAAGTAGTTCCGAAAAAATCTGGCATCACAGTGATAAAAAATGAAAAAGGTGAATTGTTAACAAGTCGAGTCCCATCTAGTTGGCGGATGTGTATTGATTATAGAAAATTAAATGACGCCACTAGAAAAGATCATTTTCCATTACCATTTTTGGATCAAATTTTAGAAAGAGTAGCAGGTCATCCATACTACTGTTTTCTTGATGGATATTCAGGTTATTATCAAATTCCCATTGCACTCGAAGATCAAGATAAAACTACATTCACATGTCCTTTTGGAACATTTGCATTTAGAAGGATGCCATTTGGATTATGCAATGCCCCAGCAACATTTCAAAGATGTATGCTAAGCATTTTTTGCGACATGGTTGAAAATTGTTTGGAAATTTTCATGGATGATTTAACTGTCTTTGGGAATACATTTGATAATTGTCTTGAAAATTTGGAAAAAGTTTTAAAAAGATGCGAGGAAAAAGGTCTTATTTTAAATTGGGAAAAATGTCATTACATGATTACTTCTGGAATTGTTTTGGGACATGTCGTGTCATCTCATGGAATTGAAGTTGATAAAGCAAAAGTTGATGTCATTGCCAATTTACCCCCTCCAAAAACCATTAAAGAAATTCGCTCATTTTTGGGACATGCTGGATTTTATAGGAGGTTTATAAAGGACTTTAGTTTAATCTCTAAACCCATTTGTAACCTCTTAACAAAAGACAGTGCATTTGAGTGGACTCAAGAATGTCAAAATGCTTTTGATAAAATCATTCGACATTTAACATCAGCTCCTATCATGCAACCTCCTGATTGGTCTTTACCATTTGAAATCATGTGCGATGCGAGTGATTATGCAGTCGGTGCAGTATTGGGTCAAAGAAGAAACGGTAAGCCTTATGTGATATATTATGCAAGTAGAACTTTAAACAATGCTCAAATGAATTACTCCACAACTGAAAAAGAACTACTTGCTGTAATATTTGCATTAGATAAATTTCGTTCTTATTTGATTGGATCAACAACTATCGTGTTTACTGATCATTCTGCTATTAGATATTTGTTGACCAAACAGGATGCAAAGCCACGACTGATACGATGGATTTTGTTGCTCCAAGAATTTGACATTGTGATCAAAGATAAAAAAGGAACCGAGAATGTCGTAGCCGATCATTTATCGAGACTAGTAACAGGATCATCTTGTGAAATGACACCAATTAACGATAATTTTCCTGATGAACATCTATTTTCAGTTACTACTACACCTTGGTTTGCTAACATAGTAAATTTTCTTGTGACAGGAAAAATGCCACCGCAATGGAGTTCTCAAGATAAAAGAAAATTTTTGAATGAGGTAAAAAACTTTTATTGGGATGATCCGTATCTGTTCAAGTATTGTCCGGATCAAATTTTTCGACGTTGCATACCCGACAATGAGGTAAGTAGTGTCATTAAATTTTGTCATTCAGAAGCATGCGGAGGACATTTTTCTTCAAAGAAAACAGCTGCAAAAATCTTGCAGTGTGGATTTTATTGGCCCACTTTGTTTAAAGACACCCACGAAATCTGCAAGATCTGTGAAAATTGTCAAAAATTGGGTGCGATTTCAAAAAGAAACATGATGCCTTTGAATCCTATCATTGAAATTTAAATCTTTGACTGTTGGGGAATTGATTTTATGGGACCTTTTCCGCCTNCCCACAATTGCTGATACAAAAAAAAAATCATTTCTTTTCTTTTCAAAATGGATGAAATTCTCTCAAAAATTTGTAAATATTCTCCCTCTGTTTCTGAAAATGTTCTAAGAATNTTAGTAGATTTGGAATTCCTCGAGCCATGATAAGTGATGGGGGAACTCACTTTGTTAATAAACCATTTGCTTCGTTGATGAAAAAATATGGTATTACTCACAAAGTAACTACTCCTTATCATCCTCAAACAAATGGACAAGTTGAATTAGCTAATAGGGAGATAAAGCAAATTTTGGAAAAAAATGTTAACCCAAATAGAAAAGATTGGTCTCTGCGACTTAATGATGCACTTTGGGCATATCGAACAGCTTTTAAAACATCATTGAATTTTCTCCCTATAGGTTGGTTTACGGAAAATATTGTAATTTGTCTGTGGAATTGGAACATAAAGCTTATTGGACGATGAAAACTTTTAATTCAAGCATGGATGATGCCAACAAATTGCGCAAATTGCAACTTAATGAACTTGATGAACTCAGAAATGACGCGTATGAGAATTCAAGGATTTATAAAGCAAAAATCAAATCATTTCATGATAAAACAATTCTTAGAAAATCTTTTGAGATTGGTAAAAAAGTTTTGATTTATAATTCGCGACTTCACATATTCCCAGGAAAATTACGATCAAGATGGACAGGTCCATATGTTGTAAAACATGTGTATCCTTATGGAGCTGTGGACATTGAAAATCCTAAAAATGGTGATGTTTTTAAAGTTTCCTTAATCTTTTTATTTTCCCGGTTAAATGGCGGATAACGGTACTCCGTGGCTCTCATAGTCGGTTTAATCAGTTTCCCACAATTGCTGATACAAAAAAAAAATCATTTCTTTTCTTTTCAAAATGGATGAAATTCTCTCAAAAATTTGTAAATATTCTCCCTCTGTTTCTGAAAATGTTCTAAGAATAATTTATGCAGGTAGGTGTGAAAGATTGAGATTGTTAATGCGAAAAGAAATTCCAGAAGATATTCGTCTTGTAATAGAAGCTAAGGTCCGATTAGGAGGAGAAGTTCAACAGTCATTACTCATTCGGTATATGCCTAGATTAGGAAAAAGTACTTATGCGAAAAAACGAAGGACCAAAAGTTTAGGGGTTTGTCATAAATGTGCAAGATGGACTTGTGACAAACGATGCAGATCTTTGGGATATGTTTCCAATAACAGAGAAGATAAAATTGGTTTCATTAAGAATGGGCTGAGTAAGGAGTCTTTAGATAACATCTTATTGACTCTTGAGACGCATTCTAGTGGACACGTTCATATTGAACTTCTCCGTTTATGGAAACAATTCCAAGACGAGCGCCATTTTAATAGTCTTGGGTATTATTCCTACGGCTTTAGCTGAATAATCTTAGAAAGATATTGGCTGAGAGAAAAATTCACTTGGTATATGGGGGAGGTAATATTGGGTTAATTGGATCTGTTTCAACATCTTCACATCTTGGAGATAGTCAGGTTTTTGGGTATTATTCTTACAGCTTTAGCTAAAGGAAATATTACAGGTGTTACGATTGGGGAGGAATTAAAAGTTTTTTCAATGTATGAAAGAATCACAAAAATGATTGAAAATTCTGATGCTTTTATCGCATTACCAGGTGGTTTTGGTACATTAGAAGAAATTTTTCACACTGTTTCTTGGGCACAACTTAATATCCATAATAAACATGTGGGCTTGTTGAATATCAATAATTATTATGACAGTTTGTTGACATTTCTTGATAAAGTTGTGGAACAGAATTTCATTTCAGAAAATTCACGAAGGATGCTCATCTCTACTTCGACTGCCGACCAATTAATTGATGATTTGGAAGCTTTTGTTCATAAACCTGATCCGATGATAGCAAAGAACAATTGGTCGCAATCAAGCAGTAAGAAAAGAAAGTTGGATCATTGATTCAAAAGTCGTGGATTGGTTTGCGTTTGTTTCAGTTTGTTATCTTCAATAAAATTCAAGGTGATATCTCTTTCATTATGTACTCTTTATTAATAGTTATTTGGACATTAGAGACAATGTCATATTCTGTTTGGG
>NC_133316.1:9639208-9711810 GCF_012295235.1 Primulina huaijiensis | reverse complement strand
ATATATATATTTAAAAAAATATATTATTTTAAAATAAAACAATGTTTATTGTTTGTATCTTAGTAATTTTTTCAAAAATATCATACATTACATGTTTGAAAAGTTTAAATTAGAACATGTATTAATCTATTTAAGGATGTTTAAATTTTTCTTTGAAAAAATGTCAATTTTAATATTCTCATTAATATAAAAATATGATTTATGAAATTTTTTTTAGTGATTAACCATTGTGATAAAATCAGGTATTAAAGTATATGGCCCAAGATATACTTTATTGATCATGAGAGAGGCTATCTATTGTTTAGATCTTGAGTTCTTATTTTGAAAAAAAAATGATATTTTCTGAATAAAAAAAAAGGGAAAAAAAAACAAAAAGAAATATGTTGAAGATCTATGTAATTTTTAAATTATATGCTACGACCCATTTATCTCTCATAAAAGAAAAAAAAAGAAAGAGAGAAATTTATTGTACAAATTAAATAAATATGTGGTCAAGAAGCATAAACTTAGTCTGATTCCATGATGTTATGAAAACAAAAAAAAATAGGAAAAAATATATAAAAAAACAACTAGATTTTGAATCAATGGATTTCCTATCTTTTGATTAGTTTGGCTCGTTTGTCTATCTGCATTCTGTAAACTATTTTCCTGAGTATTTATCTGTATTCCAACTCCATGAGAGAAATCGTTCCCATATATTGAAAAATTTATTAACCCGTGAGGATATGGAGTTGAGACTCTTACTAGGAATTTCTGAAAGCCACGTACATTTAACTACCTGAAAATAAGCTTTGAATTGATCAGCTCAGATTATTTCATAAATTAGAATTATGATGATCTTGATATAACTTTGACAGTTTTCAAATTTAATTTAAACACTTGGATAATTCCGATTACATTTCTATTTAAATTAATCAATATGTTTTGTATTGCTATTAACGCTTAAATTGCTAGAGACTAGCAATAAGCTGGTTGGGGGTTTGATAAATATAAAAATTGTACATTAATTAAATGTTTTATAATATAAATTTATAGTTTTTGTTTTATTAAATGTTTAAATATTATATGTTTTATAATAAATTGTATAAAAAATAAGTTGTTGTGTAATTATAAGTTTTTACTATTTTTACAGGTTCGATAAAACAAGAATAAACTTGGCGTTGCAAATGGGATTAAGATGATTCTTGGACCTGTAGAAAGTTGATGATAATATCTACAATATTGGTGACAAGCATGAGATAAAAATCTTCTCACAATTGGGATCAAATTAAGCAACAAACAAAGTTACCAAAGGAGTGGCAGTTTTACCATGCTCTAGTATTTTGACCATATCTCTCAAACTACTTGGTCAAATGGTTAAAATAAAATACCACAATTCAAACAACTCAATTATCCACATGTTTTATTTTATGTGGAGAAGCAAAATTGGATGGGAAGATTTTCAAAAGTGATGTGTATTAAAATATAATTTCTTGGAACACCAATGAAGACTTATGTGTAAAAAAATAATATTTTATTTGTGGTTGTCTCCCCAAATTTGGCTATAAATAGGGGTGCATTGTAATGAATTGAGATATCCCTCATTCTATGAACAAATCTTTGAGTTCATAATATTTCTCTCTTTATTTTTCCTTTATTTCATCATTTAAAAATAATTAGCATGTTAATTTCATATTCAAAGTTTTATACTTTGAATAATGAATAGCTAACTTCCCAAGGTTGAGATGAAAAGGTGAAGCTCTTGGTATGATAATAAGGTTATTAAAAGGTAATAATCTATGTTTTATATTATTTAATCATTATTTATTGTTTATGTTATATTTATTTTTTTAAGCTTTTTTATACCCTACTTATAAGTGGGAGTTTTGATATATTGTTGCTATATGTTACACTAAATTCTTGGTACCATTTAAATGTTTGTTTGGTTTTACCAACCATTTAAAGTGGATGCCTTGATTTATTATATATCAATATATCATATTATTAATTTCTTGGTACCATTTATATGTTAGTTTGGTTTTACCAACCATTTAAAGTGGGAACCTTGATTTAGTGTTTACAAATATATATAGAAAAATAAATACTTGACAACATTTATAAGTTTTGATATATATTTTATACTTATAATAAAATATTATATAACATAATATATATATGATTATTTAATATATTGGAACCATTTTATTAAGTAGATTTCAATAATGTTCATTAATTTTAACTTTAATAAAATATCAAGAGTGGATCCATTAATCTCAACTACTTAAATTAAAATTTGAACAATTAAAAATTACCAATTAAAGATTCAAACAATTAAAAGAAAAAAAAAACAAAAACAAAAAGACATTGTAGTGGACTTGTAATTACCGTAACTTCCCTGTAGATACGATATCGGATTCACCGAATTATACTACTTGCGGACAACCTGCTATTGGAAGTGCAACAATCAAAGTCACAACAAGGGCTGGACGTGAGGGCTTCATGGCTGGACGAAAAATAGGTATATCAATGACTAGGGTTCGACCTTCTCTCCTAGGGGTACACGAAAATTAGCTGTGGTTAGGGTCAAGTCTAGGAGACTTAAGGGGATGGTATGAGGATCCTAGGGTGGCCGTGCAGGGGCTGCAAGCAAGCTAGGAGAGGGACCGCAAGATGGTGGGATTCTTAAGGCTAGCTGCGGCTTTTGAAGAATAAAGAGAAGGTGGCTGCGTGGGACTCTTTCAGGGTGAAAGGTTAGACTCGTGAGGGTCCTCGCCACGAACCAGGTGGTTTTACGCATGGCTGGAAGGGCAGAACTTAGGGAAGAAACCTGCACGTTTACGTGCTTGGTTTATGGGGGCTGGTCTAATAGCTCGCCTAGGGTTCGGTTAGGATCCTGAGAGGGTGGCCGAGGGTCTGGTCGAGTGGCTAAGGGGCTGGGGTCGAAGATAGACTAGGTTTGAATCACACTAGGAAGCTAGGCATCTTGTGCATAAATATTCATTATGTCTCTAGGCTGGTTCGAAGGTTTTAATTGTCTTCGTTTGGGTTGAAAAAGGTTTAGTTATGTATTAGGAAGCTTTGGTCCAAGTTTGGGAAAGTTCTGTTAAGTTTCGAGTCAATACGAGTCAAAATCGGGACGTACGTCTGAGCTTTAAAAATGATTTGGAAAATTAGTCGAGGGGCATAAGTTTACGTCTAAGGAATATTTATGGGAGCGCTTTAAGATTATATGTTATGTTTCGAATGATTTGGGATGTCGTTTCGAGGTCTAAGGATAAATACGAAAAATTACGCTTGTAGGGGTAAAATGGTAATTTTACACTGAAAATGTTAGACGTCCTGGCATGACATGAATGCTGTAATATATGTTAAATTGGTTATTTTAAATGTTTGTTGAATTTTATGAAGAAACATCAAAGCTAAAAAATATGTTGCATGCTTGGTTTAAAAGAAAAATGATTTATATATATTTGCATGAATTTTTATAAGTGATGAAAATATAAAACATTGGAGGAGGGAAGTGATTGTGACTAATACGATGATACGATTGGAGGTATCGTGAGGGAAAAGGCCCTAGAGGAGCCCGTTTACAAGAGAAGGACCTAGAGGAAGCCCGACGATCGTATTTTCATTGACATGATACGATGATATGATAGGCCAAAGCTCAGTTGACGGGTGAGAGTGTCGTTGATGTCCCCGTCGGTAGTACTGTGGTTACACGTAGATGGATCCATCGACCTTCAGCTGATACGAAAGTCACAATTAACGATTCAAATTCAATATAAAGGGAAACATATACGTATATGAGGAAATGAAATATGATATGAAATGATGAAAGGAAAAATGTTTAAGTTTATGCATATTCATGAAAACTATTTTAAGTAAAAGTATTTTCAATGTTGCATATCAATGTATATGTACTATTTGTTTTTATGGTTAAGGTTTGCTGAGTCATTTGACTCACTAGGTGTGATCGATGTAGGTGAGCTTGATGTTGATGTTAAGGAGGGACTTGATGGTTGATCTTGCTGGACTGAAGATGTACACAACCCAATGACCAGTGCTAGTTTTCCGCACTTACGTTTATGACTTATGTTTATGACTTATGCTAATGATTTACGTACTTTTAAGATTTTATGGCTTATTATGATTTTGAGAGGTTTTGAGAGGATGTTAAAGTTATGTTTATTTTGGAAACCATCTTAGTTAGGTTCGGTGACGTTTCACGATTTTATGTTTTTAAATTATTTTTTTTTGGATTTTCAACTAATAGTTGGTTGGTTTATTGATAAATGGTGCAAAATATTCATATTTTAAAAACTTAGTGTTTTGGCCGCATGAATTAGAAGGAAAAAAACATTCTAGTATATTTTTAAGAAAAACGAATAGTGGACGTTTCAACAAATATGACAGAAAGCTTACTCGTCTGAACCTATACAATACCAACATAACAAAATCACTATCAAGCCGGATCTTGAATTACCAAATATTCATTAAAGTTCTCCTTAATGATACTTAAATCCCTATTTAAGGCTTTAGGATTACACCTGCGTCTGTCGTCAACCCGCTGATGTTGTCTTGATTTGGGTCTCGTTTCACCGACCTTTTCTCGGGTAGACATGTAGTGGCCTCTAAATTCGTACTTGAAAATTTGCGAAAAATTTAAAAATTTTCTTTTTCATTAATTAAAATGCCTCATTCATAAATAAACTTATAAATAAAGTTTGATGTTCAAAATAGCAGCGGAAGTAAATGTTTGTTTGCAAAATAATAATTTAAAATAATCCAACAACGAGAAAAAAAGAAATGTTTGAGCCTAAAAATATTAAATGCTGAAAATGAGGTCCTCGGGTTCCACTACTGCCGACCCAAGCTAGCTCACTGGTCCCCGCCCTCGGTTTCGACATCATCAGTACCTACAACAATCAAGTCTAGTGAGTCTAAAGACTCAGCATGCATATATCGTAAATAACAAGTAATAATAATAAAATCGCATGCAAGGTGAAAATATCATGTCATGAGTAAATGAAATACGTGCATAACTGAACTGAAAATCGCATCATGAATAATTAATATTACGTGCATAACTGAACTGAAAGTGGTAAGTGAAATGTTTGCTCCGTAGAGCCCTGTCATAAAATAACGTGTAATAATTTTTTGTTGAGATTATTTTATACGCAAGTGGCCCCTGAACTGCACTGAACTGAACTGAACTGATCGGTAACTGACGACAGGGTGAAATAATGTACGTCTGATCAGACTAATGCCATAGTATACTGGGTGGGACCGGTAAGTAGCCACCGGGATGAACTGAACTGAGCCGGTAAGTGACCACTAGGTGAAGTAATAATAACAGCGAAGTGGCCCCAAGCAATACCACATAAATCTCAAAATGAATATTTTACATTTTTGCTCGTAATATAATTAAATACAAAATTAAATATCCTGTATAAATTTTACCATAAGGGTTGGACCATTCCCAGGCCCTCTGCGACTTAGATGTAACAAGAAAAGTATGCAAATGATTTATTTGACCAAACTTTGCAATTGAATCCAAAAACGAGACAATTACGCCCACTGATTTAGTATTTAATCAAGACTCCGAGCCAACCCGAACCAACACCAAACCAACGTTTAGTCATGATTAAAATGCTCTGAAAAAGTTGAAATAATGCTCCTAAATTTGCAGTACTCGAAATTCAGTGAATGGAGGCCAAAAACGTGAAACGCTCTTTCGAGAGTCATTTTGGCACATTGCACCGTAAATTCTCGTATGACCTCTAAAATGATCCGAATTACAAACGGCAAAAAACATGACCTTCCTCACTTGATGAGGCACTGCCCAGTCCAAGGTCATAGGCTAAAAGCCAACCGAGAACCCGAAACTCACCTCTGAACCGCAGCACACATGCTGTCAAAAATTACAGCAGCATGCTTGCGTTTCCATGGCTAAGGCTACTGGCCATTGGGGCTTGAACCACCGACCAGAGTCTCTTACCAACATCCTAAGGAATGGTTTGAACCATGGCTAAGGGCCCTAGGCCTGCCACAATTCGAACCACACCCGAAAATCGACACTAATCCCCGCCGAGAGCAACAAGCTGCACGCGTGGGTCATTGCATTTGTTTGCTGTCATGGGTCATCCCAGTGGCCATTTGATTGACCATGGCCCAATCTAGACATCAAGGGGTATGGTATGAATCGTGGCTAAGGACCAGAGGCCCACCAAGATCCACACCACATCCCAAAAACCGAAACATCACATGCAATAAGGGGAAAGGCCGAGGGGCTGTTCTTGCGTTTTGATTTAAACACCGATTACACCATGGACCAAGCCTCAAAAAGGCAACTTGGTCACGTCTTGGACATGATAGGGAAGTGTTCCAACCATGGCTATAGGCCCCTAGGGCAGCCAAGATCAAGAACTTTCTCCCTTGACATCAACCATAAAAATCGAGACTCAAAGGGACACATTTGGGGTGTTGCTGTCACATGCGAGTTTCCAGCGAGTGTGGGACTGAACGAATGGACCAACATGGTCCTAACATGTCCTAGTACATATCTAGATGCAGCCTTAGGAGCCTAGGGTCGAGCCAACACCTGAAACATCAGAAACAAGCCAAACCCGTGTGGTGCACAAGTGAAGAGCCGAAATTCCGCACACTTTTTTTTCCAAAAATTCTTGACATGGTTTCGGTTTTCATTATTCATGCACACATGATGATTTGTAAAAATTGTAAATACAACTTGATTGAAGAGCAAGGGATGGTATATGCATGCCTGGATATTTTGTTTTGAAAGGAAAAACAACCGAGTGACGATGCGGCGCGGAGGAGACGGAGTTGCTTCTCTTGTTTTCTTTTCTTATTTTTACCTTAGCCTCTCCTGATTTTCAGTGCTGAAAGAGACTTAAATTTTGATACTATGGAGTGGGGGTGAAGGCTAGGAAAATAAATGGGAAGGTTGCATGCTAATAGGGAATTAAATTGCAAGATCAAATCTTGCTTTTCTTTGGGTTTGTGAGATAATGAATGATTTGATATGGGGGAGATATAGGGATGTGGTGATCGATTTTATCAATCAAGGGAGGGTAGGAAATTGTTTTAAATAAATGATTATTAGGGAATTAAAAGGTTAGGGATTTATCTCCCAAAAAATGGATAAGGAAAAGATCAAGTGAAGGGTGGCCAAATATTTAAATTAAATAGAGAGAGGGCCGAAATTTTAATCAAAACATGGTAGAAAAGTTGCTTAATTAATTTATTTGTTAATGATTTAAAAGTTGGGAGAATATCTTCCTAGAAATGATTAGGGAAAGATAATTAGAAATGAGTTGTCAAATCTTTTGAGTCTAGCAAGGATGATGGCCGATTCTTATGTATCAAATGAGGGTAGATAAGTGCTTAATTAATAATTTGATAGTGATTTAAAAAGGTGGGGAAGATATCTACCAAGAAAAAATTATGGTAAGATAATTAGAAGATAAATTGTCCAACTAATGAAATCTTTTAAAATTAGAGAAGTGGCCGATTTTATTAAGTAAAAATAGAGTAGGGAAATTGTTTAAATATAATTATTGATGATTAAATGTGATAGAATTATCTCCCAATAAAATGGATAAGGAAAGATATTAAATAATCGGATTGACAACTATTCTTAAATTAAATAGAGAGGGGGCCGAAAATCTTAAGTAAAATAAGGGAAAATATTTCTTAATTATTGAATTTTAAATCTCTAGTGTTTTATCTACCCATTAAATATTTTAGAGAATTAAGAAATTAATTATTGAACTTTATTTACTACTTAACTCAACTTATTTAGATAATTCCTTAAACCTTCTTTTACATTAAATCAACTTATTATTTATCTTAAATAAATTTTAGGAATATTTTCTTAATATTAAAATTTATCTCTTTACTCCAACTCCAGTCCGGCCTCACTTATTTAACTGAAAAAGCTAATAATTAAACTACAACATTAAAATAATTAAATTTAAAGAAAAGAAATTTAATACTCATGCAATGAAAATCATTTTAATTTAAATACTAGGAATTATGCATGGCTTATACGTAGTCTAATTTACGGGTTCTACAACCCTTCCCCCTTAAAAGAAATTTCGTCCTCGAAATTAGAACTCACAGAATAACTCGGGATAACGACTCCTCATCTCTGGCTCAGACTCTCACGTAGCTTCCTCCTCTGAATGGTTAAGTCATTTGACTTTAACTCGCTTAACCAGCTTGTTCCGAAGCTTCTTCTCCTGTCTGTCTAAGATCTGCACTGGTCTCTCTTCGTAAGTCAGGTTCGGAGTGAGCTGCAATGGTTCAAAATTCAGCACATGCGAAGGATTGGCCATATACTTCCTCAGCATAGAGACGTGGAACACATTGTGTACTCCGGCCAGATTCGGCGGAAGAGCAACACGATAAGCTAACGTCCCAACCCTGTCGAGGATCTCAAATGGTCCAATGAATCTCGGACTGAGCTTCCCTTTCTTCCCAAATCTCATGACACCTTTCATAGGTGTTATCTTCACAAAAACATGGTCGCCCACGGCGAACTCTAAATCTCTCCTCCGCTGGTCCGCATAACTCTTTTGTCGACTCTGAGCAGTCCTCATCCTGTCACGGATCTGGGCTACTACATCGACAGTCTGCTAAATAATCTCTGGACCCAACTCTGCTCTCTCCCCTACTTCATCCCAGTGAATAGGCGATCTACACTTGCGACCATACAGTGCTTCATACGGAGCCATACCTATAGACGACTGAAAACTGTTGTTATAGGTGAACTCCACTAATGGCAAATTCGACTCCCAACTCCCTGAGAAATCAATAACACAAGCACGGAGGAGGTCCTCCAAAATCTGAATAACTCGCTCTGACTGCCCATCTGTCTGAGGATGGAAAGCTGTGCTAAACAACAATTTCGTACCCATCGTCGAATGCAAACTCTTCCAAAATGAGGAAGTAAATATGGGGTCTCTGTCAGATACGATAGAAACCGGAATACCATGAAGTCGGACTATCTCCCGGATATACAACTCTGCATACTGAACCATGGTGAAAGTCGTCTTAATAGGCAAGAAGTGCGCTGATTTGGTAAGATTATCAACAACCACCCAGATAGCATTTGATCCTCTGACTGACTTGAAAGGGGATCGGTTACGGTGACCGGAAGCGCAACGGAAGTTAAAATTTTTAAATTTTTTGTAAAAAATTTCGGCCACCTCACATTTGTGTAGCAAATACAAAACAAACACATGTCATACATAGGGTGTTTGAGAGATATACCTATCAATCTCAAAGGATTGATGTATGGCTCCAACTAAGGTGTAAACACCTTAGCTCTTCAAAGGCAAGACAAATCTACAAGCTCTCCTTGTTCTTGAGTCCTTCCTTCAAAATCAAGCCCACCACCAAACTTAAAAGATCCACCTTACACTTGCACTAGAAAATGTAGGGCATTTTTCTTTGAGAAGTGAATGTTTTTCTTCAACAATTGAAGAACAAAATTGAGAGAAAAATGGAGGAGAGAACAAGAGCAATTTTCGGCCAAGGTGGTATGGAATGGGGGGAAGGGAGACTTGTCTTGGACATGCAAAAAGTTGAAAGCAAAAGTTGCATGCCATGCCTTGAAAACACAAAAAGTAGTCTCCCAACCTTTCACCTCCCATGCATGTATATTATATGGTTTTTAATCAAATTAAAAACCATGGACTAAATTTAATTATCTCAAACATATTTGAGACTAATTAAACATTACTTGAATTTACCCAAGTCCCACTAGTTAAATAATTATTTTAATTGAGCTCTACAAGACTCAATATGATTTAATTAATCCAACACTTGAATTAATTTAATTATTTGGACTCTACTAGGTCCACTAGTGTTTAATTAATTCAACACTTGAATTAATTTAATTTAGTCCATAATAATGTTTATGAAAATCACAATTTTCAAATACATTATTCACTTGGCCAAATTTTAATTTAGGAACACTTCCATAAATTAAAATTTACATTTCTCTCATAGAAGTCATACTTCCATTTTCTTTACGCTTATAAACTCATTTATAAGCCGTTCAACACATTGAACTATTTTACTTCTCATCGGGATCTAGAAAGCTAGTACTTGTGTGGCCCTCAATGGTTCATTGATACAACTAGCCGTGGGTTCACATCTCCATGTGATTCGGACTAAACATGTCCTTATTCGAGCATACCCCAATTGCTCCATTCTTACTTATCAACTCCTTGATAATAAGAACGTCAGAACTCAAGTCTGATAGTACCCAACCAATCATGTTAAACGTCTAGCAGCATCGCTTACATGATTCCCTAGGTATCAAATGATAGTGCCTGCAAGAACCATTCAATTATGGTTAGCGTACAGTACGGTCCCTTCAACTCATATATCCCGACCGATTCGACAACCATTGGTTTATCGAGAGTTGTCAATGAATCGATACTATGTGTCATGTCGTAGTTGCATCGATGGTGTAATCTATGAAACCCCTTTCATAATTACCACCATACTCTGATCAGAGATTTCAAACTACATATACATGAAAAACACATAGGATATCCATACCCGTAGGTAAGCGGTGAATCCCCGACTACAATGCATCGACTCCTATATGTTTCGACAGAACACCCAACCTTGCCACCTGATGACCCCATGAGAGTCGGTAAACAAGTCAAAGTGTAATTCTAGCACATAGAGTCTCAATGTTGTCCCGGGTCATAAGGACTAATGGTGTACAACCATAAACTAGGACTTTTCCACTCGATAAGTGAGAACCACTTGGAAAGTCCTTTAATGGAGGGTTGTTCAGTGCACTCTACCAGGAGCACCTATCTGCATGCTCGGACATCACAATGTCC
The DNA here is from genome assembly GCF_012295235.1 of Primulina huaijiensis. Taxonomy (NCBI): domain Eukaryota; kingdom Viridiplantae; phylum Streptophyta; class Magnoliopsida; order Lamiales; family Gesneriaceae; genus Primulina; species Primulina huaijiensis. The sequence goes on along the minus strand of NC_133316.1, from coordinate 9,700,945 downwards.
CCTACCAATGAAACATGGTACTCACATCGCAGATACTAGTCTCAAGCTCGAGCGGCCTATATCCTTCTTAGCGGCGGCTGAATCGACTAGGAACCGTTTAGAATATACAGTATTCCAAATATGAGTTTCATGATACTCATCATATGAGCATCTCATATTCTTTCTACTATTTGTATATTCAAGGGCTTTATCTATGCAACTAGCATGGGTATACAGATAAAGATGTGCCAAAACAATAATTTCAAATATTATTAAAATAAAGATTGCTTATACATAGAGTTTCATTGTGAACACTCGGCCAACACTTGGCTCGACGTGCACCTACTCTAACAATCTCCCACTTGCACTAGAGCCAACTACCCATATACTTCAAACCAATTGATTCGCGATGCATCTCGAATAATGGTTCAGGTAAAGGCTTAGCTAGTGGATCAGCAACATTATCTGCGGAGCCGACTTAGTCGATAGACACTTCTCTTTCCACAATCTCTCCGAGGATGTGGTACTTTCTCAATACTTGTTTGGATTTCTGATGAGACCTTGGCTCCTTTGCCTGAGCTATGGCTCCCGTGTTTCACAAAACACCGGGATAGGAGCAACTCCATTAGGAATGACGTCCAACGCTTGGACGAAATTCCTTATCCAAACAGCCTCCTTTGCTGCATCCGATGCAGCAATGTATTCGGCCTCAGTGGTGGAATCCGCAGTACTGTCTCGCTTGGAACTCTTCCAAGAGACAGCAGCACCAATGAGCATGAATACGAACCTAGAGGTTGACTTTGAGTCATCGATATCGCTTTGGAAGCTAGAGTCGGTATAGCCTTCCAATTTCAGTTCTCCACCCCATAGACCAATAACAACTTACTGGTCCTTCTCAATTACTTGAGGATGTCTTTCACAGTTTTCAAGTGTGGAAGACCAGGGTTCGATTGATATCTATACACTACACTTAGTGCTAAAACCACGTCAGGACGTGTAGATATCATCCCATACATGATGCTACCAATCGCAGATGCATAAGGAATGCTCGTCATCGCCGCTATCTCTGCATCAGTCTTGGGAGACATAGACATGGATAGGGACACGCCATGACACATTGGTAGATGTCCTCTCTAGGACTCATCCATCGAGAACCGCTTCACGATGGTATCATGTATGTGGACTGGGTGAGACCAAGCAATCTTCTTGAACTATCTCTATAGATCTGTATTCCCAATACAAAAGATGCTTCACCCAAGTCCTGCATCGAGAACTTACTCGCTAACCATATCTTAGTTGATTGCAACATTCCTACATCATTCCCAATGAGTAGAATGTCATCAACATAAAGCACAAGGAATGTCACCACACTCCCACTGACCTTCTTATACACACAGGGTTCCTCAGGATTCTTAGTAAAACCAAACTCTTTGATTGTATTATCGAATATGAGGTTCCAACTCCTAGATGCCTGCTTTAGACCATAAATAGATCTCTGAAGTTTGCATACCATATGCTCACTTCCGATAGATGTAAATCTTTCAGGTTGAGACATGTAAATCACTTTCTTAAAATCCCTATTAAGAAAGACTGTCTTGACATCCATCTGCCATATCTCATGGTCATACCATGCAGCCATGGCTAGCAATATCCTTATAGACTTGAACATTGCAATTGGAGAAAAGGTTTCCTCAAAGTCAACTCCTTGTCTTTGAGTATATCCTTTTGCCACCAATCGCTCCTTGAAGGTCAATACCTTCCCATCCGCCCCAAGTCCCTATGGGAACCGTTCCCTCAGGTGGATCCATAAGATCCCACACTTGGTTCGAATGCATGGAATTCATCTCAGATTCCATTGCTTCAAGCCACTTGGATGAATCGGCATCAGATAACGCTTCCTTGAAGGTCCTTGGATCACATCCATGAATAGGCTCATCATGGCCCTCTTCAAGAAGCAGACCATACCTCATAGGTGGTCTCGAGACTCTCTCGTATCTTCTAGGAGCTTGTATCTCCTCTCTTGGCTCTTCGGGTGTGGGTTCTACAATTGTGGGTGTCTCTCGAACCTCTTCGAGTTCTATCATCTCCCCTTTTCTATCCAATAGAAATTCCTTTTCCAAAAAGGTTGCATTCTTAGAAACAAACACCTTTGTTTCTTGGGGATGATAGAAACAATATCCAACTTAATTCTTTGGATATCCCACAAAGTTACATAAAATGGATCAACAATCCAATTTTATCTCCCACTACCTGCTTCACATAAGCAGGGCCCCCATATTCTAAGACAAGAATATTTGGGAGACTTACTCATCCATATCTCATATGGTGTCTGCCTTTAAATGGACATTTAGTGGAATATCTTTCAATTTTAAGTTATAGAGATCGTCTTCAAGTTCACCAGTACCAATCAAACATTCATTCTTGTAAATATTGCAAACACCTTTGCCAAATAAACAAGAATATCCATCTTTATCAACATAGAAATGGAAACAATGTTTTCTTACCAAATCAGGTACAAACAAAACATCTCTTAAAAATAACTTAAAATCATTGTTCAACAATAAGTAAACATCTCTTAAGGTCTTGGCAGCAACTCTTGCTCCATTGCCCATTCTCAAGAAGGTCTCACCTTCCTTGAGCCTCCTACTTCTTCCCATCACCTGCAACTCATTACAGAGATGTGAGCCACAGCCGGTATCTAATACCCAAGAAGTAGAGTTAATTGAAATGTTTACTTCGATAAAGAACATACCATTTCCAGAACCCTTCTGGGCAAGATATTCCCAGCAGTTACGCCTCCAATGTCCAGGCTTCTTGCAGTGATGACATTCATCAGCAGTCTTGTCAGCCTTAACTGGTGTGGCTGCCACAACGGGATTCGGAGATTGCCTCATCAAGGGCACGTTCTTCTTGGGACGTTGGAAAGAACGCTTCTTTCCCTTCCCATGTGGATCAATCTTCGTACCAGATGAAGAACCCACATAAAGAACCAGCTTCTCATTCTTGATGGTGGACTCAAAGGTCACAAGCATGTTCACCAACTCCTCAAGGGTCGGCTCCATCTTGTTCATATTGAAATTCACCACAAAAGGATCAAACGAGCTAGGCAGTGACAAGAGTAACACGTCAGTGGTCAACTCCAAAGGCAACATCAAATCCATGCCAACGAGCTTGTCCACGAGCCCAATCACTTTTAGGCCATGCTCATGGACCGAGGCCCCATCTCGCATGCGTAAAGTGATTAGCTCCTTGACGGTAGCATGCCGAAGAGGCCGTGTTTGCTCTCCAAAGAGCTCCTTGAGATGCAAATGAATGTCAGCAGCACTCTTTGCATCCTCAAAACGCCTCTGTAGCTCATCATTCATAGAAGTCAGCATATAACACCTGGCTTTCAAGTCATGGTCACACCATTCCTTGTAAGTCTGCAATTCCTCAGGAGTGCAGTCAGTCGGAGCCTCAACAGGGGGCGACTCAGTAAGTGTATATGCTATCCTTTCCGAATTCAAGACGATTTTTAGGTTTCTTAGCCAAGTGAGGTAATTAGGTCCGGTTAACATGTGTTTGTCGAGTATTGCAGATATCGGATTGCGAATCGAAGACATTGTCAATTTGTACTGAAAAGTGAAAACAGATAAATGTTGATGACTATTTCAAAATATTTAGTAAGATATGAAGTATGGACTTTTACTTTATAAATATTCGCTCCCACTGTTTTGACATCTTTCACTACCCTCTAGTGAAAACGGGAAACTCCTTTCCTCAGTAGGTACGTAAGGTCCAACTAGCGAATTATGATCCCGAATAATATCAGCCAATCACAATTCCTAAAAGGTAGTTTCCAATTGCATCTCCATGCAACCCTCTACGTAAACTTTTGTCTCACGTTTGATTAGGACCCAATAATATGACGTCGTTCATCTTCACGTGTCAAGCCTAACCCATCGATATTGAACCTTAATGGACGGTCGCCATGAGTTCCCTCAATAATATGAGCCGAAATCATGGGAGTTCCACGTAGTTCACATCACCATGTCAATGGATGTCACAGCTTTCCGGCACCCAAGGCCCCCCCAATAATATGAGCCGAGCCCCGAGCACGGGTAGCGTTCATCATGCACCCATTGTCGATGGAAGACATGGAAATTATAAACAAATTTATAATTCCCCTTTTCGGGCTTGATATTAATTTTGAATCTTATTCAAAATGAGGGTTTTTAATTTTGAAAGGTCTCATCATTAATTTTATTTAAAAGCTCGCCATGTTTGATCGTATGTTTGCCGGATTCATGCAACTTTGTTATTATCATAATAATAACGCACATACTCATTATTTATAACATATCATGCATATATTATAAACAGTAAACAAAATAAGGATGATCAATCGCCCCAACACTAATGGCCCGTGTGAGCTAAACACGGGCCTAGGTCCAATCCTAGGGAAATGCACGGGATGCAAATGCAACTATTACATTAGCTTCCAATATTTACATGTCTTCGATCTTCATAATCATCATGGCCACCATCTTCCAATCTTGATCATCCACTATACTAATATTTACAAATAAATATCCATGGCAAATAGGGATACATCTCATGGGGTGGGAACGGGCCATAAACCAAGCCCACTTTATAAATTTGATAATTATTACAATCATTCAACACAAAATATCCTAGCATACACCTAGCAAATTGGGCTTGGGCTTTTGATCATCCTTCATGCATAATATCACATATCATACACCATCAATTAATTATCACAATAATTAATTGATCCAATATTATATATCTTGATCCAATCACTAACCGCCACGATTATAAACTAAATTAACAAAGTATACAAACACCTTTGTCTACTTTCAAATTAATTTATTTATAACCGAATTTCTTGTAAATCACCATTTACTATAAATAATTAAAGTCCAACTTAAATTATTTATTTCATGAGAAAATATTTGCAACTTTTGTAAATTTAAACTTAAGGGCCCAAAAATTCATTTTTCACCAAAAACATTTTGGCCCATTTAAAATTTCACAAATGTGTTAGCCATCCAATGGTCCAACAACTCAAGGCCCGTGACACTTTGATATTTCAAAACACATTTTGAAAACCCTAGTCGTCATCGCCGTCGCCGGAGCTCCGTCGCCGGATTCCGGCCAACATGCCAAAAAATTTTTTTTTTTTTTATTAAATATAAAGGGGCTGTTCGGGCAGCCCCTCGGGCTGCCCTTGCTGCCCGAAATGGGCAGCCCCTCGGGTAGCCCGGGCTGACCGAAACGGGCAGCATGTTGCTGCCCGAAATCATGCAAAAATTTGGCCTTCATTTTGTTGCAAATTTCATTCTCATGCGGTTAGAAATCGATCTCAATATAATATCTTGTAAATGCTACACAAAAACGTAACCATAGCTCGGATACCACTTGAAAGGGGATCGGTTACGGTGACCGGAAACGCAACGGAAGCACAAAAATTTTGATTTTAGCATAAAATTTTCGGCCACCAACATTCTTGTGTAGCAAATACAATAAACACAAAATGACATTCATAGTGTGTTAAGAAATGTACCTATCAATCACAAGGATTGATGTATGGCTCCAACTAAGGTGTAAACACCTTAGCTCTTGTATGGCAAGAACTTCTACAAGCTTCCAAAGAGCACTCCTTGCTCTAAAATAAAGCCCACCACCAACTAGGTAGATCCCCTCATATTTTGCACTAGAAAAATATGAGGATTTTTCTTTGAGAAGTGAGTGTTTTCTCCAACCATTGAAGAACAAAAAAATGGAGAGAATGAATAGTATTTTCGGCCACTATTCATGCTAGGAGAGAAGGAGAGACATTTTTTTGGTTGTGGGAAAAGTTAAAGTAAAAAAGTTGCATGCCAAGCCTTGGTTATACAAAAAGTTGTCTCCCAACCTTTCACCTCCCATACATGCAAATATTATATGGTTTTTAACAAATTAAAAACCCATGGACTTAATTTAATTATCTCAAACATTTTTGAGACTAATTAAACATTACTTGAATTTACTCAAGTCCACTAGTTAAATAATTTATTTAAATTGAGCTCTACAAGACTCAATATGATTTAATCAATTCAACACTTGAATTAATTTAATTATTTGGACTCTACTAGGTCCACTAGTGTTTAATTAATTCAACACTTGAATTAATTTAATTTAGTCCATAATAATGTTTATGAAAATCACAATTTTCAAATACATTATTTATTTGGCCAAATTTTAATTTAAGAACACATTCATAAATTAAAATTACATTTCTCTCATAGAAGTCATACTTCTATTTTTCCTTACGCCTATAAACTCATTTATAAGCCGTTCAACACATTGAACTATTTTCTCCTTTATAGAAGTCATACTTCTAATTTTCCTTACGCTTATAAACTCCTTTATAAGCCGTTCAACACATTGAACTATTTTACTTCTCAACGGGATCTAGAAAGCTAGTACTTGTGTGGCCCTCAATGGTTCATTGATACAACTAGCCGTGGGTTCACATCTCCATGTGATTCGGACTAAACATGTCCTTATATGAGCATACCCCAATTGCTCCATTCTTATTTATCAACTCCTTGATAATAAGAACGTCAGAACTCAAGTCTGATAGTACCCAACCAATCATGTTAAACGCCTAGCAGCATCGCTTACATGATTCCCTAGGTATCAAATGATAGTGCCTGCAAGAACCATTCAATTATGGTTAGCGTACAGTACGGTCCCTTCAACTCATATATCCCGACCGATTCGACAACCATTGGTTTATCGAGAGTTGTCAATGAATCGATACTATGTGTCATGTCGTAGTTGCATCGATGGTGTAATCTATGAAACCCCTTTCATAATTACCACCATACTCTGATCAGAGATTTCAAACTACATATACATGAAAAACACATAGGATATCCATACCCGTAGGTAAGCGGTGAATCCCCGACTACAATGCATCGACTCCTATATGTTTCGACAGAACACCCAACCTTGCCACCTGATGACCCCATGAGAGTCGGTAAACAAGTCAAAGTGTAATTCTAGCACATAGAGTCTCAATGTTGTCCCGGGTCATAAGGACTAATGGTGTACAACCATAAACTAGGACTTTTCCACTCGATAAGTGAGAACCACTTGGAAAGTCCTTTAATGGAGGGTTGTTCAGTGCACTCTACCAGGAGCACCTATCTGCATGCTCGGACATCACAATGTCCCCTACCAATGAAACATGGTACTCACATCGCAGATACTAGTCTCAAGCTCGAGCGGCCTATATCCTTCTTAGCGGCGGCTGAATCGACTAGGAACCGTTTAGAATATACAGTATTCCAAATATGAGTTTCATGATACTCATCATATGAGCATCTCATATTCTTTCTACTATTTGTATATTCAAGGGCTTTATCTATGCAACTAGCATGGGTATACAGATAAAGATGTGCCAAAACAATAATTTCAAATATTATTAAAATAAAGACTGTTTATACATAGAGTTTCATTGTGAACACTCGGCCAACACTTGGCACGACGTGCACCTACTCTAACATGACTTCGGCAAACCGGTAACAAAGTCCATGGTAATATTCTCCCACTTCCACTCGGGAATAGGAAGAGGCTTGAGCAAACCTGCTAGCCTCTTATGCTCTGCCTTCACTAACTGACAAGTCAGACACTCGGATACAAAGAGTCTGATATCCTTCTTCATTTCTGGCCATCAGTAAAATAACTGCAGGTCTTTGTACATCTTCGTACTCTCTGGATGAATAGAGTACGGCGACATATGGGTCTCTGATAGAATATCTGCTCGGATAGAATTACTGTTAGGAACCCATATCCTGTCTCGGTATCTCACAATACCGTCACTAACTGAATACAAAACACTACCCTTGGCCTCATCTCTCTGCTTCCACTTTGCCAACTGCTCATCTGCTGGCTGACCACTGCGAATACGGTCAATGAGAGAAGATTAGATCGTCCAGGTGGATAGACGGGGAACTCTACCTTGAGGATATGCCTCTAGATCAAACCTCTGCATCTCAGACTGAAGAGGTCTCTGAACCGTCAGATAGGCCAGCACTGCGACTTTCCTGCTCAGTGCATCCGCAACTACATTAGCTTTACCGGGTGGTAGCTAATGTCACAACCATAGTCTTTCACAAGCTCCAACCAACGCCTCTGACGCATATTCAGCTCTTTCTGCGTAAAGAAGTACTTGAGGCTCTTATGGTCGGTAAAGATCTGGCACTTCTTTCCGTACAAATAATGGTTCCAGATCTTCAAAGAAAATACCACGACTGCCAACTCTAGATCATGGGTAGGGTAATTCTTCTCATGAGTCTTCAACTGACGAGAAGCATATGCTATCACCTTCCCATGCTGCATCAATACTGCATCTAAACCGAGCTTTGAAGCATCGATATACAGAACAAACTCACCGGGCCCTGACGGCATGGCCAAAACTTGTGCTGAGATAAGAGCTTGCTTCAAAGCATCGAAGCTCTTCTGACACTCATCGCTCCACACAAATTTCACATTCTTCTTTGTGAAGGATGTGAGTGGAACTGCGATGGAAGAAAATCCCTGAATGAACTTCCGGTAATATCCTGATAGGCCAAGAAAACTGCGGATCTAAGATGCATTTTGCGGCACAACCCAGTCTCTGACTGCTGCAACTTTCGCTGGGTCTACCTCAATACCACTGCTAGAAACAATGTGACCTAAGAACGCCACCTTCTCCAACCAGAATTCGCATTTACTGAACTTTGCGAATAATTTATGATTCTGTAAAGTCTGCAAAACTGTGGTCAGATGTCTGCTGTGATCCTCTTGATTCTTCGAGTAGACAAGAATGTCGTCTCTGAAAACTATCACAAACTAATCAAGATACGGCTGAAATACGCGATTCATGAGATCCATGAAGATCGCTGGCGCATTAGTCAAACCGAACGGCATCACAAAGAACTCGTAGTGGCCATAACGAGTCCTGAAGGCAGTCTTGGAAACATCAGTATCTTTCACACTCAACTGGTGATAACCGGAACGCAGATCAATCTTGGAGAATACCGAAGCTCCCTGCAATTGATCAAATAGATCCTCAATCCGCGGCAGTGGGTACTTGTTCTTCTCTGTCACCCTGTTCAACTCCCGGTAGTCAATACACAGTCTCATGGATCCATCTTTCTTCTTCACAAACAAGACTGGCGCGCCCCATGGTGAGAGACTCTGTCGAATGAACTCCTTGTCGAGAAGTTCCTGAATCTGCTTCTTCAGCTCATCCATCTCTGTCGGCGCTAGTCGGTACGGTGCTTTTGAGATCTGTACCGTACCTGGCATAAGTTCAATAGAAAACTCCACCTCTCTCTCGGGTGGTATACCAGAGACGTCCTAAGGAAAAACGTCTAAGAAATCTCTAACAATCGGAATATCTGCGGCTGGCTGACTGGGTGTCTCGAGGAAAGATATAAAAGTTGCTAAAAATGCTCGACACCCTCTATGCATGAGCTTCCTAGTCTGGATATAAGGATTAATGCGCGGTAAGGGAAATTACCTGTCCGGCTCAAATAAGAACTGTGTCATCCCAGGCGGTCGGACTAGAACAGATCTCCGCTGGAAGTCTATCAACACTTTGTTCCGCAATAGCCAATCCATGCATAATATGATGTCAAACTCTGGCATCGGCAAGACAATCAGATCCGCATAAACAAGGTTGCCATGAAGCTCCAGATTTATGTCTCAGATCACATTGGTGGCTGCCATCTCCTCTCCCGAAGGCAGTACCACTGAGTAGGCTACATCTAACCCAACGGTCTTAACTTTGAGAAAATTCGCAAAGACCTCAGAAATAAATGAGTGAGTAGCCCCTGAATCTATCAAGGCTTTAGTAGCTGAGCCAGCTATGAAAATTCTCCCTGAAAGGTTAGAACACTATGCTGAACCCAATAATCACAAGAGCTAAGCTTATAGACATGCATAGGCCAAAGTTCTTCTAACTTAAATTCCCAAAAATAATACTGAGTAGAGCTTGCAATCCTATCGCAATACTAGGTTCAAAATCTCACCCAAAACATTAAATCCCAAATATAAATTTAAAGCTTAAAAGTACCTGTCATAAGCATGGTATCGGGGTTCGTCTCCGCTGCATGGAGAGAAAATACCCTGCCTTGGGTAGGCATGTTCCTCTGAGGGCACTGCGGTAGCACGTGGTCTGGGCTACCGCACTTGTAACACTTCCCAGAGCCATACATACATACTCCAGGATGTCGGCGTGAGGATTTAGGACATATCGGATGCTCCATAGGCTTAGGGACTGCACGTCCCCGCTGCTGCTGCTACTGCTGGCCCCTGTTCCTGGGTGGGCCGTGGAAAGGCCTCTTATTCTGCTGCTGATGCTGCTGAGGAGGAGGGCGGTGCGGTACCTAGACTGGGCGCTTGCCCTGACGGTCTCTCTCGATATCCCGCTGATCCTGCTCTGCGGCTCGAGCTCTGGAGACAGCGACCTCATAAGTAGTAGGCTCAGATACCCTAACATCACGGCGCAAGATCGGCCGTAGACCCACCAAGAAATGCCTCAACTTCGCTTTAGCATTATTCGCGATCAGGGGCACAAAATGACAACCCCTCTCAAACTTATGGATGAACTCTGTAACAGTCAAATCTCCTTGCTTAAGACTCATGAATTCCAGGGTCAACCTGGTGCGCACTTCCTCAGTAAAATATTTGGAGTAGAATACCTCCGTGAAACGCGCCCAACTAGTGTAGCCAAGTTCAGGGCCACTGATGCTCCTTCCCACCAAAAGCGGGCATCTCCTCCGAATAAGTAGGTGGCATAACGAACTCTGTCTGCATCTCCAAGCTCCATAAACTCGAAGATAACCTCGAGGGACTTGATCCAGCCCTCGGCAATCATGGGGTCCGTCGTCCCTGAAAAATCCTTAGGACGCATCTTCATGAATCTCTCATAAATAGCTTCGGCCCCTGTCGGCCTAGCTGCTACTGCGGAAATGTTCCCCGCAAACTATGCGAAGAACCGGTTCATCCCAGTTAGTATCTGGGCATTCATGTCAGGTGGAGGGGGTGGAGGTCCGAATCCCCCCTGTCCTTGATCCTCACCGTCTTCATGTCGGCGCTCATCATCACCTCTAGGGCGTCCAACCTAGCGTCTAGGAGGCGTACTGTTCCATATATAACCCATACGTAACCAACATGCATAATTCCATAATTTATTTAAATGTAAATAAATACTGAACAATTAAAATCTGAACGTAAAAATACTTCATGAGAACATGCAGTTAAAATAATTCCGGCTTTAAATAAAATGCACGAATGTAAAACTTACAGACCGAAGACGTGACTTCGTGACCTTCTCGAGGTCAGTAGTAGTGCAACCCTTTACAAGAACATAGGCTCTGATACCACCTGTAGTGGCCTCTAAATTCGTACTTGAAAATTTGCGAAAAATTTAAAAATTTTCTTTTTCATTAATTAAAATGCCTCATTCATAAATAAACTTATAAATAAAGTTTGATGTTCAAAATAGCAGCGGAAGTAAATGTTTGTTTGCAAAATAATAATTTAAATAATCTAACAACGAGAAAAAAAGAAATTTTTGAGCCTAAAAATAGTAAATGCTAAAAATGAGGTCCTCGGGTTCCATTATTGCCGACCCAAGCTAGCTCACTGGTCCCCGCCCTCGGTTCCGACATCATCAGTACCTACAACAATCAAGTCTAGTGAGTCTAAAGACTCAGCATACATATATCGTAAATAACAAGTAATAATAATAAAATCGCATGCAAGGTGAAAATATCATGTCATGAGTAAATAAAATACGTGCATAACTGAACTGAAAATCGCATCATGAATAATTAATATTACGTGCATAACTGAACTGAACTGAACTAAAAGTGGTAAGTGAAATGTTTGCTCCGTAGAGCCCTGTCGTGTAATAATTTTCTGTTGAGATTATGTTATACGCAAGTGGCCCCCTGAACTGCACTGAACTGAACTTAACTGACCGGTAACTGACGACCGGGTGAAATAATGTACGTCTGATCAAAATAATGCCACAGTATACTGGATGGGACCAGTAAGTAGCCACCGGGATGAACTGAACTGAGCCGGTAAGTGACCACCGGGTGAAGTAATAATAACGGCGAAGTGGCCCCAAGCAATACCACATAAATCTCAAAATGAATATTTTATATTTTTGCACGTAATATAATTAAATACAAAATTAAATATCCTGTATAAATTTTACCATAAGGGTTGGACCGTTTCCAGGCTCGCTGCGACTTAGATGTAACACGAAAAGTATGCAAATGATTTATTTGACCAAACTTTGTAATTGAATCCAAAAACGAGACAATTACGCCCACTGACTTAGTATTTAATCATGCCTCCGAGCCAACCCGAACCAACACCAAATCAACGTTTAGTCATGATTAAAATACTCTTAAAATGATGAAATAATGCTCCTAAATTTACAGTACTCGAGATTCAGTGAATGGAGGCCAAAAACGTGAAACGCTCTTTCAAGAGTCATTTTGGCACATTGCACCATAAATTCTCGTACGACCTCTAAAATGATCCGAATCACAAACGGCCAAAAACATGACATTCCTAACTTGATGAGGCACTGTCCAGTCCAAGGCCATAGGCTAAAAGCCAACCAAGAACCCGAAACTCCCCTCTGAACCGCAGCACACATGCTGTCAAAAATTACAGCAGCATGCTTACGTTTCCTTTGCGTTGTTTGCAAGGCTACTGGCCATTGGGGCTCTAACAATGAACCAGAGTCTCTTACCAACATCCTAAGGAATGGTTTGAACCATGGCTAAGGGCCCTAGGCCAGCCACAATTCGAACCACACCCGAAAAGCGACCCTACTCCCCGCCGAGAGCAACAAGCTGCACGCGTGGGTCATTGCTTTCGTTTGCTGTCATGGGTCGTCCCAGTGGTCATTTGATTGACCATGGCCTGATCTAGACATCAAGGGGTGTTGTATGAACCGTGGCTAAGGGTCAGAGGCCAACCAAGATCCACACCACATCCCAAAAACCAAAACATCACATGCAATAAGGGGAAAGGCCGAGGGGCTGTTCTTGCGTTTTGAATTAAAAACCGATTACACCATGGACCAAGCCTCAAAAAGGCAACTTGGTCACGTCTTAGACATGATAGGGAAGTGTTTCAACCATGGCTATAGGCCCCTAGGGCAGCCAAGATCAAGAACTTTCTCCCTTGACAGCAACCATAACAATCGAGACTCAAAGGGACACATTTGGGGTGTTGCTGTCACATGCGAGTTTCCAGCGTGTTTGGGACTGAACGAATGGACCAACATGGTCCTAACATGTCCTAGTACATGTCTAGATGCGGCCTTGGGAGCCTAGGGTCGAGCCAACACCTGAAACATCAGAAACAAGCCAAACCCGTGAGGTGCACAAGTAAAGAGCCTAAATTCTGCACACTTTTTTTTCCGAAAATTCTTGACATGGTTTCGGTTTTCATGATTCATGCACACATGATGGCTTGTAAAAATTGTAAATACGACTTGATTTAAGAGCAAGGGATGCTATATGCATGCCTGGATATTTTGTTTTTGAAAGGAAAAACAACCGAGTGACAATGCGGCGCGGAGGAGACGGAGTTGCTTCTCTTGTTTTCTTTTCTTATTTTTACCCTAGCCTCTCACGATTTTCAGTGCTGAAAAATATTGAAATTACAAAATTATGGAGTGGGGGAGAAGGCTAGGAAAATAAATGGGAAGGTTGCAAGCTAATAGGGAATTAAATGGCAAGATCAAATCTTGCTTTTCTTTGGGTTTGTGAGATAAGGAATGATTTGATATGGGGGAGATATAGGGATGTGGTAACTGATTTTATCAATCAAGGGAGGGTAGGAAATTGTTTTAAATAAATGATTATTAGAGAATTAAAAGGTGAGGGATTTATCTCCCAAAAAATGAATAAGAAAAAGATCAAGTGAAGGGTGGCCAAATATTTTTAGATTAAATAGGGAGAGGGCCGAAAGTTTAATCAAAACATGGTAGAAAAGTTGTTTAATTAATTTATTTGTTAGTGATTTAAAAGTTGGGAGAATCTCTTCCTAGAAATGATTAGGGAAAGATAATTAGAAATGAGTTGTCCAATCTTTTGAATCTAGCAAGGATGATGGCCGATTATTATGTATCAAATGAGGGTAGATAAGTACTTAATTAATAATTTGATAATGATTTAAAAAGGTGGGGAAGATATCTACCTAGAAAAAGTTATGGTAAGATAATTAGAAGATAAATTGTCCAACTAATGAAATCTTTTAAAATTAGAGGAGGGGCCGATTTTATTAAGTAAAAATAGAGTAGGGAAATTGTTTAAATATTAATTATTGATGATTAAATGTGATAGAATTATCTCCCAAGAAAATGGATAGGAAAGATATTAAAAAATCGGATTGACAACTATTCTTAAATTAAATAGAGAGGGGGCCGAAAATCTTAAGTAAAATAAGGGAAAATATTTCTTAATTGTTGAATTTTAAATCTCTAGTGTTTTATCTACCCATTAAATATTTTAGGGAATTAAAAAATTAATTATTGAACTTTATTTACTACTTATCTCAACTTATTTAGATAATTCCTTAAACCTTCTTTTACATTAAATCAACTTATTATTTATCTTAAATAAATTTTAAGAATATTTTCTTAATATTAAAATTTATCTCTTTACTCCGACTCCAGTCCGGCCTCACTTATTTAACTGAAAAAGCTAATAATTAAACTATTGCATTAAAATAATTAAACTTAAAGAAAAGAAATTTAATACTCATGCAATGAAAATCATTTTAATTTAAATACTAGGAATTATGCATGGCTTATACGTAGTCTAATTTACAGGTTCTACAAGACACTAGATTTCGTCCTTGAAATAAGATTTGAAGTACAAATACAATTGAATAAAATACTACTCATGATTACAAAGATACAAATCAAAATAAATGTGGTTACTCTGAGCCATACGAATCTCTAACTCCCAAGTCGCCTCTGCAGTACTAGGGCATTGCCATTGCACTAGAACAAGTTCAATGGTCTTCTTATGAGCTTCTTCTCTTTCCTACCAAGGATTAAGATCTGCTGCTCGAGATAAGTCTAGTTTTTTTCAAGTTGAACATCCGTCGAATCAAGAACGTGTGATTCACCTGCTACATACCGTCGTAAGAACGATACAAGAAAGACATTATGAATGTTGAACAGATACGCCGATAAAGCCAATCGATACGCCAAATTTCCAACACATTTCAAGATCTCGAGAGGTCCCATGAATCTTGGGGCTAATTTTCCCTTGAGTCCAAATCTCATCACTCCGCAGAATGTAAAACTTTAAGGAAAACTTTTTGCCCTGACAGAAACTGTAGAGGTCTACGCTTGGTATTCGCATAACTCGATTGACGATCTTGTGCTGTTTTATTTCTCTTCTTGATCAGTTCTACATGGTCAATCGCTTTTTGCACTAATTCAGGTACTTGCACTTGTCGTTCTCCTACTTCGTCCCAAAACAATGGAGTACGACAACATCAACCATAAAATGCTTTGAACAGAGCAATACCGATGCTACTGTGGTAGCTATTGTTATATGCAAACTCCAAAAGCGGCAGATAATCATGGCATGATGGTCTAAAATCCATAGCACAAGAACGTAACATGTCATCGAGTGTCTGAATATTCCTCTTAGACTGATCATTGGTCTCTAGATGATAGGCAGTACTCAGAATCAATGTTGTTCCCAACGTTTTTTTGCAAACTTCTGTGGAACCTTGAGGTAGAGAGTGACTCTCTGTCACTTACTATACTTGTTGGCACTACATGATATTTAAGAATCTCTTGGATATATAGTCTTGCCATGCTATGGAAACTATAAAACCGACTATACGGAATGAAATATTCTGACTCACTCAATCGGTCTACAATTACCAAAATGACATCACAATATTTATAAAACAACAGCAGGTGAGTGACAAAATCCATCGTCATATGCTAGCTCCCACTTCTATTTAGGAATAACAAGATTATGAAGTAAACCTCTTGTTAGTTGATGTCCTGTTTCACTTGCTGACAAATCAAACACTTGGCTACAAATTGGTAAACACTTTTATTCACACCTTTCCAGCAAAACTTGGTCTTCAAATTCTTATATATTTTCATGCTTCTAGGGTGAATACTCAACTTACTCCTATGGGCTTTTAATAAAATCTCGCCTCTTAAATTAGAATCTTCTGGAACTACGATTCTGTCCTATCTACATGAGGTTCCATATGTTTGAAACATAAAGCCAAATGCGTTGTCTCTGTTAGCTAATCTCGCTTACTTTTTCACCTTCGGGTCAGAAAACTAAACTTCTCTGATTTTGGCATACAATATCAGTTCAGATAAAATGCTAGTTACTCGAATGTTTGCCATTCTTTTCTTATGACGGAAGTGAAATCCCAGAGAACAAAAATCTTGGATTATACTTGCGATGAAACTTATCTGGAGTGCAGATAATCTCATCTTTCGAATAAGAGCATCAGCTGTAAGATTCGCTGATCTTGGATGATGCTTGATTTCGCAATCGTAATTCTTTAACAAATCCATCCATCTTCTTTGCGTATTATAACTCTGCTTGAGTGAAACTATAGTTCATGCTCTTGTGATTCGTAAAATTCTCAAATCTCTCCCCGTAGAGATAATGTTTTTAAATCTTCAAAACATACACAATCCATGTCAATTCCATATCATGAACTGGATAATCCTCTGTCTTGATGCATATGCAATCACATGATCAATTGGTGAAACCTTACCAAAAGGGTGTTGCTTATATAAGGAAAAACGGAGTTAGTTCCGTCTAATTTAAATTTACTTTAAATATTGTTTAATGATTCCTAGTAGTATAAGTTGATTAGTACACGCCAAGTTAGATTTTTTAAATATTCTATATATATTATTTATTTGGTTGTTTTTATCAATATTATAAACTTGAATTTGTTGGGCTTTCGACATCCACTTTTCAACGAGCATTATAATTTATACATGTCATTTTCATTATTTTTTAATTATTTACATGTAAGACCTGAGATTTGATCATTATACACCGAGATTAAAAAATTGAAGAATTGACGTGAGTATGGAAGGAAAAGCCCGAGGGAGACATGAAGAAGACATGGGATATGTGTTCGGCCAGCAGACCTCACGCATATGCGCGGAGATGAGGCGCGCATATGCGCTAGCAGCCAATGCCGAGGCAGAAGACCTCACGCATATGCGCGAGAAGAGGCACGCATATGCACGAGCAGTAGAATTTTTATGCGCTGAGACAGTAGGTCTCGCGCATATGCGTGAGTGAGGGACACGCATATGCGTGAGACGTGCTGAACTAAGAATGAGCCACATGTCTTGCCATGCCATTTAACATGTAAACTCTCCCTTTCCATTCAGAATTCTCAGCAAAGAACGAGACCTTCCATGGATAGCTTCTCAAGTTTCTTCATTCCTTAGAATTGTGATTGTGCAAGATCCGACTGTCCGATTTTCAATCCGAGTTTAGTTCCGTGTTCCTCTGGTCAAAGGCTTCAAAAGGATGTAAGTTTTCTTATGTTCTTGCATATTTCGGTAGTTTGATGTTGGAGGAATCATGATATGATTGATATCATGTGTTCTTGAGATTATGATATTTGTATAATCGAAACCGGATCGAAGAACGGACACCGTATGCAATTGTTATTGATTTTCCCGTTTATATTGAATGGAGTTGTGCAGATTTTAGAGTTTTGGTTTATATTTGTTGATTATTATGAGTTGTTGAGATTGGCCTCTTGTTATTTGAGTTGCCGGGATATCTCGAGATTGCGCCGTTATGCCGTCAGAATTTAATAAGATTGAGTATTGAGGAAATCATGTCTTGTTTGAGTTGTATATGATATTTTACTTCCCAATGTGATTCCAGATTGGTATTGCAAACTTGAAGTCAAGAATTCAACTTCAGAATCGGTAGAGAACGAGCCAAAGCCAAACCCCGATAAAAGAAAGGTATAGATCAATGTTAAACTGGGATAGATAACTCGAGTAAGATATGACTTGAGTTTCCCAAAACCACATACTTACTTGTTATTGATTTGATGTGTTTAACATGCTTGAGATTAATTACTTGCTTGTTCTATTGAGTTATAGAAAAGCATATAATAGAAGATAGATATCGTGAAAGAGTCTTTGGTAGATGTTCCAAGTCACTGGACGTTTGGTTTATATCGATGTGCTTAGGAGACATATCAGTTCCTATTGTAGATACTCGATATAGTGTACCGAAGTTCAGGAATAAGAACGTACTGCCACCTCGAGGGGAGAGTAGGTGAGAGACTTGTTACGTTCTTATTCAACCGAGATCCCTAGACTAGATAAGAGTCGAGTCAAGATTAAGAGTTAAAGAGTTTAATTTAAAGCTTGGTATTGATTGATAAATGTTTCATGCTTTTAGATATGATTGTATGAACTGCATTTATAAGTTGTTTATACTGGGAAATATCTTTCTCACTGGAGTTATTCGGCTGTTGTTGTGTTTGTATGTGTGCATGACAACAGGTAGTACATGATCAAGGTCGAGAAGAGGATAAAGATCGTGATTAGAGTGGTGATTCGGACTTAGATATAGATCTAGTGGTTAAACACTTGACATGTAGTTGATAAACACTAGTTTGTATGATTTCCTTTTGAACAATTTTTGTATTTTGGATCATGTTGTAGATATTGAACTTGCTCTTGTTGAGTAAATAAAATGAAGCATAACTTGTTGTAAGATTTTTGTAAAGCCCATGGGCTGTTCCCGATCCAACTAGCGGGAGTCGGTTATCCCATGGCAGCATTACTCACTGACTCCTCCAGCCCAGGCACTGGAGTTTGTGCCTCCCCAGACCCGAACCTAAGATCTCCTGGACATATAGATACTTAGCACAAGTCTGGTATGTAAAGCCCATGGGCTGTTCTCGATCCAACTGGCAGGAGTCGGTTATCCCTTGGCAGCATTACTCAATGACTCCTCCAGCCCAGGCACTGGAGTTTGTGCCTCCCCAGACTCGAACCTAAGATCTCCTGGACATATAGATACTTAGCACAAGTCTGGTACCAATTGAGCTATTGTAAAGCCCATGGGCTGTTCCCGATCCAACTAGCGGGAGTCGGTTATCCCATGGCATCATTACTCACTGACTCCTCCAGCCCAGGCACTGGAGTTTGTGCCTCCCCAATCTCGAACCTAAGATCTCCTGGACATATACCAGACTTGTGCTAAGTATCTATATGTCCAAGAGATCTTAGGTTCGAGTCTGGGGAGGCACAAACTCCAGTGCCTGGGCTGGAGGAGTCAGTGAGTAATGCTGCCATGGGACAACCGACTTCCGCCAGTTGGATCGGGAACAGCCCATGGGCTTTACAATAAAAAGACGTCTTTTATTGTAAAGCCCATGGCAGCATTACTCACTGACTCCTCCAGCCCAGGCACTGGATTTTGTACCTCCCCAGACTCGAACCTAAGGTCTCCTGGACATATAGATACTTAGCACAAGTCTTGTACCAATTGAGCTTATGGGATAACCGACTCCCACTAGTTGGATCGGGAACAGCCCATGGGCTTTACAATAAAAGGGAGTCGGTTATCCTGTAACGCCCCAGATTCGACGACTGTTCTCACTGTACTAAGACGAGTCTTTCCATCGTGCTTATGTCCTCACTCACACGCACCCTGGAAACTTCTCAGGAGGTCACCCATCCCAAAATTGCCCCAAGTCAAGCACGCTTAACTTTGGAGTTCTTATGTGATGAGCTACCGAAAAGAAGATGCACCTTCATGATATGAGTAGTACAAATCAAATCTTTTAATCCCTCTTCAACTGTACAGTCCATTACATTGAACAGTCTCGAAATCCCTCTCATTCCCGTCTGGGATCGGTTCATTCATGTTCCCTCCACCTAGAAGCCTTCCAGGAGCCGCTCATTGTCCGTGCAACTGATGGCACCGGCGATCACCCCCAGCCCTCTTCGGCCCCGGGCCTCACATGCCCACCAGCTTCCGCTTGGTTCGTCCCCGAACCACACCGTACTAAGAGAGGCCGGCTCTGATACCAACTGTAACGCCACAGATTCGACGACTGTCCTCACTGGTCCAAGACGAGTCTTTCCATCGTGCTTATGTCCTCACTCCCATGCACCCTGAGAAACTTCCTAGGAGGTCACCCATCCCAAAATTGCCCCAAGTCAAGCACGCTTAACTTTGGAGTTCTTATGTGATGAGATACCGAAAAGAAGATGCACCTTCATGATATGAGTAGTACAAATCAAATCTTTTAAGCCCTCTTCAACTGTACAGTCCATTACATTGAACAGTCTCGGAATCCCTCTCACTCCCGTGTGGGATCGGTTCATTCATATTCCCTCCACCTAGAAGCCTGCCAGGAGCCGCTCATTGTCCGTGCAACTGATGGCACCGGCGATCACGCCGCACTGGAGTTTGTACCTCCCCAAACTCAAACCTAAGATCTCCTGGACATATAGATACTTAGCACAAGTCTGGCACCAATTGAGCTACTAGCTCAATTGGTACCAGACTTGTGCTAAGTATCTATATGTCCAGGAGATCTTAGGTTCGAGTCTGGGGAGGTAAAAACTCTAGCTCAATTGGTGCGAGACTTGTGCTAAGTATCTATATGTCCAGGAGATCTTAGGTTCGAGTCTGGGGAGGTACAAACTCCAGTGCCTGGGCTGGAGGAGTCAGTGAGTAATGCTGCCATGGGATAACCGACTCCCGCCAGTTGGATCGGGAACAGCCCATGGGTTTTACAATTTTATACACTTTTTATGAGGGGTTCGCCTTTTAAAAAAAAATTTCGACCTAGTTTAATTATTGATCCATTTAATCCCAAGAATGATTAAGAAATGAGTTAGCGTCCGGGTCCTACATTACAAGTGGTTTAACTATTTTCAAAAAAATATGGCGATATTTTGATGTATCGCTATATAATTAAGAGTGAAAACGAATTGAAACGAACCAAATACGATGAAAATTTGAAGGCTCGAATTCGGCTCAAATTAATTCTATTCGAGTTTGAGCTCGATTCGAAGTTCAAAAATTCTAAAACTTTTGGCTCGAATTCAGCTCGAATTAAACCTCAAGTTTGGCTCGAAAGATTCGAACATATTTGTTAACTATTTAAATTATTGCTAGAAAATAAGTACTCAAAATGATCGAAATTTATTTATTTAATTATATTATATTAATAAATACTAAAGTTAACGAGCGACTCGCGAACTATCGTACAAAATAATTTGGGCTCGAGTTTAGCTCGAAAAATGTTTGAACACATTCTAGTTCGACTCGAATTCAATAAGCTCAAATAAAAATCAAATATTTTTACACCCTCTTCGAAAAGCTCAGAAACCACATCGTTTCATTTACACCGCTAGTTAAACTCACGAAAGTTAAATAACAAGTGATAACATATATAAATCCTCCCCACCTCAGTTCAAGCCCAGTCACCGAGTCTGAGGAATTCACGGGCCAATGAAGAATTTTAAGCCTAAATGGCCCAAAAAAATCTATAAATAGATAACCTATATTTTAAAGTTATGTTTTATTTTGTGCACTTTCATTTTGCTTTTATCAAAGCTGACTTAGCAACCACTGATATGAGCGTTGGAATGTTTCCTTCGGATAACCCAGGTGGTTTTAAATTAGGATTTTGAGCAATCTTTATTGTTCTATCTTAAATCTTTACCACACACATATTATTCGTATCTAATTATTAAGGATCAAATATGATGCCTTATCAACTCTTGTTATTCAAAATACTTGTTAAAGAGTTGTTTTGTATCTATCTGAACCCATGGTTCAATTGACATTTTATGATCGCATTTGTGTAGAAGAAATATTAAGAGTTTCAGTATAGACATGGGAAAACTTCTAGTTGAGTTGTGTTGTTACAAGTTGTCATAAAACTAAATTAATTTAGTGGATTTCTTTCTTAAGTGGAATAAGAGAAGATATAGAACGGTAATGCCTTCGAACTTCCATGTCTTATGTTATTTATTTCGAATTACTTAACTTATGTCTGCTTCTATATATCTGTTTGGTTTCTTTGTTAATAGACTATTTAATTGAATAGATATCATAAAACTAATCCAACCTGATACTTACGTAGTTGAAAAAGATTTTTAATGATCTAGATGCATCTAGTCGGGCCTAAAATTTGCATTAACAACTAATAATTGTTAATCACAGCTCAAGTTTCAAAGAAAATTTTAAAAAGTTTATTAACCCATTTCCAAACTCTATCTTTGATCCTAACAAGTGGTATTAAAGTCTGGTTTTTCAAACCTCTGATATATGTACACACACGCACACACAAATATATCTATATATATCTATTAAAATGTCATCATTTAACAAGATATCAATGTTTCCCAAAAAAGATTATGATGATTGGAAAATTTGTATATAGGCACATCTGGCTACCCAAGATGATTATACGTGGTATGTCATCACTGATGGTCTTATAGGGATCTCGAAAGGCAACACTGCTATGGCTAAGGATAATAAAGTCACTGTTTCAATTCAAAATTTTGATAATGCAAAAATAAAACTCGATAAGCACTAAGGGCTTGTTTGGTATTGGTGATAATGTGGGATTGTGGGTTGGTTTTGGGGTTAATCTCTTGTGTGGTATTTTTTTTTAACAATCCTATGAATCTCCTATATATATGATTAGGTTGTACTAAACTTGGATAAATAAACCTCTCTCCTTGTATTCACAATCCATATTTTAAACCTACCATTTCATTCAACAATTGCCCTTTTGTTCCAGCATAAAAAAGCCAACATTTTCTTTCCTCCTCCACCTCAAGGGTATTTTTTGTATAAATTAGAATAATCTTTAATTTATCAAATCCGCAAAATTCATCCCGATCATAATATTATTTTGTCACAATATATTATATTTCCTTATCCATCATTTTCTTATCACTCTTTTCTTAATCATTCAACAAACTTATCTTTCGAACCAAGCAAGCTTTAAAAGGATTTGATTAATGTTTACGTAGCATTGTTATTAAATATGCTTATCTTGGAAATATATTTTAACTGTATAATTACTTTAAATATTGTGAGAGAATTTATCAGGGAATGAGATGTGAAAACAATGACTATGAGGGAGTTCAAAAACCTCAACAATCTCGAGATGCATGATCTCTTTGCAGACCTAAAAGCACGTGATATAATTGCAGATTGTAACATGCCAAAGAAAGATTAAAGGAAGGCCTTGGAGTAGAGAAGGTTCAGGGATGACAAGAGGTCATTCAAGAAGAATATGAATCATAAGATACATGTTATTGAGGAAAGATATAAGTAAGTGAAAAAATTTAGATTTAGATCAATCCAACATGGACACCTAATATAGCGAGAGTGAGGAAGAGAAAGAAAATTGCATGATGGTTGATGTTGAGCTGGATACTGCCGATGACATGATATTTGATTTAAAATCTTGTGAATTTAAATGAAAAGATCTTATCACTGCATTACATGGCATGGTAGATGAGTTTAAAAGGCTTTCACATTCGTTTGAGGAAGTAAAGCCAGAAAAAAAAATCGTAACAGAAAAAGTCTCGCGACTCTTGCTGCATTTATTAGCAAAAGGAGCTTGATGGTCTTAGCATAAAACTCAATTTACTAGGTACTAAGAATGATGACTTACAAATAGTGTCTCAAGTAACTGTAAATAAGAATAAACGATTGATGCATCTAGTCAATTTTTGTAACAACTCTTCTTCTACTATTTGGAAAATGCATGAAAATTGTAAAAAAACATTTAGTGAGACAACTAGCTTAGGGTATAACAACAATAAATGTTGTTTCCCTGAAGCAAGTACTCGATCATGTCTGGACAAAGGCAATTCTAAAATGATACATTTTGTTCAATCCATCACGATATATGAACATGATCATCTTGAATTCCAAACCAGTTGTAAAGTATGTTATGAGAATGAGGCTAAGCATAGAAGGCTTGGCTATGTTTCTATCTGCTAATGGCTGAATTGTGGACAAGGTTCAGCTAGTCATGGCTACCATACCTGCTTGAGCTAGTACCGTAAGAAGCCTTGTCCAGTCAGACATAACTCTATGAAGAGTAAACTTAATCGGCTATAGTTGAAAGCCAGTTCAAAACAGATGTAGAGTGAATTTCAAGGATGAAAGGTCTAAATAAAATATGGTGAGATAAAGACCATATCACATTACTACATATGATTATGCACAGTCTCACACTTTTTAACTACACACGGATAGGCCCACCAATATAATTAAATTATGCGACCATAAAAGGTTACACTAGAAGAAAAATGCTAAAAGACAGACGTTGTCTTTTAGGATGAAAAACTGATGTTGTAGGCAGTGTTGTTAAAAACCCGGCCAACGACAATAGATAAAAACCGTTGTCTTAGGTAACAAAGACAACGGTTTTGCAACATTTAAAAAACGTTGTGTTATGTGAATTATGAAAATGGTTTTGCAAAGTTTAAAAAACATTGTTGTGGTTTACAACAACATTTACACAACGAATAAAAATCGTTGTAAGTTATTTTAACACCTGGTAAAAACCGATGTCTTTGATCTTGTTTAAAAATAAGTTTTACATCATTTTATAACCATTGTCTTTTATTTTTGAAAAACCGTTGTCTTTCACATTTTATATACAATGAACTATTTAATTAGTAATTTTAGAAAAACTCCAATTAAAAATTCCTAAAATGACAATTAATAAAAACTAAAAGACATACAATCATCCTCAAACAATTAAACCCAAAAGTACAACTAAAATGATGCCCACATCAACGTGTCATAATCCATAATATTTTGATCCAAAAAAAGTCTACAACACCAAAAACACTAGTTATAACTAGACGTTAATATTTTTTCCAGCTCTATGTTCTGGTGAAAGTGCTGGCACATCATCTAACTCGAGGGCTAATTTGTAACCTTTATTCAGGAGGGGAATCAACAAAATTCAAAAATCTTTTGACACAATAGAGGCCGAAGCATACCCAATCACATGAGATTTGTTCAAAAAAGGTTCGTCTGGTTTGCTATCTGAATCCATAATTGGTTCACAGCCCCTAAGCACTCCAATCCCAGTGGACCCTTTAGTTCCAGCAACAAGAAGAACAACTAGCACAGAAAAATGTTGGATCTCGGTTTTCTCATGCCCAAACGCAGGGGAAGTTTTAAAAAATTTTATTTTATTTTGACAATCAAAATATATCTGTTTTGGACACTCGTATGGTTTTATGATTTTAAACATACATAGGATGTTTAAAACTTTTACCTTTGGTGAACAATTTTCACTTGGCTCCAACTACGTCGTCAAAACGAACGTAGCTCTTCCACGTACGTTCTTCAAATCTTCTTTCTTCAATCTCCTAATCCGGTCCACGAATGGATTACTTGTTCCTCTTCTAACTTACACTAGAAAGTACAGAAAGATTTATCGTTGGAGATTAAAAATCGAGAGGTGGCATAAATCAAATTCTCTTTGATGGAGGCCGAAACTTTTGAGAGAAAAAGGGAAGAGATTTTCGAAAATTGGAGTCTAGTGGATGCTAGGGTTTTTCGAAAAATTGTGAATGAATTGTTTTTAACTCTAAGCCTAATACACATATATATAAGTTTAGGGCCCATTAATTAAATTAAATACTTAATGGGCTTAATTAATTATTCTAGTCCAACTAGTTTAATTAATTAATTAATTAATCTTTTAAAGTCCAATTAAGAACCTTAATGATACGTATGTTGGTCTTGTACTCCTACAAGCCCATTATACATATACTCATTACATTTAATTTAATTCCCTTATAAATTCAACATTTGAATTTAATATTTAAATTATAAATTCAACTCCTTGAATTTTTCACCTCCAAAATTTAATAATTAATAAACTCAACTTTTGAGTTTATTAAATTAAATCCTCAAATTTAATAGATTCAACTCCTTGAATTTATTCTCTCCAAATTTCATAAATTCAACTTCTTGAATTTACTATCTCATAAATTCAATTTCTTGAATTTATTTTCTTAAAATTTAATTATCATAAATTCAACTCCTTGAATTTACTATATCATAATATAAATTCAATTCCTTGAATTTATTCTCTTAACGGGAACAAACGATCCAGTACTCGTGTGACACTCAATGGTTCTGGGATACAGCTAGCCGTGGGTTAACAACTCCTTATGATTCAGGACATAATCTTTTATTCGGGCTTACCCTTATTTGCCCCATTCTATGTATCAACAATTGATCATGAGAATGTCAGAAATCATATTTCTGATTAAGCCCATCGAACCATGGTAAGAGCGTCTAGTAGCATCGCCCCATGATTCCCTAAGTATCACTGATAGTGCCTGCAAGAACCAATCGGTTATGATTAACGTGCCAACAATTGGCTTGCAGTGCATCTACTCTAACAATCTCCCATTTGCACTAGAGTTAACTACCCATAAAATTTAATCACGTTGCTTCGCGATGCTTCTCAAACAATGGTCCTGACAAGGGCTTTGTAAGTGGATCAACAACATTATCTGCAGAGGAGACTCTTTCGACTGATATGTCTCCTCTTCCCACGATCTCCCGTATGATGTGGAACTTCCTATGTACATGTTTGGATCGCTGATGAGACCTTGGTTCCTTTGCTTGCGCAATGGAACCAGAGTTGTCGCAGTACAACGGGACTGGATCAAGTCCATTAGGAATAACACCCAACTCTTGGACAAAATTCCTCATCCAAACTGCCTATTTGGCTGCAGCAGATGGAGTAATGTATTCAGCTTCAGTGGTGGAATCCGCAATGGTGTCTTGTTTGGAACTTTCCCAAGAGACAGCCGCACCATTTAGCATGAATACAAAACCAAATGTCTATTTCGAATTATCTACGTCACATTGGAAGCTAGAATAAATGTAACCTTCCAATTTCAATTCTCCACCCCCATAGACCATGAACAGGTTCTTAGTCCTTCTCAAGTACTTAAGAATATCTTTCACGGGCTTCCAATACATTGGACCAAGGTTCGCCTGATATATTTTCTTGTAACACTCAGAGCGTAAACAACATCAGGACGCGTCGATATCATATCATACATGATACTACCAATATCTGACGCATATGGAATATGTGTCATCATCTCTATCTCTTTATCAATTTTAGGACACATAACTTTAGATAGAGTAACACAATGACACATTGGTAAGTATCCTCTCTTGGACTCTTCCATAAAGAATCGCTTCAGAAAGATATCGATATAAGTGGCTTGGGTGAGTCCTAGAATTCTTTTTTTATCTATCTGTATAGATTTGTATTCCCAATACATAGGATGCTTCACCCATGTCTTTCATGAAGAATTTACTTGCTAACCATACTTTAGTTGATTGCACCAATCCTACATCATTCCCAATGAGTAGGATGTCATCAACATAAAGTATAAGAAATGTCACTGCACTCCCACTAACTTTCTTGTACATACATGGTTCCTCAGGATTCTTAGCAAAATCAAACTCTTTGATAATGCTATCAAATTTGAGGTTCTAAATCTTTGACGCCTGATTGAGACCATATATAGATCTCTGAAGTTTGCATACCTTATGCTCACTTCCTACTGATGTGTATCCCTCAGGTTGAAACATATAAATTTCTTCGTTGTTGTTTTCATTGAGTAATGCAGTCTTTACATCCATTTGTCATATCTCATAGTCATACCATGCTGCTATGGATAATAGTATTCTGATGGACTTAAACTTAGCAACTGGTGAAAAAGTTTCCTCATAGTCAATTTCTTGCCTTTGAGTATAACTTTTTGCAACCAGTCTTGCTTTGAAGGTCACTACCTTACCATCCGCCCCAAGCTTTCTTTTGTAGATCCATTTGCATCATATGGGAATGATCCCCTCAGGTGGATCCGCTAATGTCCAGACTTGGTTTGAATACATAGAGTCCATTTCTGACTGCATGGTTTCAAGCCATTTGGTTGAATCAATATAAGATATTGCTTCTTTGAAATTCATTGGATCACATCCAACACAATGCTCATCATGGCTTTGTTCATGAAGAAGCGTATATCTTGCAGGTGGTCTAATAACCCTATCAGACCTTCTAGGAGCTTGTACTTTAACTACTGGTTGTTGGTAAATAAGTTCAACTTCTATAGTTGAGGGAGCATCTTAAATTTCTTCAAGTTCTATCATCTTGCCTTTTCTATCTAATAGAAATTTCTTTTCCAAAAAGGTGGAATTTCTTGAAAAAAACACTTTTGCTTCATTGGGATGATAGAAATAATATCCAACAGAATTCTTTGGATATCCTACAAAGTAGCACAAAGTGGATCTACTATCCAATTTGTCTCCCACTCTCTGCTTCACGTAAGCAAGATATCCCCATATTCTCATGTAAAAATATTTAGAATTTTTCCCATCCATATCTCATATGGTGTTTTATCCACTGCTTTGGTATGGAAATTATTCAACAACATGGCCGCAGTTTCAAGCGCAAAGCCCCAAAATGTTGTAGGCAATTCAGTGAATCCCATCATGGATCGAACCATGTCCATCAAGGTTTGATTTCGAAGTTCAGAAACATCATTCAATTGTGGTATTGCTGGTGGAGTCCACTATGAGAGAATCCCATTCTCTTTTAGAAAACCCAAAAATTCAGCACTCAAGTATTCTCCACCTCGATCAGATCGAAGTGCTTTAATACTTCTTTCTATCTGATTTTCTACTTCAGATCTGAATTTTTTGAACTTTTCAAATGTTTTAGATTTGTGTTTTATCAAATAAACATACCCATACCTCGAATGGTCATCAGGAAAGGTAATGAATTAGGAATTCCAAAATTTTGTGCTAATACTTAGCGGGCCACAAACGTCTGTGTGGATCAAATCAGTAGACCATGTGCACGTTCCACGTTTCCATTAAATGGAGTCTTTATCATTTTTTCTTTTAGACAGCACTTACGTGTAAGGAGAGAATTTATGTTTGACAAGCCAAACATGCATTCTCCCACTAGCTTGTGCATCCTTCTTTGAGAAATGTGACATATTCTAACGTGCCATATTTGTGCTGGATTCGGATCATCTAACTTTCTTTTGTTTGTTGTTGAAATCCTGTTTACTTGGACATTTACTTATCATTTTCAGAACATTTCTGGCGCATATATTTTCTTATGTCCGAGCTTCTTGCAGTAAAATAAATATGTTCTGACTTATCTGGCTTTGTAGACCCTTTAAGTGTCCTTCAGAGTTTGTCTCTTATTGGGTTTATTTTTCTTGTGAGTGACATAACATTTCTTTCCCTTACTTTGTGGGCCATTTTTCGTCTGACGAGAGGCCTATTAGAAAAACAACATTTTTCTCTTTTATGTTGATCTCATAAGTCATAAGCGTATTGACTAGCTCTTCAAGGCTATCATCTATCATATTCAAATTGAATTTCACCATAACCCCGTCAAATGAGGAAGAGAAAGACAAAAAATTGATGTTATCTAGTAACTCGTTAGGAATCACATATTCCAGGCCCACCTCATTCTCAATAAGCCCAGTCATATGTACACCATGCTCATGGGCCAAAGCCCCATCTTGCATACGTGTAGTCATGAGCTCCTTGAAAGTGGTGTGCATCATTGTATGAGTTTCATACACCATGCAACTCTTGCAAGTTCATTCGAATGTTAGCAGCATTCAACATTTCCTCGAACTGTCCCTACAGTTCATTTGACATAAAAGCGAGCATGTTACCCTTTAGCTTGCATACTATGGTCCTACCATCTTGCCTGCTTTGTCAGTTCAACAGGACTGACATTAGTGTGTATGCATTTTCTCCGAATTCAGAACAATTTGTCAACCAGTCTTGAAAGTTTGGTTCGGTTAGCTTGTTAATAACAAAAATGTATTACGTGACGAAATCGAAAATATACAGATAAGGAAACAGAATAATTGTTGTTGATTATTTTAAAATAATTTTAAGATATAAAATATGGATTTTATTTTATAAATCTCCCTCCCACTATTTTGACATTTCCACCACCCTCTGATGAAAAAGCGAAATCGTATTTCCTTAGTGGGCACGTAGAGTCCAATTAGCCAATTATAATCCCGAATAATATCAGCCAATTATAATTTCTAAAAGGTAGAATCCAATTGCATCCCTAGGCAACCTCCGAGTGTTTTACCTCACGTTTAATAAGGACCCAATAATATGACGTCGTTTATTTTCACGTGTCAAACCAACCCATCAATATTGAATTGTAGTGGACGGTCTCCATGAGTTCCCCAAATAATATGAGCCGAATTCATGGGAGTTCCCCTCAATTCACATCATATGTCCAGTGGAAGTCGCAGCTTTCCGGCGTCCAGGCCTCCTCAATAATATGAGCCAGACACTGTCCGCGAGTAGCGATCAACATGCAACCACGGTTGATGGAAGACAAGGAAAAATTGAACTCTTTTAATTTTTACGTTTACGGTTTGTTATAAATTTTGAATCTTATTCAAAATGAGAGATTTTAATTTTAAAATTCTCTCATTATTTTAATTTAAAAATCGCGTGCCACAAGTTTGTATATTTGTCGGATTCATGCAACTCTATTATTTAATAATATACATACATGCATACTACTATATATCACATATATAATAAAATGACATTCAACAATAAATAAGGATGATCGATCGCCAACACTATTAGATCCATGTGAGCCATACATTGATCCAGGTCCTAAACCTAGGTGAATGCAGGGATGCAAATGCAACTAGTACAAGAGCTTCCAATATTTTACATGTCTTCATCTTGCTCATCGGGCCCACCATCTTCCAGTCTTGATCTCCCACTATTTCTAATAATTACATTTAAATAGCCAGACACATAAGGGATACATCTCATGGGGGTGGGAACAAGCCATAAACCAGGCCCACTTTAATAATATCAAATATTAACAAAATAAATAAAACAGTAAAATATCCTAACATTCACCTAACACATTGGTCAAGGTTCTCGATCATCCTTCATGCATTTAATATCAAATATTAACATCAATTAATTAAACACATTTAATTAACTGATAAATCATATATCTATTAATTTTATCACTAGCCACCACAAATATCAAAGCATTTAATAAATTAAATAAACACCTTTCAATAATAATTGATTTCTTGTAAAACTCATTTTTACCATAAATAATTTAAATCATTTTATAATTATTTATTTTACAATAAAATTATTAATTTTTCAAAAATTAATTTTCCAAAATAAAAATTGAACCAATTTTCAAAAATACCAATTTTGCCCAAAAATTTGAAAAAACAGAAAATTGCACCCTAGGTCAAAACAATTCAAGCCCATCAACCAGCACGGTTCCCGAGACACTCCCGGGTAGCCGCCCGTGCTGCCCGCCCTGCTGCGGGCAGTTGTAGGGACCCTGTGGGCGCAGCGTGCGGACGTTCCGATAGCTGCGCGCGCAGCCGCCGCACGCTGTACGGACGCTACGATATAGAGAAATAAACTGGAAAAATAAACTTTTTTATGGTGCATAAATTTTCTAAAAAATTTTATTGTGTGGTTACAAATAAATTATTCAATATGATTTAAAACCATATGATATAAAGAACTTGGCTCTGATACCACTGTTGGATCTCGGTTTTCTCATGCCCAAACGTAGGGGAAGTTTTAAAAAATTTTATTTTATTTTGACAATCAAAATATATTTTTTTTGGACACTCGTATGGTTTTATGATTAAACATACATAGGATGTTCAAAACTTTTACCTTTGGTGAACAATTTTAACTTGGCTCCAACTACGTCGGTAAAAGCGAACGTAGCTGTTGTTGTAAATCCCACGTACGTTCTTTAAATCTTCTTTCTTCAATCTCCTAATCCGGTCCACGACTTGATTACTTGTTCCTCTTCTAACTTGCACTAGAAAGTATAGAAGGATTTATCGTTGGAGATTAAAAATCGAGAGTTTGCATAAATCAAATTCTCTTTGATGGAGGCCAAAATTTATGAGAGAAAAGGGGAAGAGATTTTCGAAAAATGGAGTCTAGTAGAGCTAGGTTTTTCGAAAAATTGTGAATGAATTGTATTTAACTCTAAGACTAATACACATATATAGAAGCTTAGGGCCCATTAATGTGAGGCCCGGGGCCGAAGAGGGCGGGGGGTGATCGCCGGTGCCATTAGGTTGCACGGACAATGAGCGGCTCCTGGCAGGCTTCTAGGCGGATGGAACATGAATGAACCGGTCTTACACCGGAAAGAAAGGGATTCCGAGACTGTTCAATGTAATGGACTGTACATTTGAAGATGGCTTAAAAGATTTGATATTTACTACTCATACCATGAAGGTGCATCTTCTTTTCGGTAGCTCATCACATAAGAACTCCAAAGTTAAGCGTGCTTGACTTTGGGCAATTTTGGGACGGGTGACCTCCTGGGAAGTTTCCTATGGTGCGTGTGAGTGAGGACATAAGCACGCTGGAAAGACTCGTCTTGGTACAGTGAGGACAGTCGTCGAATCTGGGGCGTTGAAGTTGGTATCAGAGCCGACCTCTCTCAGTACGGTGTAGTTCGGGGACGAACCAAGCGGAAGCTGGTGCGCATGTGAGGCCCGGGGCCGAAGAGGGCAGGGGGTGATCGCCGCTGCCATCAGTTGCACGGACAATGAGCGGCTCCAGGCAGGCTTCTAGGTGGAGGGAACATGAATGAACCGATCCCACACGGGAATGAGAGGGATTCCGAGACTGTTCAATGCAATAGACTGTACAGTTGAAGAGGGCTTAAAAAATTTGATTTGTACTACTCATATCATGAAGCTGCATCTTCTTTTCGGTAGCTCATCGCATAAGAACTCCAAAGTTAAGCGTGCTTGACTTGGGGCAATTTTGGGATTGGTGACCTCCT
Organism: Primulina huaijiensis; assembly: GCF_012295235.1. Taxonomy (NCBI): domain Eukaryota; kingdom Viridiplantae; phylum Streptophyta; class Magnoliopsida; order Lamiales; family Gesneriaceae; genus Primulina; species Primulina huaijiensis. The sequence continues at coordinate 9,667,948 of NC_133316.1, read as the reverse complement.
GGGAAGTTTCCCAGGGTGCGTGTGAGTGAGGACATAAGCACGCTGGAAAGACTCGTTTTGGTACAGTGAGGACAGTCGTCGAATCTGGGGCGTTGAACGTTCAACACATTGAACTATTTTACTTCTCAACAGAATCTAGAAAGCTAGTACTTGTGTGGCCCTCAATGATTCATTGATATAACTAGCCGTGGGTTCACATCTCCATGTGATTCGGACTAAACATGTCCTTATACGAACATACCCCAATTGCTCTATTCCTAATTATCAACTCCTTGATAATAAGAACGACAGAACTCAAGTCTGATAGTACCCAACCAATCATGTTAAACGCCTAGCAGCATCGCTTACATGATTCCCTAGGTATCAAATGATAGTGCCTGCAAGAACCATTCAATTATGGTTAGCGTACAGTACGGTCCCTTCATCTCATATATCCCGACCGAATTGACAACCATTGGTATATCGAGAGTTGTCAATGAATCGATACTATGTGTCATGCCGTAGTTGCATCGATGGTGTAATCTATGAAACCCCTTTCATAATTACCACCATACTCTGAACAGAGATTTCAAACTACATACACATAGGATATCCATACCCGAAGGTAAGCGGTGAATCCCCGACTACAATGCATCAACTCCTATATGTTTCGTCAAAATACCCAACCTTGCCACCTGATGACCCCATGAGAGTCGGTAAACAAGTCAAAGTATAATGCTAGCACATAGAGTCTCAATGTTGTCCCGGGTCATAAGGACTAATGGTGTACAACCATAAACTAGGACGTTTCCACTCGATAAGTGAGAACCACTTGAAAAGTCCTTATGGAGGGTTGTTCAGTGAACTCTACCAGAAGCACCTATCTGCATGCTCAGACATCACAATGTCCCCTACCAATGAAACATGGTACTCACATTGCAGATACTAGTCTCGAACTCGAGCGGCCTATATCCTTTTTAGCGGCGGCGAAATCGACTAGGAACCGTTTAGAATATACAGTATTCCAAATATGAGTTTCATGATACTCATCATATGAGCATCTCATATTCTTTCTACTATTTGTATATTTAAGGGCTTTATCTATGCAACTAGCATGTGTATACAGATAAAGATGTTGATAGGATCGAATAACGTATCAAGAGTGTTTAGAAGGGGGGGTTGAATAAACACTCACAATTAAAATGAATCTTTTCGAATTTTGAATTCAGTTTGGTGACAAACTGATTCTCGGAATCTTGTTGGTCAATGACAATCAGTTAAACTAAGAGTAGTTGCGGAAAATAACTGACTGAAAGATAGAATACAAAACTGAAATAAAGTGCGCAATGATTGTTTCTGGATGTTCGGAGATTTCAATCACTCCTACGTCACCCCTTCTATCTCAAGGATAGGATTTCCACTAAAAGACTTTGATCGAATACAAGACTTGTACTGACCCACTTCAGTTTGGACTTAACACTGCCAAAACTGAAACTCTTAGCATACAACAGCTTTTATCAGTTCGTGACTGATCTTAGCACAACTGATATTTTCTTGAATAAATTACAAAGTGCTAACACGCTCAAAGTGTAGCTTTAGATGCTACCGATATGTATGATATACGTGAGCTGTGAATTATGATTTTGGCAGCGTAACAGCAAGCTTCAATAATGCGTTGATTGTTGTTGTTCTCAGCTGCTTTGTTCGCTTATTTATATGCTTCCTTTCCAACGGTAACTTGAGATGAATTTGAATCTTTGTATCCGTTGATTTTTTACTTGATTATTCCTTGGATATTGTTTCCTTCATTTATTGTGATGCGGCGTCTTAACTGCTTTCGTCGAAATGCGTTGTTCTAAGCTGTATTGATTTAAGTGCGGCGTTGCAATCTTCTATGTCTCTTTGTCGATTGATCGTTCTTTCCCGAGACATGTTCAGTTGAAGGAAGCATACGGCTGAATATATCAACTGATCGGTTTCCAACTGATCAGTCAGCTGTCTTTGAGAACTGATCAGTTTCCAACTGATCAGTTGGTTATCTTCGAAAGTTCAGTTCAGCTGGGTTCGGTTGCCTTAGATAATATGCGCGATACTCTTCAGTTGGGCAAGCAGTATAGATCGAATATCTGATCAGTTAGTTCCAATAAATAATCAGTTTGTCAAACATCCGAAATTAAGTTTCCAACAATTTCCCCCTTTTTGTTGTTTGACAAAACTAAGCAACTAATAACTGATCAATGAAGCTTATATGATCTTTAAGTTCGTTGTAGATAAAATAATCAACTGTTGTGTACAGATTCGTACAATGAAAGAATGAAATAATCTGAATGAAATAATCTGTAGCTACATTGTATCAAATCTATTGAGGTGATCTCCATTGAATTGCTGATCTGATGATCTATTCCCCCTTTTTGTCAAACGCCTCCATTCTGACAGATAATCTCTTAACATCGGTTGAAATAATCTTGACAGAAGTGGATACGTCTTCAACAGCAGAGGTTAGAGAGATTTGAAGTACATCTATTTTTCTCGATACAAGTGTCTCAACAGCATCAACTCTCTTGCTTATAGAGTCTTGAGTCACTGAGAGACTCTTAGCCAATCCTCTGTTCTTCTGTATATCATCCACTGTTCGAGAGAGAGATGTTAAAGCATCTTGAATTGTCGTCAGTTTCTGATAGTTGAATTTTTCAGAGTGTTCCAATTTCAGAGAATGCTCTAATTGAGTATGCTGGATCTTGTATACATGATTGATCATTTCATTCATTTTCTGCTGAATTTCTTTAATATCTTCCAGAAATTAATCAAAATCTGTAGAAAAATGAGGCGGAGACTGACAAGATGTTCCTGGTTCCATTGAGACTTGATCAAAGACCACCATGGTCTTATCAGATATCATTGTTTCAGAAATAGTCTGTGATGGAACATCTGTTTCAGTTACTGCCACTTGGACTGTAGGAGGTGAAGATTGATGATGATCAGCAGAGATATTTTCCTGCTGAATAGGAGATACTGCAGGATTGTCAGTTGATTGATCATGAGCTGATGCATCTTCTTGAAAATCAGTTGTGATCTGATCTGGCTTATCATTTGGAAGTTTTTCAGCAATCTGTTGATTTGGTGATGGGCTAGCCACCACTGTTTGATCTTCTATTTCAGCAACAACAGACTGAACTGGTACTTCTATTGAGATAGAAACCTCTTGAGCGAGTTGATCAGTTGAGTGATCAACTTCTTCAGAGATGGGTTCACTCATAAGAGATTCTTTCGCCACTGCTTGAATGATTTCATCAATGTTGGCAAAAGTCAGCTTAGCTTTAGAGTACATCTGATGTTCTACAGCAGATGATTGTGACACATCCTGAAAAGGTTTTTCAGCAACTGATTGTGGAGATGGCCCTTTCTGCTTGGAGGAGGGTGTATCTTCTTTGGCTTTTGAACGGGAGGATTTTTCAAGGAGAACCAATTCCTGATCTTGTTCCCAAAATCTGATTTCCATTTGTAGCCCACTAAGATCTGTGTCCAGTTGGGTGAACACAACTCTATCATAATACGCAGTTGGACCAACGGGATTGTAGTTGGATTTCAGCTCTTCAACTATTTTAGTCAGCTTTTTGACTCGAATCTGATCAAAGAAATATTTTTGCCTTTCCAATGCCTGGGAAATCGTAGCAGCTTTGACTATTTTCAAGACAATCTCTTCAAGTTTAATAAACTTTTTTTGTTGTTATTTGCGCTTCAGTTCTTTGGCAAAAATTTCAGTCCTGAACTTCTTCCAACTATCTGGCCCGAGGCAAGATGGTAGGGCGATTTACATGAGTCAGGGGAGCTCTTATTTTAGCGGGTGCCTCTTCTTCAACAACTGAATCATCAGGTGGAACAACCTGCAAAGGTATAGCCTGAATAGGCTTTTGAGCAGCTGATTGAGTCAAGCTCTCAGTTGGAATGAATTTCACCGCTGTTATTGGTTTAGTTCTTTGCGTCCTCGGTCTATTGACAAGCTTAGGAGAAGGAGTTTTCTCCGAATCTGATTCTCTAATAATCAGTTTTCGTTTTGCAGTCTTCAGTTGGGCCAAAGTTTTGGCCTTCTTGACCGGTGTTGGAGCAGGTGGTTGCGTCCCAACCTCCTGTTTGGTTTTTGGTAGCAGGATGTTCTTGGCAGTGAAGACCTTGAACTTTGAGGATTTTCCAGCGTTGTCAGCGACCAATCTCTTCAGTTTCAGAAGATAACTGACTGGAATGGCAAAGCCTCTTGATTGTTTGGTAGATTGAAGCATATTCCTTAGATAATTGAAAATAATGTGCCTCCAGTTAGCTCTCTTCTCTCCCATGATGATAGTCATCACCTGGAATTTCTCAAGAGTAAGGGCAGCATAAGAGCCTGCTTTAGCCAATATGCCCTTCGCCACAATGTCGGCTAATAACTGAACCTCATGCTTCAGTTCCTTCTTAGGATCGAACACTTTAATTTTCCGCCCATCAGCAGATAGCAAGGATTGCATTTCTTCAATGTCAGATGTTTTGACTTCAGAGAAGCTGACGTACCCATCAGTTGGCAACGAGAAAATTTCTCCGAAGGTCTCTTCAGATAGGATCAACAGCCGACTATTGACAGTTACAGAGATACTTCCATCAGTAGTGACGAACCCCTTCATATAGAATTCATTTACTTCCTTTGGGTAGATCTCTTGCGAAGATTGTCCCAAAAACATCCTGAGACCAGCCGATTCAATCTTCAGAAAAACATTCTTAATATCAGCTTCTTGAACTGATAAAACTGAGTCAACATCCATAGCCATAGCGTTCAACATATGAGCTGGGATCTGGTTTGCCATTTGAACTGAATGATTTCCTGCGAAAGAGAATCCTTGAATTTGTTTTTGCTCTGAGAAATTTGGATAAGCGTAAAGAAGAAGAACTGAAATGGGGCGGGTAAAGTACTTATGTTCGTGACTGTTCGAATTATAGGACACGTGTCAGTCCAAAAAACATTTGAATAAAAATATGTGTAAGTGTGCTATAAGAGTGTGTGCAAAAAGTGAGTGGTTTTAAAATAGGCCACGTTATGAAACTGCAGTCACGTCAGTTGATTTGGAATGTAATAAGTTTTTTAATTTGTTAACTTATGTGAGAAGATTTGTAAAACAACCAACTGAACGACCAGTTGTGAAACTGATCCGTTTCAGTTGAGAATTTACAAACAATTGTCTTCTCAGTTAACCTCTTAAAAACTAATATTCCCCCTTAATGGGTGCGCAAAATAATAATTAAAAATGACGATAAAAATAAATTTAAAGTTTAAGGAATTTATTGTTTGCTGGAACGTGCACGGCCCTTCTGCTTCCATAACTCTCGGCTATAAATAGAAGTTACACAGTTAGTTTCAGTCATATTAGTGAAATATTTAAGATAAAAGAAATGGCTGGTGCGAGTAGCTCGAGTACTTCGCCGTTTTCTCTGGAGGCCAGGAAGGCTGAGATAGAAGATAAAGTCTTCTATGAGAATCTTCAGTACTGGGAGAAGTTACAAGAACTTGAGTTCTTGTATAACACTGGAGAGGCTACCACTCCAGAACTGGTGGCAGAGATGAAAAAGTTGCGGGAGCACTTGAACATAGCTGTGTGGGTGGACGTATTCAAGGATGGTCATCTTTATCAGCTAATGCTTCGAAAGGAGCTGAAAATTCTAAAGCGCATAGCTGGTTCTCAGGGCTTTGACAAGACATCTACCGGACCTTTATCCGCTTGGTTGAAAATGTGGATAATTGTTGTAGAGGAAAAATATGATGATGTAATCCGTGCAAACATTTATGGTTGAATAAAGTATTTATATGAGCTTAACTTTGTTTTTCTCTTTCCTGTAAATAATAAACTTTATCAGTTGTTATATATATACGAATTGCGAACTTTAAACAGATGAACTGATGAAAGATTAACTTCTATCAGTTGACTATGAACTGAAATCAGTTAAGCATTAAGTAATAAATGACAAACTGATATCAGTTAATAATGAACAACTGATAAATAAGAAGCCTGGGTAAATGAGAAAAACGTTTCGGTTGACTCGAGACTCTTTAGCTTCTTCAACATTTAATGTCATCTGTTTATAAAAAGGAATATAGAGATAAAATGTGATATCATAACAGTTCAATATGTCGGATTCAAGTAATTCTGATGCATGCAGCAGTACGCATATTCAAGTTACCGAACAATTGAGTCCTTATTTAGAAGAGTTGAAGAACACGATGGAGGAATATGTCTTGATGAAAGTGATGTCAACATTGTTCAAAATTCATGATTTGCAGAAGATAAGTAATAGTGGTGCTGCTCCTTCTCGTGCTCAAGCAGCAACAGCAAGAAAATACATTGTTCGTTTTGAAGTCAGGCATGTTACAGACCTGGTTGATGACAATGTTCTGTTACATGCAATGTTATGGAAGGAATGGCATGTAATTGAGAAGATTTCTAGAACTAAATCATTTTCTAGAATCTGAATTTATGAGTTGAATAATTGGATTACAGAATGGAAAGATTCAGTTGGTTCTAAGTTATCTTATGTAATGTGGAATCGATTTTATTCTTAATAAAGTATCATTTCCAATTTGTTGTTGTGTTCTTATTTTTTGCAAATAGTTTTATTAATAAAACAGCATCAACAACAATTTTAAGACAAGTCAATTAAACCAAGAATATTGCGAAAGTAAGAAAACTTAGTCTCGGGTAATGGTTTGGTGAAGATGTCAGCTGCTTGTTGCTCAGTTGATATATACTCCAGTCGAATGTCCTTTTTCAAAGCATGATCTTTAATGAAGTGGTGTCTGACATCTATATGCTTTGTCCTTGAGTGAAGGACTGGATTATAAGTAATGGCAATTGTGCTCGTATTGTCACAAAATATGGGCGATTCATTTGTAATTACTCCATAATCTCTCAGTTGTTGCTGGATCCAGATCAGTTGTGCACAGCAACTACAAGCAGCTAGATATTCTGCTTCAGTTGTTGAGGTAGCTATAGATGTCTGCTTCTTGCTGAACCAAGAGATCAGTCTATCACTTAGAAACTGACAAGATCCACTTGTACTTTTGCGATCAAGCTTACATCATGCATCATCTGAATATCCAACTAAATTGAAAGCAGAGTCTTTAGAATACCATAACCCAACATTTTGTGTACCCTTAAGATATTTCAAAATTCTTTTAGCAGCTGAGAAATGTGATTGCTTAGGATTTGCTTGAAATCTAGCACACATACAGACAGCAAATACAATATCAGGACGACTGGCAGTTAGGTACAACAATGAACCTATTAAACCTCGATATAATGTTACCTCAACTGATATCCCCCCTTGATCACTGTCCAATTTTACTGATGAGCTCATGGGAGTATTTGCAGTTGAGTTGAACATGATTCCATGCCAAATTTCTTCAGCAGCTCCTTTGTATACTTAGTTTGACTGATGAATATACCAGTCTACAGTTGCTTCACTTGCAGTCCAAGAAAGAATGTCAGTTCACCCATCATGCTCATTTCAAACTTATCCTGCATTAGCTTAGCAAACTTTTCGCATAATTTGGGGTTAGTTGACCCAAATATGATATCATCAACATAAATTTGAACTAATAAAATGTGATCATTCTTACCAAATTTGAACAAGGTCTTATCAACTGATCCAACAGAAAAATCATGATCAGTTAGAAATTTCGAAAGAGTTTCTTACCAAGCTCTGGGAGCTTGTTTAAGGCCATATAAGTCTTTGTTCAAATGATATACATGATTAGGAAAGTTGTGATTTACAAAACCTGGGGGTTGTTCAACATATACTTCCTCTTGTAGTTGACCGTTCATAAATGCACTCTTTACATCCATCTGATATACATTGAAGTTCTTGTGTGATGCATAAGCAAGAAAGATTCTTATTGCCTCCAGCCTTGCAACTGGTGCATAAGTTTCATCATAGTCAATTCCTTCTTCTTGCCTATACCTTTGTGCCACTAATCTTGCTTTGTTGCGTACAACTGAACCATCCTCGTTCAGTTTATTTCTGTCTACCCATTTTGTACCTATAATAGTTTTTGAAATTGGTCTTGGAACTAAGTTCCAGACATTGTTATAAGTGAACTGATTTAACTCTTCTTGCATTGCATTTGCCCAGTTAGGATCAGCAAGAGCTTCATCAGTTTTCTTCGGTTCTAGTTGTGAAACAAAAGCTGAATGGATAAATAAATTTAGCATTTGATTTCGAGTTCTTACTGGATCTGATGGATTTCCTATTACCAGTTCAGGTGGGTGTGATTTTCTCCATCTGTACTCAGTATTTGTTGTATCAGCAATTTCTTCAGTTGGTAACTGAACACAGTTTTCAGTCTCAGTTGGTGCTTCGTCAACTGGTATTTGAGTGTTATCATTATGCTCTATCAACTGATCATCAGCAACGACTTTATGTACATCTGATTGGTCCAGTACTTCTGGTTCAGGTGTTTGAAATCTGTTTTGATTGCTGTGACTTTCATTTTTGCTATCATCTTCCAAACTGATATCTGTAAATCGATCAGCTAGCTCAACTTGATCAGTTGGCTTATCAGTTAGTTCAGTTTCATCGAAATCAACATGAGCTGATTCTTCAACATTTAGGGTTTTCTTGTTGAAGACTCTATAGGCTATACTAACTGATGAGTATCCAAGAAATATTCCCTCTGCAGATTTAGCATCAAACGCTTTTAAATAATTTTTACCATTATCAAGGATAAAACATCTGCAGCCGAATATTTTGAAATAAGTAATTATACTTTTTCTTCCATGCCAGATCTCATATGGTGTTTTCATATGATTCTTATTAATCATTGATCTGTTCTGAGTATAACACGCAGTGTTTACTGCCTCTGCCCAAAACCTTTGAGAAATACCAGAATCAGCAAGCATTGTTCTAGCAGCTTCTTTAAGGGTCCGATTTCTTCTCTCAGCTACACCATTTTGCTGAGGAGTTCTGGCTGCTGAGAGCTCATGCTTAATTCCAGCATTTTCTAGAAAATTTGAAAGAGTTTGATTGATGAATTCAGTTCCTCGATCAGATCTGATTCGATCAAGTCCAACTGATTTTTCATTTAAAAGTCTTTTGAAGAGCTTTATCAGTTGTGAAGCAGTATGGTCCTTGGATTTGAGAAAAATAACCCAAGTAAATCTTGAAAAGTCATCTACGACCACTAAGGTGTATTTCATTCCCCCTAAGCTCATGACTGGTATAGGACCAAAAAGATCCATGTGCAATAAGCATCGGGATGAAGATTTACAACCCTTGTTTTTAAAAGAGGATCGTTCTTGTTTACCATACTGACATGCTGAGCAAAGTTTTTCTTTTGAAAAATCTATTTTGGGCAAACCATTTACAAGTTCATGTTTACTCAGATAGGCAATGGTTTTAAAGTTTAAATGATTTAGTCTCTTATGCCACAACCAGTTTTTAAATGATTTGGAAGCAATAAAACAAACTGGTGCATAAGTTTGATCATTCCAACTGACTTTATATGTGTTTCCACAACGTTTGCCAGTTAGTATGATTTGATTCGTTGAAGTTTTGACTGAACATGAATTTTTGTCAAATTGTACTGAAAATCCACTGTCGCATACCTGACTGATACTAATCAAGTTATACTTCAGGTTTTCTACTAATAGAACATCTTTAAAAGTAAAGTTACCATGGATAAGCTTACCCTTACCCACAGTTCTACTTTTGGAATTGTCCCCGAAACTGATGTTTGGACAACTGTATTTGGTCAGTTGAGATAGCACACTTGCATCTCCTGTCATGTGTCGTGAACATCCACTGTCTAAATATCATATTGAGTTCTTGTTTGTACCTGTTATCTTTAATCACACACATAATAAAACTTGGTACCCATACTTATTTGGGTCCTGAGCTGATTAGTCTCTTAAGAACCCACACTTGGATTAGTCTGACAGACTTTCCAGTAGTTGTATTCCAAATTGTTTTTTTCGGCTTTTTTGTACTTCGTGTGTAGTGTATAGATGATACAATATTTGTTTTAGATTTATTCAACTGATTGTTCAGTCTATATCTCTTCTGAACTGGCTTGCAGTTATAGTAATTGAAGTAGCTATTTGAATAGTTTTTGTGAAACCTCTTTGATGACTGACTTTGCGAATCAGTTGAGGATTTTTGACTATAACCAATCCCATACTTTCTAGCCTTGTTCATATTTACAGTAGGTTGCTCAATCAGCTTACTAGGCTCAATTTGTTCTTGTACTACTGCTGATTTAACAAAGTGAATATATTTTCCTTTGTCTATTTTTGGCTTTGGTTGAGTGTCATTTGGACACATTTCTCCTTGAGTGTTGAACCCTAAACCAGTTTTATCAGAAACTGATTTTTGTGAATTCTGCATTTCATTTAGTGCAGTAGATGACTTGTTCCAAGATTGAATGAGCTCAGTCTGTTTTGAGTTTTCAAGAATCAACTTTTGGATTAATAACTGATCTTTGTTTCTTTCTGCTTTTAACTCAGCAATTTCCCTTTTCAGACTCAACCCGTCAACTGATTCATCAGTTTTGGTTTTATTGTCTGTGGGATCAGTTTGCTTTGCTTTGATTTTTTCGAATAATGATGCAAGCTTTTGATATTCATTTACCATATCATGTAGTGTTAGAATGAGTTCTTCTCGTGTAAAGTCAGTTGAGCTGAAATCAAATACCTGTTGACTAGATGATTCTTCTTCTGCATCATTAGCCATCAGGCACTTGTCTTCCTCATCATCACTAGAGCTGCATGAGCTTTCTGGTTCTGACTCCTCACTGTCAGTTTCTGCCCATTTAGATTTGCTTTCTTCGGCTAAGAGTACCTCATGTTTCTTTCTGAAGGACTTCTTATCATCCTTGGGTTTTCTTTTGTCCTCATATGATTTCTTTCTTCTATCAGTTGAGCCTTGACTGTCCTTCTTGGGTTTAGGACAGTCAGCAATGAAGTGACCTGATTTGCCACAATTGTAACAAGCATTTGTTTCATCTTTGGAGTTGTTTCTTTGGTATGACTTCTGAAAGTTTCCTTGATTCTTTCTCATGAACCTTCCAAACTTTTTGATGAATAGTGACATAGCATCATTGCTTAACTGATCAGCAGATTTCTCAACTGAACTAGTTGGTTCTGTTTTGACAGCAGCTAGAGCAGTTGTGGCTACTGGTGTGGATGGTTCTCCTTCTCTGGTTTGCAGTTCGAACTCATAAGCTTTAAGATCAGCAAATAGATCATGAAGTTCAGTCTTTGGATTCTCTCATTGCCATAGTTTTGACATCTCATTCTTTGGGAAGACCTCTCATTACCTTCAGTACAACTTCTTTGTTTGTATACACTTTTCCAAGTGCATTTAACTCATTGATGATACTGCTTACTCTTTCATCATACTCGTGCATTGATTCTCCTGTTTTCATTTTGATATTATCAAACTTCTGAACTGCAACTGAGAGTTTATTTTCCTTGGTTTGATCATTTCCTTCACAAAGCTGGATCAGCTTTTCCCAAATTTCTTTGGCTGTCTTACACATCTTTATTTTGCTGAAAGTTATTTTGTCCAGCGTCTTGTACAAAATGTCTTTAGCCACATTATCAAGATTGGCTTTTCTTTTATCTTCAGTTGTCCATTCTTCTCTGGGCTTTTCTATTCTTTGTGGTGCCCCTTCTGTTATGGCAACTGCTGTATTAGTTTTCAGAATCTTCATGGGTCCGTCAGTTATGACATACCACATGTCATCATCTTGTGCAGCTAAATGAGCTTGTATTCTGATTTTCCAATCATCAAATTTTTCTCTGGAGAACATAGGGATTTTGTTGAATAAAGTCATGCTAGCGAGTTTATAGATCAAAATTATTCAAAAACAAGATTCAACCGCTCTGATACCACTTGATAGGATCGATTAACGCATCAAAAGTGTTTAGAAGGGGGGGTTGAATAAACACTCACAATTAAAATAAATCTTTTCGAATTTTGAATTCAGTTTGGTGACAAACTGATTCTCGGAATCTTGTTGGTCAATGACAATCAGTTAAACTAAGAGTAGTTGCGGAAAATAACTGACTGAAAGATAGAATACAAAACTGAAATAAAGTGCGCAAGGATTGTTTCTGGATGTTCGGAGATTTCAATCACTCCTATGTCACCCCTTCTATCTCAAGGATAGGATTTCCACTAAAGACTTTGATCGAATACAAGACTTTTACTGACCCACTTCAGTTTGGACTTAACACTGCCAAAACTGAAACTCTTAGCATACAACAGCTTTTATCAGTTCCTGACTGATCTTAGCACAACTGATATTTTCTTGAATAAATTACAAAGTGCTAACACGCTCAAAGTGTAGCTTTAGATGCTACTGATATGTATGATATACGTGAGATGTGAATTGTGATTTTGGCAGCGTAACAGCAAACTTCAATAATGTGTTGATTGCTGTTGTTCTCAGCTGCTTTGTTCGCTTATTTATATGCTTCCTTTCCAACGGTAACTTGAGATGAATTTGAATCTTTGTATCCGTTGATTTTTTACTTGATTATTCCTTGGATATTGTTTCCTTCATTTATTGTGATGCGGCGTCTTAACTGCTTTCGCCAAAATGCGTTGTCCTAGGCTGTATTGATTTAAGTGCGGAGTTGCAATCTTCTATGTCTCTTTGTCGGTTGATCGTTCTTTCCCAAGACATGTTCAGTTGAAGGAAGCATATGGCTGAATATATCAACTGATCGGTTTCCAACTGATTAGTCAGCTGTATTTGAGAACTGATCGGTTTCCAACTGATCAGTTGGTTATCTTCGAAAGTTCAGTTCAGCTGGGTTCGGTTGCCTTAGATAATATAAGCGATACTCTTCAGTTGGGCAAGCTGTATAGATCGAATATCTGATCAATTAGTTCCAATAAATAATCGGTTTGTCAAACATTCGAAACTAAGTTTCCAACAGATGTGCCAAAATAATAATTTCAAATATTATTAAAATAAATATTGCTTATACATAGAGTTTCATTGTGAACACTAGGCCAACACTTGGCCCAACGGGCACCTACTCTAAAAATCTCCCACTTGCACTAGAGCCAACTACCCATATGCTTCAAACCCATCGATTCGCGATGCTTCTCGAATAATGGTCCAGGTAAAGGCTTAGTTAGTGGATCAACAACAATATCTGCGGAGCCGACTGTGTCAATCGACACTTCTCCTCTTTCCACAATCTCTCGGAGGATGTGATACTTTCTCAATACTTGTTTGGATTTCTGATGCGACCTTGGTTCCTTCGCTTGAGCTACAGCTCCCGTGTTGTCACAAAACACCGGGACAGGAGAACCTCCATTAAGAATGACGCCCAACTCTTGGACGAAATTCCTTATCCAAACAGCCTCCTTTGCTGCATCTGATGCAGCAATGTATTCGGCCTCTGTGCTGGAATCCGCAGTATTGTCTTGCTTGGAACTCTTCCAAAAGACAGTAGCACCATTGAGCATGAATATAAACCCAGAGGTTGACTTCGAGTCATCGATATCGCTTTGGAAGCTAGAGTCGGTATAGCCTTCCAATTTCAGTTCTCCACCCCATAGACCAAGAACAACTTATTGGTCCTTCTCAAATACTTGAGGATGTCTTTCACAGCTTTCCAGTGTGGAAGACCAGGGTTCGATTGATATCTACTCACTACACTTAGTGCGAAAGCCACGTCAGGACGTGTAGATATCATCCCATACATGATGCTACCAATCGCAGATGCATAAGGAATGCTTGTCATCGCCGCTATCTCTGCATCAGTCTTATGAGACATAGACTTGGATAGGGACACGCCATGACACATTGGTAGATGTCCTCTCTTGGACTCATCCATCGAGAACCGCTTCACGATGGTATCAATGTATGTGGACTAGGTGAGACCAAGCAATCTTTTTTATCAATCTCTATAGATCTGTATTCCCAATACAAAAGATGCTTCACCCAAGTCCTGCATCGAGAACTTACTTGCTAACCATATTTTAGTTGATTGCAACATTCCTACATCATTTCCAATGAGTATAATGTCATCAACATAAAGCACAAGGAATGTCACAGCACTCCCACTGACCTACTTAAACACACAGGGTTTGTAATGCCCGAAGATTTTATACAGTTAATCGGAGATTTGATTATCGTAATCTTATATTGGGTACCTGAGGAATTCATATGATTATAGAAGGATCAATCCGAGACTTTAATTGAGGTTGTATGTGATAGCACATGGAAGATGGGCAGAGCTTGATGCGCACATGCGCGAGAAGATGCGCGCATATGCGCAAGAAGCCAATCGCGAGGGCAGAGGACCTCGCGCATATGCGAGAGATTTGGCGCGCATATGCGCAAAGAGGGCAGTAGCCAAGAAGCCAGGACAGAACCTTGCGCGCACATGCGCGACATGAGGCGCGCACATGCGCGGGGTGTCTAGTAGCCAAATGCTTATTCCAGAGATTTGGACGCACATGCGCGAGATTGTGCGCGCATATGCGTGAGCACCGAGAATTTGTCCAGAGAAACTCGCGCACATGCGCGGAGATGAGGCGCGCATATGCGCGAGCAGCAGAGTTTTTGAGCGCCGAGACAGAATGTCTGCATATGCGCCGGTGACGGTCGCGCATATGCGCGAGACGTGCAGCAAAAAGATGAAGCCACCCGTACACTTCCATGCATATATATAAGATGCAATCCCTCAGTCCTCAGATTGCAAGCGGCAAGAAGTGAGAAAATATCCTCACGCCTTTTATTTCTTAGAAATTTTCTTGTTTAAGATCCGCCCGTCTGATTTGCGATCCGGATATAATACTGTGCTCCTCTCGACAACGGCTACACAAGGACGTAAGTTTTATTGATTTTTGATATGATATGAAATTATGGTATTGTCAGAATATGATATGATTCATATATGAGGTTCTTGATAGGTTAGACATCGTATAATCGAAAACAGATTGAAGAACAGACTGTTTATGAATTTATTATGATTTTTCAGATATTGAATTGAGATTATTCATGTTTCTGAGATTATGGATTAGTTTGGCTATTGATTATGGCTTGTTGTTGATATCTATTGTTGTCTGAGTTGACGGGGATATCAAAACTATACCGTTATGCCGTCGATATTGAATTAGATTAAGTATTAATCAGAACAGATCTGAGTTGAGTTGACTATTGATATTGTGCCTATTCGATATATCATTTCAGATTGATATTGACAGTTTTGAGTTCGAGACTTCGGCAGAATCAGATTGACAGAAAGAAAGGTATAATTCAATGTTTGACCGAGAGATATAACTCGAATCAGATCTGGTTTGAGTTGTCCCAAAATCACATACTAGATTGTTATACCTTGATAGGTGTTTATGCTTTATATAGCTTTATATTAAAGCATTGAGATAGGAGAGTCTGTGGCAGATCAGCCAAGCTACTGGACGTTCGGTTGTATCGATGTGCGTAGGAGAAGATCGACTCCTATTGTAGATATTCGATATAGAAAGGACCGAAGTATGGGAATAAGACGTACCGCCACCTCGATTGGGAGAGTAGGTGGGAGATTGTTACGTCTTATTCACACCGAGATCCCTAGATTTAGATGTGAATCCAGTCAAGAGTTTTATCTGTATTCACGAATGTGTCATAAATTATGATTCATATTCTTGATACATGGTTTATGCTTATGCATATGATTTTATGTATTGCATGTATACATGTTTTATACTGGGATTTGTTCTCACCGGAGTATCCGGCTGTTGTTGTGTCTGTATGTGTGCATAACAACAAGTGGGACAGGATCTGGGTCGAGACAAAGATGAGAGATCGAGATAGCGTGGTGATTACGGGCATAGACGATGAACTAGTGGTTCTACATGTTGATCTGTAGTTGTTTGTTTTTAAAACGCCAGTTTGTATGACTGTAATGAATAAAGACACGTATTTACTTCGGTTGAAATAAAATAGAGATATCATTTGTGTATGATTTATATACAATTGTTTTTGATATTAAAAGCAAAATTTTGACCCACAATTTCTAGCAAAGATCCACTTAATCCCAAAGATAATTGAGTTAGAGCCCGGGTCCCCACAACAGGTGGTATCAGAGCGATAGATGCTTTAGACTGAATAGAATAGAATGAGCGGGGGTAAAACGAATTTTTCTTCCTTGCTCTGATTGTGCTAGCATGATTTATTGCTTTCACTATTATATGTTGTATTGTTATCTGAGTTGATTACAGCATCTATTTGCAAAGACTGAATCAGAACCGATTTTGGATAATAGGTATATGATTAGAGAAGGACTGAGACAAATTGTATAGATTGTGTACTAATCCGTTTGATAATCAGATATGCCTCCTCGATGAGTACCGCAACCAGTAGCACGTCGGGCACCAGAACAGGGCAGTACATCCAATGATCTGATGGATGTGACCGCTACACCGATGGAGACTTTGTTAAAGCGGTTTCAGTCATTCCGACCACCGACACTGAAAGGCACAGAAAATTCAGTTGAATGTGAAAGTTGGCTCGATGACATCGAGATGTTATTTGAATCTCTTGACTACACTGACGAGCGACGAGTTAAACTTATTGGGCATCAACTGCAAGAAGTTGCAAAGAACTGATGGCTTACCACGAAAAGAGCCTTGGAGCATCGTGGCACAGAGATCACTTGGAAAGTTTTCAAAGCAGATTTCTATCAACGATTCTTTCCCGTGTCCTACCGAAAAGACAAAGGTGCAGAATTTGCAAACTTAAGGCAAGGGCAGTTGAACATTGAAGAGTATGTTGCCAAATTTTCTACATTGCTACGTTTTGCTCCACACACGGCATAGAATGACGAAGCCGTGGCTGATCAGTTTATCAACGGTTTAAATCCTGACATTTTTATATTGGTGAATAAGGGGGACGAAACAACTTTACTGATTCTTTGAACAGGGCGAAAGGTGCTGAAGCTGGCTTGATTAAGCAGCGAGGAGCATCGTATATTGTTCAGGCCCCGAGACCTCCACAGCCGACCGCACAGTTTCCACAACCTCCTCTTAGATTCGAGAGTGGCGGTAGCAGCAGTGGTAAGACAGATTTGTTGAAAGCCAGAGGGAAACAGTTCAAGAGATCTGGCAGCAGTTCATCCAGCTCCAGTGGCTCGAGACAGAGGGGCTCTAGCCAGAGTTACACAGGTGTGTATTGCACTACTTGCGGTGGAAGACATCCCACAGAGTAGTGCTATGGAGTGGCTGGTAGATGCAACATTTGCAGATAGCAGGGACATTTCGCCAAAGTTTGTCCACAGAGAGGTGCAGAACGAGCTCAGAGTATGGGATCATCTGGTCCAGTAACTCAGGTGGAGAGACAGTCATCTTCAGTACACTCTTTTCAGCCAGTAACTGTACAGTCCCAGTCGAGGCCAGGAGGAAGCCAGAGGGTGAGCCAACCTCCGAGACAGCAGGCCCGAGTTTTGCATTGACTGAGGAACAGGCCCAGGACGCACCTGATGATATTATAGCAGGTAACTGTTTTCTCTGTGATTACCCTGCTTATGTATTGATAGATACTGATGCCTCCCATACATTTATTTCTGATCGATTTGCATTGATACATGCATTGTCTGTCCAGTCATTATCTACTGTTGTCTCTGTTTCTTCTATTTTGGGAAGTGGTTTCATATCAGTGACTTCGGTTAGAAATTGTATGCTACAGTTTGAGGGTAATGAAATTGAGTTAGACTGTATTGTACTTGGATTGTCTTACTTTGACTGTATTATCGGTATCGATATGTTGACCAAGTACAGAGCTACCGTTGATTGTTTTCACAAGATTGTCAGATTCAGACCTGAGATGGCTGATGAGTGGAAATTCTACGGTAAAGGTTCCAGATCTCGGATTCCTTTAATATCTGTATTATCTATTACTCGATTATTACACAAAGGAGCAGAAGGATTCCTTGTGTATACAGTAGATTTACTGAAATCGAGCCCTACCTTGGCAGAATTGCCAGTGGTCTGTGAATTTGCTGATGTGTTTCCAGACGAGATTCCAGGGTTACCTCCAGCCTGGGAGATAGATTTTAGCATTGAGCTTATTCCAGGTACAGTTCCGATTTCTAGAGCTCCGTATCGAATTGCGCCAATCGAATTGAAAGAATTAAAAATACAGTTAGAAGATCTATTAACCAAGGGATACATCAGACCGAGTGTGTCTCCTTGGGGCGCTCCAGTACTGTTTGTTCGAAAGAAAGATGGTTCAATGAGACTTTGTATTGATTACCGGCAACTGAACAAAGCAATGGTAAAGAACAAATACCCATTACCTCGTATCGACGGCTTATTTGATCAGTTGCAGGGATCTGCTGTATATTCTAAGATTGATTTGAGATCCGGATATCACCAGCTGAGAGTCAGAGAGGATGATATACCAAAGACAGCATTTAGAACCAGGTATGGACATTATGAGTTTATTGTTATGCCGTTTGGTCTTACAAATGCTGCAGCAATTTTTATGGGTTTAATGAACCGTGTGTTTCGGAAGTACCTTGACGAGTTTGTGATCATTTTTATTGATGACATTTTGATATATTCAAAGAATAAGATTGATCATGCTGAACATTTGAGAACTGTATTGAGAACTTTAAGAAATGAGAAATTGTATGCCAAGCTGTCAAAATGTGAGTTTTGGTTGAATCAAGTTGTCTTTTTGGGGTATATTGTGTAATGCCCGAGATTTTGATTCTGTTAAGCTGAGATTCTTGATTTTGAATTGATGTGATTATCGACGGATCAGTCCAAGACCGGATTGGGCCAAGCATATGACTTACACAACTTTTTAACAGAACAACCGGCGCCCGAGCGGCAGTTTTTGACCGCCCGAGCGCCATGGTACGACAAGGATATGTTTTGGGCAGAAGATGCGGCGCCCGAGCGGTAATTTATAACCGCCCGAGCGCCAATGGACAATAGCTAAGCATCCGGGCAGAACATTCCGTGCCCGAGCGGTAATGTTTAACCGCCCGAGCCCCACCTAAGTTTGGTGAAATTGTGTCACGTTCAATTTCATGCAACCGGAGGTATATATATAGATATATATGTACAAATCCATGGTTCCTTCATAAAAGAAGCACCTAGAAGCTTTGAAGATATCCTTACGCCTTTCTTTTGATTAGATTTGTTATTTGCGAGAAATCCACCCGTCCGATTTTGAACCCAACTTCAGTACTGTGTTCCTACAAACGCAGGCTACAACTGGACGTAAGTTTTGTTACATTTAGACATGATTTGAAATTATGACATTTCCAGAATCAGATGTGATTGATATATAGTGTTCTTGACATAGTAGACATCGTATAATTGAAGTCAGATCGAAGAACAGATGGTGTATGTAATTGTTATGATTTTCGGAGTTGATTTGATTGAGATTCAATATCAGAGTTGTATTGTTATTGATTAGGAGTTCTGGTATTATATCTGTGATGTTGATATTGACGAGGATTATCGAGATTGTATTGTTATGCCGTCGAAATATCAGTAAATTGATATTGATCAGATTCACGATTGATTGAGATTGTATCATTGTATCGTTGATATTAAGCAGATTGTGTTTTGATTTGAGTATTGATCAGAACAGATATTGAATTGAGTTGTATATTGATATTTTATCTATTCGATATTGTCATTGCCAGACTGGGTATGGACAGAGTTGAATTCGAGACTTAGTCTTCGTCGGACCGAGAAGATAAAGGTATAAATTAATGTTGAGTTGGGATTGCACAACTCGAGTGAGGTTTGACTCGAGTTTCCCTAAATCACATACTTTATTTTATTGCATTGATATTTGCAATTAATGAATTGATATGCTTGTTCTATTGATTTATAGATAGCATGTATTAAATGATTGGTCTTGTGACAGAAGGGCCTGATAGTGAGGAATCGTCATTGGCCCATTGCACTTTGGCACAGGATAGTGTATGGCGGAAGTGCCATAGTCTTTGACGGATAGGTCAGGACATCGGACGTTTGGTCATATCGAAGTGGATAGAATTGGAGTTGCTTCTATTACTGATTTTCGATATGGAAAGGGCCAAAGTTCGTGAATAAGAACATACCACCACCCCGATCGGGAGTGTAGGTGGGTGTATGTTCTTATTCAGGTCGGGATCCCTAGATTAGGACTGAGTCGAGTCTGAGTCTGAGAATCACGGAGAGTGATTCATTGCTTGATATTGAATTATGTTCCTGATTATGGTACATCTTTAGAATATGACTTATTATTGATATTGATTCATGTTTCGGATTCTGATACATGCGATGAATACTTGATTCATGTTTCTGATTTTGATACATGTTAGGAATGCCTGTGATATGCTTTTATATTGTTTATATGATTGCATGTATACATGATTTATACTGAGAATGTAATTCTCACCTGAGTTATCCGGCTGTTGTCTTGTTTGTATGTGTGCATGACAACAGGTGGGACAGGAATAGGGTCAAGAAGAGAACGAGGCTGGACTAGATAGAGTGGAGATCCGGGCTCAGAATTAAATTATGACTTAACACTGATATGTAGTTGAACCTAGTTGAATTATCGTAGACAATACAGGATTTGTATGTTTATATTTATTATGTATTTCGGATTGATTTACATTATGTTTCCGCTTTGCATTTTAAAAAAAAAAATTTTATGTCCCACATTACTTAATGGTGTATTTGATATTAATAACGATTAAGGAAATGAATTAGCGTCCGGGTCCCCACAACAGGTGGTATCAGAGCAATAGGGCCAGAACTGTAGGTTTTGAAGACTGACATAGAAGCTAGTGAGCGGCGTAGAATGAATTTTCTTTCCTTGCATGTGTTTGCGAGCATGTGATTTATTATAAAGTTGAATTACATTATGTCTGCTAGCATGATATTAGGTTTTAGTGCTTTTAACTACATGTTACCTGAATATCTGAGCTGATTTGGTAATGTGTCTGATTTGGAATGAATCAGAACCCATTCTTGATCAGAGGTAAGCTGATCAGAAAGGGACTGAGACGGATTTGTCTCATATGATTGCTGACTCTTGTGATCATCAGATATACCTCCTCGTAGAATTCCAGAACGAAGTAGTACTTCGACTGATCAGATAGATGTGTCAGAAACTCTGATGGAAACACAGTTGAAGAGGTTTCAGTCGTTTCAACCGCCGATTCTGAAGGGTGTTGAGACGCCAGTCGATTGTGAAAATTGGCTAGAGGACATAGACATGCTATTTGAATTTCTTGGTTTCACAGATGATTGTAGAATTAAACTGATTGGGAACCAATTACGGGAAGTCGCAAGGAGTTGGTGGCTGGTAACCAAAGAAGCCTTAGAACAGCGTGGTCCAGTGATTACTTGGAAAATTTTTAAAGTTGAATTCTATCAAAGATTTTTCCCCGTTTCATACAG
Source organism: Primulina huaijiensis (assembly GCF_012295235.1). Taxonomy (NCBI): domain Eukaryota; kingdom Viridiplantae; phylum Streptophyta; class Magnoliopsida; order Lamiales; family Gesneriaceae; genus Primulina; species Primulina huaijiensis. Next base: position 9,646,519 of record NC_133316.1, on the reverse strand, counting down.
ACAGGATAGAAGTGCAGAGTTTGCAAATTTAAGACAGGCTCAATTGAATATTGATGAATATTTGGCCCAGCTCTTCACCTTGCTACGCTTTTCCCCTCACGTTGCTAGGAATGATGCAGCTGTATTTGATCAGTTTATCCAGGGATTGAATCCGGAGATACGTACATTGGTAAATGTGAAACGACCAAATAACTTTGCTGATACCCTGAACAGAGCCAGAAGAGCAGAAACAGTTCTGATGAGGCAAAAGGAACCTTCGTATGTTCTTCCAGCAACGAGACCACAGCCACTGCCTCCCCGAATTGAGAGTAGCAGCAGCAGTGGTGGGAGGAAAGAACATTTGAAAGTTCAAAAGAAGCAGTTCAAAAAGTTAGGAAGCAGTTCATCTAGCTCCAGTAGTTCTAGCCTGAGTTATGCCGGGATTTATTGTAGAACTTGCGGAGGGAGACATCCCACGGAGCAATGCCAAGGAGTGACTGGTAGATGCACTATCTGTAGACAGCAAGGACATTTTGCTAGAGTTTGTCCACAGAGAGGTTCCCGAAGATTTCAGGGAGCAGAATTATCTGGTTGTAGTGACCGAGGAACAGACCCAGGAGGCACTTGATGATATAGTGACAGGTAACTGTTCTTTTATAATTATCCTGCGTATGTATTAAGAGATATTAATACATCTTATACATGATTTTGTATGAGTTGCATTGAGACATACTTTATTTGTTGGGTCTGTATTTACCGTAGTATTGATCTCTTTTCCTTTTGGGGAGAGGATTTGATATCAGTGAGATTCTATGACATCTTGTATACTGCAGTAAGATGAGAGTGAAATTGAGTTCGACTGTGTAATACTTGTGTTGTCTGATTTTGACCGCATTAGTGATATAGTAGACAAGTACAGAACTATTGTAGATTCTTACCAGGAGATGGTAAGATTCGGACCTGAAATGGCCGAAGAATGAATAATATACGGTAAGGATTCTCGATTTTGAATTCTTTTGACATCCATATTATCTATGATTCGATGATTATCGAAAGGAATGAAGGGATTCCTTATGTATTCAGTTGATTACTGAAACTGAGCGTATCATGGACTGATTTGCCAGTAGAAGGAGAATTGCTAAAGTCTCCCCAAATGAGATTTCGGATTTGCCTGATATAAGGGAGAGTGATTTCAGCCTTGATTCGATACCAGGTACTGGTTTTATTGTTTTGAATTCCGTACTGGATGACACGTATGGAATGGAAAGAATGGACATATCAGTTAGAAGATTTACTGCCAGAGAGTTACATTTGATTGTATGTTTCTCTTTAAAATACTTCAGTTCTGATTATGGGTTGATGAATCCTGTGTTCAAAAGTATTTTGATGACTATATGCTCGTTGCATCTATGATATTTTGATTACTCGTAGCATATGATTGACTGAATCGAAGATATTGTATTGAATATTTTGAGAACTGAGATTGTAGTATACAGAAATTGTTCCGATATGAATATTGACTGAAACAGATTGTATTCGGGGTATGTGTTATCCGTAGATAATAGACCGATTGCTTTTAGCACAGTTGAGGCCGTGATCAGTGGCTGAGAACAACATCGATGTTAGAGTGTCAGAAATATCAAAGATTCATAGTTGCATGAGTTTATTAGATCAGTATAGATGATTGATATTTCGAAGCTGATCCGATATTGCTGTTGTTTTAAATCCATGTTTGATACAGATGGTAGTATATTGTTGAGATTATATACAGTTCAAAGTTGATTTTGAAAATTACAGCAGTTCAGAAGTTTGATCAGACTATTCAGAACTTGATTTCGATAGTCAGAACAGGGTGTCAATCAGAATATCAGGTAGGTAATATTGTACTATATGTGAATAACCGACTTGTTTGTACCGAATATTTCGAGTCTGAAATGATAAATATGGTCAGAAGCGCACAGTAGTTGATTCAGTGTTCTTTCTTGTGGCAGAAAAGGTATAATAATTTGAAAAGATAGTTTTGATATAAACAAGTAAGATTAGTTGTGGCAGAATTTGTACTGATACGTATGAATCGCCGACAGATAAGGACAGAAAGATAGAAACCAGGAGATTGGTTATATAGGTTATTGATTCCTGAATAGAAATGGGAGTACATTTCTATGGATTTTGTAATGAAACTACCAAAATCTTTACAAGATTGTACTATAATGTGATTGTGATTTGCAAATTGCTCGAATTTGTATATGTTATGTTGCACAGGNATTGATATTGATCAGATTCACGATTGATTGAGATTGTATCATTGTATCGTTGATATTAAGCAGATTGTGTTTTGATTTGAGTATTGATCAGAACAGATATTGAATTGAGTTGTATATTGATATTTTATCTATTCGATATTGTCATTGCCAGACTGGGTATGGACAGAGTTGAATTCGAGACTTAGTCTTCGTCGGACCGAGAAGATAAAGGTATAAATTAATGTTGAGTTGGGATTGCACAACTCGAGTGAGGTTTGACTCGAGTTTCCCTAAATCACATACTTTATTTTATTGCATTGATATTTGCAATTAATGAATTGATATGCTTGTTCTATTGATTTATAGATAGCATGTATTAAATGATTGGTCTTGTGACAGAAGGGCCTGATAGTGAGGAATCGTCATTGGCCCATTGCACTTTGGCACAGGATAGTGTATGGCGGAAGTGCCATAGTCTTTGACGGATAGGTCAGGACATCGGACGTTTGGTCATATCGAAGTGGATAGAATTGGAGTTGCTTCTATTACTGATTTTCGATATGGAAAGGGCCAAAGTTCGTGAATAAGAACATACCACCACCCCGATCGGGAGTGTAGGTGGGTGTATGTTCTTATTCAGGTCGGGATCCCTAGATTAGGACTGAGTCGAGTCTGAGTCTGAGAATCACGGAGAGTGATTCAATGCTTGATATTGAATTATGTTCCTGATTATGGTACATCTTTAGAATATGACTTATTATTGATATTGATTCATGTTTCGGATTCTGATACATGCGATGAATACTTGATTCATGTTTCTGATTTTTATACATGTTAGGAATGCCTGTGATATGCTTTTATATTGTTTATATGATTGCATGTATACATGATTTATACTGAGAATGTAATTCTCACCTGAGTTATCCGGCTGTTGTCTTGTTTGTATGTTTGCATGACAACAGGTGGGACAGGATCAGGGTCAAGAAGAGAACGAGGCTGGACTAGATAGCGTGGAGATCTGGGCTCAGAATTAAATTATGACTCAACACTGATATGTAGTTGAACCTAGTTGAATTATCGTAGACAATACAAGATTTGTATGTTTATATTTATTATGTATTTCGGATTGATTTACATTACGTTTCCGCTTTGCATTTTAAAAAAAAAATTTTATGTCCCACATTACTTAATGGTGTATTTGATATTAATAACGATTAAGGAAATGAATTAGTGTCCGGGTCCCCACATATTGTATCTTGAAAGGGTATTTCGGTTGATCCTAGTAAGGTTGAGGCTGTGATTTCCTGGCCGAGACCGACATCAGTGCCAGAGATACGCAGTTTCATGGGTTTAGCCGGGTACTATAGACGATTCATCAAAGATTTTTCAAGTATTGCGAAGCCGATTACCCAGTTGACACAAAAGAATGCGCCATTTGTGTGGACTGAAGCTTGTGAGTCTAGCTTCTTGGAGTTGAAAAGACGATTGACCAGTGCTCCAGTATTGACGATACCTTCAGGTACGGGTGATTTTGTTGCATATTGTTATGCATCTCACAAAGGGTTAGGATGTATTCTTATGCAGCGAGGACATGTGATTGCATATGCCTCGAGACAGTTGAAGCCACACGAGACTCGGTACCCAATTCATGATCTTGAATTGGCGGCCATTGTATTTGCACTCAAGATATGGCGACACTATCTCTACGGCGAGAAGTTTGAAATCTACTCTGATCACAAAAGCCTGAAGTATCTGTTTTCTCAGTCAGAATTGAACATGAGACAACGAAGATAGCTTGATCTGCTGAAAGACTTTGATTGCGAGATCAAGTATTATCCAGGAAAATCAAATGCAGCAGCAGATGCCTTGAGTCGAAAAGTATGTGGTTTATCCTTATCGACAATAGGCGTTTCAAATCTGATTGAAGATTGCTGTTTGTCTGGATTAGCATTTGATACAGATTATAAGCCACTGAGATTGTGTGATATTCAAGTCGAGCCAGAGTTGATTGTAAAAATCAAAATAGCGCAAAAGGTTGATCAGAACATTTAGAAATCGATAGAGATGATCAGAACAGGGCATCGATCAGAATATCAGGTACGTGACAGTGTACTGTATGTTAATAACCGTCTTTTTGTGCCAGATGTTTCAGACTTGAAACAACAGATCTTGACAGAAGCGCACAGTAGTCGGTTCAGTATTCATCCTGGTGGCAGAAAAATGTATAATGGTTTGAAAAGACAGTTCTGGAGGAAACAGATGAAAGCTGATATTGCTGAGTTTGTAGCCAAATGTCTGAATTGCCAACAGGTGAAGGCAGAAAGAAAGAAACCAGGAGGTCTACTGCAGAGTTTATATATTCCAGAATGGAAATGGGACCACATTTCTATGAATTTTGTGATGCAGTTACCACGTTCCTCCCGAGGTTGCGATGCGATTGGAATTGTGATTGACCGATTAACCAAATCCGCATGTTTTATTCCATACAAAATGACATACAGATATGACCAGATGGCTGAGATTTATGTCAGAGAAGTGGTCAGATTGCATGGAGTGCCTAAGTCGATTGTATCAGACCATGATCCTCGGTTTACTTCGTACTATTGGCAGAGTTTACAGCAAGCTCTTGGTACGAAGTTACATCTGAGTAACGCATATCATCCACAGATCGATGGACAGTCAGAGCGGACTATCCAGATACTGGAAGATATGCTGAGAGCTGTAGTGCTAGATTTTGGCACTAATTGGCAAGAATCTTTGCCTTTATGTGAATTCTCGTACAACAACAGCTATCAGACGAGCATAGAAATGACACCATTTGAAGCGTTGTACGGTAAGAAGTGCAGATCTCCTCTTTATTGGGACGATATCTCTGAAGTACCAGAACTTGGGCCTCATATGATTCATGAGATGACTGAGAAAGTGAAGCTAATTCAGAAGAGAATGAAAACAGCTCAGGACAGACAGGCCAAATATGCCAATGTTCGACGTAGACCATTGGTATTTGAGGCAGGAGATCGAGTATTCTTGAAGATTTCACCGTTCATAGGAGTTGTCAGATTTGGCAAGAAAGGGAAACTGTCTCCACGATATATTGGGCCGTATGAGATTCTCGAAAAGATTGGTGATCGTGCCTATCGACTTGTCATTTCGCCTTCTTTATCTGGAATACATGATGTCGTTCATGTATCTATGCTGCGGAAGTATCTCCTTGATGATTTTCATATTATTCAGCCAGACGAGGCCGAGCTTGATCAGACATTGAGTTATGTCAAAAAACCAATTCAGATTCTTGATCATAAAGAAAAGCAGCTCAGAACGAAGACTATTCCACTTCTGAAAGTTCAATGCAGTCGTCATGGCACTGAAGAAGCTACTTGGGAGACTGAATCGGACATGAGACAAGAATTCCCAGAGTTATTTCACTGATGTGAGTTCTTATTTCAGTTGCTATTATTTATGTCATCTTTGTTTATTGCATATGATTTGAATGCCTGAGATTTCAGGGACGAAATCGATTCTTAGAGGGGGAGAAACGTAATGCCGGAAGATTTTATACTGTTAATCGGAGATTTGATTATCGTAATCTTATATTGGGTACCTGAGGAATTGATATGATTATAGAAGGATCAATCCGAGACTTTAATTGAGGTTGTATGTGATAGCACATGGAGGATGGACAGAGCTTGACGCGCACATGCGCGAGGGCAGAGGACATCGCACATATGCGCGAGATTTGGCGCGCATATGCACGAGGAGGGCTGTAGCCAAGAAGCCGGGACAGAACCTTGCGCGCGTCGCGCGCACATGCGCGGGGTGTCTAGTAGCCAAATGCTTATTCCAGAGATTCGGACGCACATGCGCGAGAGTGTGCGCGCATATGCTTGAGCACCGAGAATTTGTCCAGAGAAACTCACGCACATGCGCGGAGATGAGGCGCGCATATGCTCGAGCAGCAGAGTTTTTGAGCGCCGAGACAGAATGTCTCGCGCATATGCCCCGGTGACGGTTGCGCATATGCACGAGACGTGCAGCAAGAAGATGAAGCCACCCGTACACTTCCATGCATATATATAAGATGCAATCCCTCAGTCCTCAGATTGCAAGCGGCAAGAAGTGAGAAAATATCCTCACGCCTTTTATTTCTTAGAAAATTTGCTTGTTCAAGATCCGCCCGTCTGATTTGCGATCCGGATACAGTACTGTGCTCCTCTCGACAACGGCTACACAAGGACGTAAGTTTTATTGATTTCTGATTTGATCTGAAATTATGGTATTGTCAGAATCGGATATGATTCATATATGAGGTTCTTGACATGTTAGACATCGTATAATCGAGAACAGATTGAAAAACAGACTGTTTATGAATTTATTATGATTTTCAGATATTGAATTGAGATTATTCAGATTTCTGAGATTATGGATTAGTTTGGCTATTGATTATGGCTTGTTGTTGATATCTATTGTTGTCTGAGTTGACGGTGATATCAAGACTATATCGTTATGCCGTCGATATTGAATTAGATTAAGTATTAATCAGAACAGATCTGAGTTGAGTTGAATATTGATATTGTGCCTATTCGATATATTATTTCAGATTTATATTGACAGCTTTGAGTTCGAGACTTCGACAGAATCAGATTGACAGAAAGAAAGGTATAATTCAATGTTTGACCGAGAGATTTAACTCGAATCAGATCTGGTTTGAGTTGTCCCAAAATCACATACTAGATTGTTATACCTTGATAGGAGTTTATGCTTTATATAGCTTTATATTAAAGCATTGAGATAGGAGAGTCTGTGGCAGATCAGCCAAGCTACTGGACGTTCGGTTGTATCGATGTGCGTAGGAGAAGATCGACTCCTATTGTAGATATTCGATATAGAAAGGACCGAAGTATGGGAATAAGACGTACCGCCACCTCGATTGGGAGAGTAGGTGGGAGATTGTTACGTCTTATTTACACCGAGATCCCTAGATTTAGATGTAAATCCAGTCAAGAGTTTTATCTGTATTCACGAATGTGTCATAAATTATGATTCGTATTCTTGATACATGGTTTATGCTTATGCATATGATTTTATGTAT
>NC_133316.1:9631607-9639108 GCF_012295235.1 Primulina huaijiensis | reverse complement strand
TGTTTAGGATTGGAAAGCGTTAAATTATGAACGGGGACCAATCCGGCCGTTAAATTATGAACGGGTTAGATCGAGGTTGGAAAGCGTTAAATTATGACCGGGGACCAACAAGCCCGTTAAATTATGAACGGGGATCTCATGTATGTGGCAGTGGATACGTCCCTGTCAGCCCAGTACTGTGGTTTAGTCTGATCAGGCGATTATGTTATGGGTCACTTGCTTTGAAACATCCTCTACGCAAAATGATGAAGTTAAGTATGTTCAAGTATGTTCAAGTATGCAAGCACGTTTAAGAAAAGTTTGTGACGATGGCACGTCAAAGTATGTATGTACGTATGTTCAAGTTTATTATGCAAGTTTAAGTTTCAAGTATGTACGTCCTATTTTAAAGATGCATGCGATTTTATTATGTAGTACTCGTTATCTCCAGTTTATACGTGTTGAGTCTTTAGACTCACTAGACGTGATCGATGCTGGTGAGTATGTTGATGAGGAGACAGGAGGTGGCGACCGAGGAGCAGGCTTGGACTGAGTGGGAGGCTAAACCCGAGGACCGCCATGTTTAAGTTTTATGCAAAAGTTAAATTACTCTGATTTCATATTCTGATGGAAACACTTTGAGCAAACCTTTTGTTAGCAAATTTTATTGTAGTTATTTTGAACAATCATGTCTTATGGGGGACTTGGTTGAGATATTTTATGGCAAACTTTGAAGGTTATTTTATGTTTAAGAAAATTTTTAATTTTTCCGCAAATTTTAAGTATGAAAGTACGGTACGTTACAGTTGGTATCAGAGCGGTGTTCTTGTAAAGGGTTACGCCTACTGCCAGTCGCAAGAAGCTCACGAAGTCACACCTCAAGTCTGTAAGTTTTAAAGTTTTGCATTATGTATGTAGTAAGCATTGAATCATGATTTCAGCATGTCCATGTTTTAAGTTTAGATTTCGTGCATCTTATGATATTGTTATTATATTCATGCATATTGGGTTTACGTGTTGGGTAAATTGTTGGAACAGTATGCCTCCCAGACGTGTGATTAACCGGGAAGTTAGGGATGAGAACAGAGAGCATCGTGATGAGGAGAGGGTCACTCCTCCTCGTCCACCTCCGGATATGCAGGCGCAGATGCTTGCAGGTATGACGCAGTTCTTCGCGCAGTTTGCGGGGAACCAGGCTGCAGCAGTGGGTGCAGGGGAGAGGCCCAGGCCTGAGGCTGTCTACGAGAGGTTCAGAAGGATGAGTCCAAAGGAGTTCTCGGGTACCACTGACCCGATGATAGCGGAAGGATGGATTAAGTCCATCGAGGTAATCTTTGATTTTATGGAACTGACCGATGCTGATAGGGTCAGGTGTGCCACGTTCCTTCTGTCAGGGGACGCTAGACTATGGTGGGAGAGTGCGTCGGTGGCAGTTAACTTGCAGACNCTTCTTATGCAGTCGCCATATCTAGGGCTTTGGCGGCAGAACAAGACCAGCGGGATATTGAGGCTGACAGGTTGGGCAAGAGGCCCTACCAGGCACCACCACACCAACAGCCGCAGCATCAGCATCAGCGACCCCAGCACAAGAGACCGTACCAAGGGCCACCAGGGAAGAAACCGTATCAGGGACCGCCAAAGGGCAAGGGTCCAATTCAGCAGCAAGGGGCACCTCAGAAGCCCGTAATTTTCCCTGTATGTCCTAAGTGCAACCGCCAGCATCCAGGGCAATGCTTATATGGATCAGACAAGTGCTTCAAGTGTGGAGCCAGTGACCACATGCTAAGGAGTGCCCACAGTGGAAGCAGCCGACTCAGGGCAGAGTATTCGCCATGCATGCACAGGAGGCGAATCCAGACACGACTTTGCTGACCGGTAAACCTTTTCTACCCAAGTTCAGTATTATTTTGCTTTGCATGTGTATTTTATTTGGGATTGTTAAGGTGCTAGTAATATTTTGAGTGATTTGGAATAGTAATTTTCTGCTATTTTTGAGGTTAATGTTAGTAATTTTGGGATATAAGTTAGTTTGTTGTGCTAACGTTTCTCAGGAAAAATTTTCATAAAGAGATTAGCCACAACGGCACTGATAGATTTAGGAGCCACTCACTCCTTTATATCGGAGACTTTTGCTAATCATCTGGACATCAAGTCCATTGGCCTAGACATGATTTTTTCGGTGACAGTCCCATCCGGGGAAGAGTTGTTAGCAACTAGCATGATCAGAGATATCGATCTGGAATTGCAGGGCCATCTAGTATATGCAGATTTGATTCTACTGCTGATGCCAGAGTTTGACATTATTTTGGGAATGGACTGGCTGACAAAGAACAGGGTTTTGATTGACTTCCAGAAAAGATCAGTATTGGTTAGGCCGCTGGGCATGGAACATTTCATATTTGAACCAGCCAGATGGAGAAGCTTCCCTCGCATGATTTCCAGCATGCAGGCGAAGAGACTGATTTGCACGGGGTGTCAGGCGTTCTTGGCCAGTGTCATTTCAACGCCTGATATGCCCACTCCATCCATAGCAGATGTGCCGGTAGTCAGAGACTTCCCAGACGTCTTTCCTGACGACGTCACATGTCTTCCACCAGATAGAGACGTGGAGTTTTCCATTGATCTCATGCCAGGCACAGTGCCAATCTCCAAGGAACCATACAGATTAGCTCCAGCTGAGATGTTAGAACTCAAGCAGCAGAGTCAGGAGCTTCTGGACAAGGAATTTATTCGCCCTAGTTTCTCACCATGGGGCGCGCCAGTGCTCTTTTTGAAGAAGAAAGATGGGAGCATGAGGCTGTGTATCGATTACCGAGAGCTGAACAAGGTAACGATCAAGAGCAAATACCCACTTCCAAGGATCGAGGACTTGTTCGATCAGTTGAAGGGAGCTAAAGTGTTCTCTAAGATAGATCTTCGATCAGGGTATCACCAACTGAAGGTGAAAGATGCAGACGTTCACAAAACGGCCTTCAGGACTAGATATGGGCACTACGAGTTCCTAGTGATGCCATTTGGATTGACTAGTGCTCCAGCAATTTTCATGGACCTCATGAACCGAGTGTTTCAGCCCTACCTTGATCAATTAGTCATAGTATTCATTGACGACATTCTCATTTACTCAAAGGGCCATGAGGAACATAGCCAGCATTTGAGGACCGCGTTGCAAACTTTGCAAAGTCGCAAGCTATTTGCGAAGTTCAGTAAGTGTGAGTTTTGGTTGGAGAAGGTAGCGTTTTTGTGGCATATAGTTTCTAGCAGTGGTATTGAGGTAGACCCAGCGAAAGTAGCAGGTGTTAAGGAATGGGTTGAGCCAAAGAATGCATCAGAAATCCGCAGCTTTCTGGGTTTAGCCGGTTACTACCGTAAGTTTATCCGGGGATTTTCGTTGATAGCAGTGCCACTCACGTCACTAACCAAGAAAAATGCCAAATTTGTGTGGAGTGATGAAGGTCAGAAGAGCTTCGACACTTTGAAGCAAGCTCTTATTTCAGCGACGGTGCTAGCCATGCCATCAGGGCAAGGAGACTTTGTGTTATATACCGATGCATCTAAGCTCGGGTTAGGCGCAGTATTGATGCAGCAGGGTCGGGTCATAGCTTATGCTTCCAGACAATTGAAGGTGCACGAGAAAAACTACCCGACTCACGATCTGGAGTTAGCCGCCGTGGTGTTTGCGTTGAAGATTTGGAGACATTATCTATACGGCGAGAAATGTCAGATTTTCACCGACCACAAGAGTCTCAAATATTTCTTCACGCAGAATGAGCTGAATATGAGACAGAGACGGTGGTTGGAACTTGTGAAAGATTACGACTGCGAAATTAGCTACCATCCGGGGAAGGCTAATGTTGTCGCAGACGCCTTAAGCAGGAAAGTTGCAGTCATAGCTCAGTTATCAGTGCAGAGACCTCTTCAGTCCGAGATTCTGAAATTTGGTCTAGAGATTTATCGTAAGGGCAGAGCTCCCAGACTATCTAATCTGACAGTCAAGTCTGATTTGCTAGACTAAAAGATGAAGCCAAGGGCAGTGTTTTGTACACATTTTCAGACGGCATTGTGAGATACAGAGGTAGAATGTGGGTGTCTAGTGTTGGTTCGATCAGACAGGATATTTTGACAGAGGCACACGCATCTCCGTATTCTATTCACCCAGGAGGCACCAAGATGTACAAAGACCTGCAGATATTGTATTGGTGGCCAGGGATGAAGCGAGACATCCGCAGATTCGTATCAGAATGTCTCACTTGCCAGCAAGTAAAAGCTAAACATCAGAGGCCAGCAGGGATGCTTAAGCCACTCCCTATCCCCGAGTGGAAATGGGAGAATATCACTATGGACTTCGTCGTTGGGTTGCCAAAGTCAATTAGAGGTTTTAATGCTATTTGGGTCATAGTGGATCGACTCACTAAGTCAGCGCACTTCTTGCTAGTGAAGACGACTTTCTCCATGTCGCAGTATGCGGAGCTTTATATAAGGGAGATCGTTCGATTGCATGGGATCCCAGTTTCTATTGTGTCCGACAGGGACCCGAGATTTACATCTTCATTCTGGAAGAGCCTACATGCAGCTATGGGAACGAAGCTGCAATTCAGTACAGCTTTTCACCCGCAGACAGATGGCCAGTCGGAGCGAGTGATTCAGATCTTGGAGGATCTATTGCGAGCATGTATGATCGATTTCCAAGGGACGTGGGAATCGAAGCTACCTCTAGTGGAGTTCACATACAACAACAGTTTCCAAGCATCTATTGGTATNTCTATTGTGTCCGAAAGGGACCCGAGATTTACATCTTCATTCTGGAAGAGCCTACATGCATCTATGGGAACAAAGCTGCAATTCAGTACAGCTTTTCACCCGCAGACAGATGGCCAGTCGGAGAGAGTGATTCAGATCTTGGAGGATCTATTGCGAGCATGTATGATCGATTTCCAAGGGACGTGGGAATCGAAGCTACCTCTAGTGGAGTTCACATACAACAACAGTTTCCAAGCATCTATTGGTATGGCTCCCTATGAGGCATTGTATGGAAGGAAGTGCAGATCACCAGTTCATTGGGATGAAGTTGGTGAGAGAGCAGAACTTGGTCCAGAGATAGTTCAGCAGACTGCAGATGTGGTGGTCAAGATTCGTGACAGAATGAAGACTGCCCAAAGCCGTCAGAAGAGCTATGCTGATAAGAGGAGGAGAGATCTCGAGTTTGCCGTTGGTGATCACGTTTTCGTCAAGATAGCACCTATGAAGGGTGTTATGAGATTTGGAAAGAGAGGCAAACTGAGTCCGAGGTTCATTGGGCCGTTTGAGATTTTGGACAGAGTTGGGACCCTAGCCTACCGTGTTGCCCTTCCGCCGAATCTGGCCGGAGTGCACAATGTGTTCCATGTCTCGATGCTGAGGAAATATTTGGCTAATCCTTCGCATGTTCTGAGCTACGAGCCGTTACAGTTGACTCCAGACCTGTCTTATGAGGAAAGACCCGTCCAAATCCTAGACAGACAGGAGCGCAGACTTCGGAACAAGGTGTCTAAGCTAGTCAAAGTCCGGTGGTTAAACCAATCAGTGGAAGAGGCTACTTGGGAGTCCGAGGCAGATATGAGACTTCGCTACCCCGGAGTTGTTTGGTAGACTTAATTTCAAGGACGAAATTTTTATAAGTGGGGGAGGAACTGTAGAGCCCAAAAATTCAGTACACGTATAACCCATGCATCTATTTAATTATTAAATCATTTAATTAATTTTAAATGAGTTTTAGTCATGCATGATTTATGAAAATGCATTATTTATTTGTTAAATCAGTTATTTAATTTAAAATGATTTTCTTAGCCATGCATAATTTATTTAAATGTATTATTTTAAATTAGTCATGTTATTGTGATGCACGTTAAAATGTCTTTCAAGTTTCATGTTCAGGCGATTATTCGAGGCGGGATGGAGGAAAAGACCCGGTGACGATTTTTGGCAATTTAAAATGTGGTATTTTATTTTAAGTAAGGATGGGGCATTTTAACTAATTCGTTATGTTGTTAGTATTTTAAAGCCAAATTTAATTATTAGGTGAATTTTAGAATTTAAAACTTTTAAAATTGGTGTGTGATTATGTTAATTGAAGAGTTTGATTAAATTAGTGTGTGTTAACCTTTAATTAGTATTTTAAATAGTTAATTTAGCTAGACTTTCTTATAATTATCATACACACACACGTTTTCTACACTCACACACACTTACACACTTTTACACACACTAAAAACGTATTACACACACACAAAACCGTTTTTCACACACCACACTTACACATCCATATCTTTTCATATTTTGGAGAGCAAAAAGACTAGGGTTCTACCTTTATCAGCAGCCGTCCCCTTCCTCTAAATTTCAGCAAGGTTTTGTTGAGTTTTCTTCAAAAGAAAAACGTGCCACGTTCGTCCCGGATCAACCTCGCTTCTATCTCTGCTTCGGTGACGTCGTTTCGGTAAAGTTTGATATAAAAAGGCACGTATAATCTTTCTTTTGCTGCATCGATCATGTCATATTATGTGTTGCGTTTTTTATGCGTAAAATATATGTGTTATGTTCGTCGTTTGAGCGGAAAATGATTTGGATCAGTTTTGAAATAGATTTTAGATCTGAAAACTCGTTTTTACTGTTTTTTTTAAATACTGCGATTTTTCTGTCGTGAATCTGAGAAAACTTTCAACACCAAAATCGTAGAACTTTTCGATACCTTCGATTTGATATAAAATTCGAAATATTTGGATAAATATTGAGTGAGTTATGGTGTTTTTTGTGAGACTGCTCAAACTGCGTTTTTCTGAAAAATTATGTTATTGATGCGTTCTTGAAGTTTTGTGGTTGCAGGCTTCGTTGGGGATTGACGGGTGATCGCTGCTGCGTATAGGTATATTGTTAATGATGTTGAGTTGGTTATCAAAGTTTCGTTTCGGGTCGTTAGGCGCTTGGGAGAGCGAGGAGTCGTAAAAACTATTTTTATGTCAAAATTTAAGTTTGTGAGTTTTATTTTATTGCGTGGGGTGCGTCGTTTTTCTTGGAGATGTTTGGGACATCGGTGGAGTCGAGTCAGTGCCATAGTGTCCTAGGATGGGTCTCGAGGCGTTGTTCACCATTTGGGCAATCGAATTCGAAGAGTATAAGGTTTTAAGTCGCGGGGTCCAGAAGACGCAGCGCCCGAGCGGTAATTTATTACCGCCCGAGCGCCACCTTTTCTGTCCGAGTGTTTAACTTTAGAAAAGCTCGGCGCCCGAGCGGTAACATTTTACCGCCCGAGCGCCACTCTTTCTGCCGAGAGTTTTGTTCTACGAGCTCGGCGCCCGAGCGGTAATGTTTTACCGCCCGAGCGCCATTCATTTTGTACGGACGTTTGGTTTCCCACTTCTTTTCAAGTTCTAGTAGCGAGTTCACGTCTTGTATTGCTGGGAAATGTTCACACGTCACCTTAGAGTTTGTTTCGGGGTTTAATGTCATGGTTAGTATGATTAAACGAGGTCAAGTCCCGAGTGATCTAGAA
>NC_133316.1:9557983-9628247 GCF_012295235.1 Primulina huaijiensis | reverse complement strand
CGGTTGTTCTAAATGAAATATAATGATTTAATTTAACATTTATTTTATGCAGTTATATATTTATATAGTTATATATATAATCATAGGTACCATATATAAAATATCGGTGAATTCGGTATTTTCTATAGTGGGAACTATATTATATTAGGTGTGTGTTTAAATATTTTTATTTTCTTGGAACCATTATTTATGGTGGTTTCCTTTGTTTTACTTTTAGTTAAACAATATTGCATAAACCAAGAATAAATCCTCGAGCCTTGACAAAATTTATAATTTGTAAACTTCGTTCTTGCATTTGGTAATCTATAAATTAATAAATTTATACCTAAAATAACCTCTCTGTGGATCGATCTCGTACTTACGAAATATATTACTTGCAGACAACCTACACTTGGGTGAATTATAATTTAAGTATTAGCACATGTATACATGTTTTATACTGGGATTTGTTCTCACCGGAGTATCCGGCTGTTGTTGTGTCTGTATGTGTGCATAACAACAGGTGGGACATGATCAGGGTCGAGACAAAGATGAGAGATCGAGATAGCGTGGTGATTACGGGCATAAAGGATGAACTAGTGGTTCTATATGTTGATCTGTAGTTGTCTGTTTTTAAAACGCCAGTTTGTATGACTGTAATGAATCAAGACATGTATTTACTTCGGTTGAAATAAAATAGAGATATCATTTGTGAATGATTTATATACAATTGTTTTTGATATTAAAAGCAAAATTTTGACCCACATTTTCTAACACAGATCCACTTAATCCCAAAGATAATTGAGTTAGAGCCCGGGCCCCCACAACAGGTGGTATCAGAGCGATAGATCCTTTAGATTGAATAGAATAGAATGAGCGGGGGTAAAACGAATTTTTCTTCCTTGCTCTGATTGTGCTAGCATGATTTATTGCTTTCACTATTATATGTTGTATTGTTGTCTGAGTTGATTACAGCATCTATTTGCAAATACTGAATCAGAACCGATTCTGGATCAGAGGTATATGATCAGAGAAGGACTGAGACAAATTGTATAGATCGTGTACTAATTCGTTTGATAATCAAATATGCCTCCTCGACGAGTACCGCAACCAGTAGCACGTCGGGCACCAGAACAGGGCAGTACATCCAATGATCCGATGGATGTGACCGCTACACCGATCGAAATTTTGTTAAAGCGGTTTCAGTCATTCCGACCACCGACACTGAAGGGCACAGAAAATTCAGTTGAATGTGAAAGTTGGCTCGATGACATCGAGATGTTATTTGAATCTCTTGACTACACTGACGAGCGACGAGTTAAACTTATTGGGCATCAACTGCAAGAAGTTGCAAAGAACTGGTGGCTTACCACGAAAAGAGCCTTGGAGCATCGTGACACAGAGATCACTTGGAAAGTTTTCAAAGCAGAGTTCTATCAACGATTCTTTCCCGTGTCCTACCGAAAAGACAAAGGTGCAGAATTTGCAAACTTAAGGCAAGGGCAGTTGAACATTGAAGAGTATGTTGCCAAATTTTCTACATTGCTACGTTTTGCTCCACACACGGCAGAGAATGATGAAGCCGTGGCTGATCAGTTTATCAACGGTTTAAATCCTGACATTTTTATATTGGTGAATACGGGGCGACCAAACAACTTTACTGATGCTTTGAACAGGGCGAAAGGTGCTGAAGCTGGCTTGATTAAGCAGCGAGGAGCATCGTATATTGTTCAGGCCCCGAGACCTCCACAGCCGACCGCACAATTTCCACAACCTCCTCTTACATTCGAGAGTGGCGGTAGCAGCAGTGGTAAGAAAGATTTGTTGAAAGCCAGAGGGAAACAGTGCAAGAGATCTGGCAGCAGTTCATCCAGCTCCAGTGGCTCGAGACAGAGGGGTCCTAGCCAGAGTTACACAGGTGTGTATTGCACTACTTGCGGTGGAAGACATCCCACAGAGCAGTGCTATGGAGTGGCTGGTAGATGCAACATTTGCAGATAGCAGGGACATTTCGCCAAAGTCTATCCACAGAGAGGTGCACAACGAGCTCAGAGTATGGGATCATCTGGTCCAGTAACTCAGGTGGAGAGACAGGCATCTTCAGTACACTCTTTTCAGCCAGTACCAGCACAGTCCCAGTCGAGGCCAGGAGGAAGCCAGACGGTGAGCCAACCTCCGAGACAGCAGGCCCGAGTTTTGCATTGACTGAGGAACAGGCCCAGGACGCACCTGATGATATTATAGCAGGTAACTGTTTTCTCTGTGATTACCCTGCTTATGTATTGATAGATACTGATGCCTCCCATACATTTATTTCTGATCGATTTGCATTGATACATGCATTGCCTGTCCAGTCATTATCTACTGTTGTCTCTGTTTCTTCTCCTTTGGGAAGTGGTTTGATATCAATGACTTCGGTTAGAAATTGTATGCTACAGTTTGAGGGTAATGAAATTGAGTTAGACTGTATTGTACTTGGATTGTCTTACTTTGACTGTATTATCGGTATCGATATGTTGACCAAGTACAGAGCTACCGTTGATTGTTTTCACAAGATTGTCAGATTCAGACCTGAGATGGCTGATGAGTGGATATTCTACGGTAAAGGTTCCAGATCTCGGATTCCTTTAATATCTGTATTATCTATGACTCGATTATTACACAAAGGAGCAGAGGGATTCCTTGTGTATACAGTAGATTTACTGAAATCGAGCCCTACCTTAGCATTGAGCTTATTCCAGGTACAGTTCCGATTTCTAGAGCTCTGTATCGAATTGCGCCAATCGAATTGAAAGAATTAAAAATGCAGTTAGAAGATCTATTAACCAAGGGATACATCAGACCGAGTGTGTCTCCTTGGGGCGCTCCAGTACTGTTTGTTCGAAAGAAAGATGGTTCAATGAGACTTTTTATTGATTACCGGCAACTGAACAAAGCAACGGTAAAGAACAAATACCCATTACCTCGTATCAACGGCTTATTTGACCAGTTGCAGGGATCTGCTGTATATTCTAAGATTGATTTGAGATCCGGATATCACCAGCTGAGAGTCAGAGAGGATGATATACCAAAGACAGCATTTAGAACCAGGTATGGACATTATGAGTTTATTGTTATGCCGTTTGGTCTTACCAATGCTGCAGCCATTTTTATGGGTTTAATGAACCGTGTGTTTCAGAAGTACCTTGACGAGTTTGTGATCATTTTTATTGATGACATTTTGATATATTCAAAGAATAAGATTGATCGTGCTGAACATTTGAGAACTGTATTGAGAACTTTAAGAAATGAGAAATTGTATGCCAAGCCGTCAAAATGTGAGTTTTGGTTGAATCACGTTGTCTTTTTGGGGTATATTGTATCTTGAAAGGGTATTTCGGTTGATCCTAGTAAGGTTGAGGCTGTGATTTCCTGGTCGAGACCGACATCAGTGCCAGATATACGCAGTTTCATGGGTTTATCCGGGTACTATCGACGATTCATCAAAGATTTTTCAAGTATTGCGAAGCCGATTACCCAGTTGTCACAAAAGAATGCGCCATTTGTGTGGACTGAAGCTTGTGAGTCTAGCTTCTTGGAGTTGAAAAGACGATTGACTAGTGCTCCAGTATTGACGATACCTTCAGGTACGGGTGATTTTGTTGCATATTGTTATGCATCTCACAAAGGGTTAGGATGTATTCTTATGCTGCGAGGACATGTGATTGCATATGCCTCGAGACAGTTGAAGCCACACGAGACTCGGTACCCAATTCATGATCTTGAATTGGCGGCCATTGTATTTGCACTCAAGATATGGCGACACTATCACTACGGCGAGAATTTTGAAATCTACTCTGATCACAAAAGCCTGAAGTATCTGTTTTCTCAGTCAGAATTGAACATGAGACAACGAAGATGTCTTGATCTGCTGAAAGACTTTGATTGCGAGATCAAGTATTATCCAGGAAAATCAAAGGCAACAGCAGATGCCTTGAGTCGAAAAGTATGTGCTTTATCCTTATCGATAATAGGCGTTTCAAATCTGATTGAAGATTGCTGTTTGTCTAGATTAGCATTTGATACAGATTATAAGCCACTGAGATTATGTGCTATTCAAGTCGAGCCAGAGTTGATTGTAAAAATCAAAATAGCGCAAAAGGTTGATCAGAACATTTAGAAATCGATAGAGATGGTCATAACAGGGCATCGATCAGAATATCAGGTACGTGACAGTGTACTGTATGTTAATAACCATCTTTTTGTGGCAGATGTTTCAGACTTGAAACAACAGATCTTGACAGAAGCGCACAGTAGTCGGTTCAGTATTCATCCTGGTGGCAGAAAAATGTATAATGGTTTGAAAAGACAGTTCTGGTGGAAACAGATGAAAGCTGATATTGCTGAGTTTGTAGCCAAATGTCTGAATTGCCAACAGGTGAAGGCAGAAAGAAAGAAACCAGGAGGTCTACTGCAGAGTTTATATATTCCAGAATGGAAATGGGACCACATTTCTATTAATTTTGTGATGCAGTTACCACGTTCCTCCCGAGGTTGTGATGCGATTTGGGTTGTGATTGACCGATTAACCAAATCCGCATGTTTTATTCCATACAAAATCACATACAGATATGACCAGATGGCTGAGATTTATGTCAGAGAAGTGGTCAGATTGCATGGAGTGCCTAAGTCGATTGTATCAGACCATGATCCTCGGTTTCCTTCGCACTTTTGGCAGAGTTTACAGCAAGCTCTTGGTACGAAGTTACATCTGAGTACCGCATATCATCCACAGATCGATGGACAGTCAGAGCGGACTATCCAGACACTGGAAGATATGCTGAGAGCTGTAGTGCTATATTTTGGCACTAATTGGCAAGAATCTTTGCCTTTATGTGAATTCTCGTACAACAATAGCTATCAGATGAGCATAGAAATGGCACCATTTGAAGCGTTGTACGGTAAGAAGTGCAGATCTCCTCTTTATTGGGACGATATCTCTGAAGTACCAGAACTTGGGCCTGATATGATTCGTGAGATGACTGAGAAAGTGAAGCTAATTCAGAAGAGAATGAAGACAGCTCAGGACAGACAGGCCAAATATGCCAATGTTCGACGTAGACTTTTGGTATTTGAGGCAAGAGATCGAGTATTCTTGAAGATTTCACCGTTCAGAGGAGTTTTCAGATTTGGCAAGAAAGGGAAACTGTCTCCACGATATATTGGGCCGTATGAGATTCTCGAAAATATTGGTGATCGTGCCTATCGACTTGTCATTCCGCCTTCTTTATCTGGAATACATGATGTCTTTCATGTATCTATGCTGCGGAAGTATCTCCTTGATGATTTTCATATTATTCAGCCAGACGAGGCCGAGCTTACTCAGACATTGAGTTATGTCGACAAACCAATTCAGATTCTTGATCATAAAGAAAAGCAGCTCAGAACGAAGACTATTCCACTTGTGAAAGTTCAATGGAGTCGTCATGGCACTGAAGAAGCTACTTGGGAGACTGAATCGGACATGAGACAAGAATTCCCAGAGTTATTTCACTGATGTGAGTTCTTATTTCAGTTACTATTATTTATGTCATCTTTGTTTATTGCATATGATTTGAATGCCTGAGATTTCGGGGACGAAATCGATTCTTAGAGGGGGAGAAATGTAATGCCCGAAGATTTTATACTGTTAATCGGAGATTTGATTATCGTAATCTGATATTGGGTACCTGAGGAATTCATATGATTATAGAAGGATCAATCCGAGACTTTAATTGAGGTTGTATGTGATAGCACATGGAGGATGGGCAGAGCTTGACGCGCATGCACGAGAAGATGCGCGCATATGCGCGAGAAGCCAATCGCGAGGGCAGAGGACCTCGCACATATGCGCGAGATTTGGCGCGCATATGCGCGAGGTGGGCAGTAGCCAAGAAGTCGGGACAGAACCTTGCGCGCACGTCGCGCACATGCGCGGGGTGTCTAGTAGCCAAATGCTTATTCCAGAGATTCGGACGCACATGCGCGAGAGTGTGCGCGCATATGCTTGAGCACCGAGAATTTGTCCAGAGAAACTCACGCACATGCGCGAGATGAGGTGCGCATATGAGCGAGCAGCAGAGTTTCTGAGCGCCGAGACAGAATGTCTCGCGCATATGCGCCGGTGACGGTCGCGCATATGCGCGAGACGTGCAGCAAGAAGATGAAGCCACCTGTACACTTCCATGCATATATATAAGATGCAATCCCTCAGTCCTCAGATTGCAAGCGGCAAGAAGTGAGAAAATATCCTCACGCCTTTTATTTCTTAGAGAATTTGCTTGTTCAAGATCCGCCCGTCTGATTTGCGATCCGGATACAGTACTGTGCTCCTCTCGACAACGGCTACACAAGGACGTAAGTTTTATTGATTTCTGATATGATCTGAAATTATGGTATTGTCAGAATCGGATATGATTCATATATGAGGTTCTTGACATGTTAGACATCGTATAATCGAGAACAGATTGAAGAACAGACTGTTTATGAATTTATTATGATTTTTCAGATATTGAATTGAGATTATTCAGATTTCTGAGATTATGGATTAGTTTGGCTATTGATTATGGCTTGTTTTTGATATCTATTGTTGTCTGAGTTGACGGGGATATCAAGACTATATCGTTATGCCGTCGATATTGAATTAGATTAAGTATTAATCAGAACATATCTGAGTTGAGTTGAGTATTGATATTGTGCCTATTCGATATATCATTTCAGATTGATATTGACAGCTTTGAGTTCGAGACTTCGACAGAATCAGATTGACAGAAAGAAAGGTATAATTCAATGTTTGACCGAGAGATATAACTCGAATCAGATCTGGTTTGAGTTGGCCCAAAATCACATATTAGATTGTTATACCTTGATAGGTGTTTATGCTTTATATAGCTTTATATTAAAGCATTGAGATAGGAGAGTCTGTGGCAGATCAGCCAAGCTATTGGACGTTCGGTTGCATCGATGTGCGTAGGAGAAGATCGACTCCTATTGTAGATATTCGATATAGAGAGGACCGAAGTCTGGCAATAAGACGTACCGCCACCTCGATTGGGAGAGTAGGTGGGAGATTGTTACGTCTTATTCCCACCGGGATCCCTAGATTTAGATGTGAATCCAGTCAAGAGTTTTATCTGTATTCACGAATGTGTCATAAATTATGATTCATATTCTTGATACATGGTTTATGCTTATGCATATGATTTTATGTATTGCATGTATACATGTTTTATACTGGGATTTGTTCTAACCAGAGTATCCGGCTGTTGTTGTGTCTGTATGTGTGCATAACAACAGGTGGGACAGGATCAGGGTCGAGACAAAGATGAGAGATCGACATAGCGTGGTGATTACGGGCATAGACGATGAACTAGTGGTTCTACATGTTGATCTGTAGTTGTTTGTTTTTAAAACGCCAGTTCGTATAACTGTAATGAATCAAGACATGTATTTACTTCGGTTGAAATAAAATAGAGATATCATTTGTGTATGATTTATATACAATTGTTTTTGATATTAAAGGCAAAATTTTGACCCACATTTTCTAGCAAAGATCTACTTAATCCCAAAGATAATTGAGTTATAGCCCGGGTCCCCACAGGGTTCCTCAGGATTCTTTGTAAAACCAAACTCTTTGATTGTACTATCGAATCTGAGGTTCCAACTCCTAGATGCCTGCTTTAGACCATAAATAGATCTCTGAAGTTTGCATACCATATGCTCACTTCCGACAGATGTAAACCCTTCAGGTTGAGACATGTAAATCTCTTCCTTAATATCCCCATTAAGAAAAGCTGTCATAACATCCATCTGTCATATCTCATAGTCATACCATGCAGCTATGGCTAGCAATATCCTTATTGACTTGAACATTGCAACTGGAGAAAAGGTTTCCTCAAAGTCAACTCTTTGTCTTTGAGTATATCCTTTTGCCACCAATCGCGCTTTGAAGGTCAATACCTTCCCATCCGCCCCAAGTTTCCTCTTGTAAATCCATTTATACCCTATGGGAACGGTTCCCTCAGGAGGATCCACAAGGTTCCACACTTGGTTCGAATGCATGGAATTCATCTCAGATTCCATTGCTTCAAGCCACTTGGATGAATCGGCATCAGATAACGCTTCCTTGAAGGTCCTTGGATCACATCCATGGATAGGCTCATCATGGCCCTCTTCAAGAAGCAGACCACACCTCATAGGTGGTCTCGAGACTCTCTCGGATCTTCTAGGAGCTTGTATCTCCTCTCTTGGCTCTTCGGGTGTGGGTTCTACAATTGTGGGTGTCTCTCGAACCTCTTCGAGTTCTATCATCTCTCTTTTTCTATCCAATAGAAATTTCCTTTTCCAAAAAGGTTGCATTCCTATAAACAAACACCTTTGTTTTTTGGGGATGATAGAAATAGTATCCAACTGAATTCCTTGGATATCCCACAAAGTAACATAAAATGGATCGACTATCCAATTTATCTCCCACCACCTGCTTCACATAAGCAGGGCACCCCCATATTCTAAGATAAGAATATCTGGGAGGCTTACCCATCCATATGGAGTCTGCCTTTAAATGGACATTTAGTGGAATATCTTTCAATTTTAAGTTATAGAGATCGTTTTCAAGTTCTCCAGTACCAATCAAACATCATTCTTGTAAATATTGCAAACACCTTTGCCAAATAAACAAGAATATCCATCTTTATCAACATAGAAATGGAAACAATGTTTTCCTACCAAATCAGGTACAAACAAAACATTTCTTAAAAATTTTAACTTAAAATCATTGTTCAACAATAAGTAAACATCTCCCAAGCCTTGGCAGCAACTCTTGCCCCATTGCCCATCCTCAAGAAGGTCTCACCTTCCCTAAGCCTCCTACTTCTTCCCATCACCTGTAAATCATTACAGAGATGTGAGCCACAGTCGGTATCCAATACCCAAGAAGTAGAGTTAATTGAAATGTTTACTTCAATATAGAACATACCATTTCCAGAACCCTTCTGGGCAAGATATTCCTAGCAGTTACGCTTCCAATGTCCAGGCTTCTTGCAGTGATGACATACATCAGCAGTCTTGTCAGCCTTAACTGGTGTGGCTGCCACAACGAGATTCGGAGATTGCCTCATCAAGGGAACGTTCTTCTTGGGACGTTGGAAAGAACGCTTCTTTCCCTTCCCATGTGGATCAATCTTCGTACCAGATGAAGAACCCACATAAAGAATCGGCTTCTCTTTCTTGATGGTGGATTCAAAGGTCACAAGCATGTTCACCAACTCCTCAAGGGTCGGCTCCATCTTGTTCATATTGAAATTCACCACAAAAGTATCAAACGAGCTAGGCAGTGGCAAGAGTAACTGTAGAGCCCATAACTTAGACTACGTATAAGCCATGAGCAAAGTGATCAGCTCCTTGACGGTCGCAAGCCTAAGAGGACGTGTTTGCTCTCCAAAGAGCTCCTTGAGATGAAAATGAATGTCAGCAGCACTCTTTGCATCCTCAAAACGCCTCTGCAGCTCATCATTCATAGAAGCCTGCATATAACACTTGGCTTTCAAGTCATGGTCACACCATTCCTTGTAAGTCTGTAATTCCTCAGGAGTGCAGCTAGTCGGAGCCTCAACAGAGGGCGACTCAGTAAGTGTATATGCTATCCTTTCCGAATTCAAGACGATTTTCAGGTTTCTTAGCCAAGTGAGGTAATTAGGTCCAGTTAATATGTTTTTGTCGAGTATTCCAGATAGCGGATTGCGAATCGAAGACATTGTCAAATTGTACTGAAAAGTAAGAACAGATAAATGTTGATGACTATTTTAAAATATTTGGTAAGATATAAAGTATGGACTTTTACTTTATAAATTTTCGATCCCACTGTTTTGACATCTTTCACTACCCTCTAGTGAAAACGGGAAACTCCTTTCCTCAGTAGGTACGTGAGGTCCAATTAGCGAATTATGATCCCGAATAATATCAGTCAATCACAATTCCTAAAAGGAAGTTTCAAATTGCATCTCCATGCAGCCCTCTACGTAAACTTTTGTCTCACGTTTGATTAGGACCCAATAATATGACGTCGTTCATCCTTACGTGTCAAGCCTTACCCATCGATGTCGAACCTTAATGGACGGTCGCCATGAGTTCCCTCAATAATATGAGCCGAAATCATGGGAGTTCCACGTAGTTCACATCACCATGTCAATGGATGTCACAGCTTTCCGGCACCCAAGGCCCCCCCAATAATATGAGCCGAGCCCCGAGCACGGGTAGCGTTCATCATGCACCCATTGTCGATGGAAGACATGGAAATTATAAACAAATTTATAATTCCCCTTTTCGGGCTTGATATTAATTTTGAATCTTATTCAAAATGAGGGTTTTTAATTTTGAAAGGTCTCATCATTAATTTTATTTAAAAGCTCGCCATGTTTGATCGTATGTTTGCCGGATTCATGCAACTTTGTTATTATCATAATAATAACGCACATACTCATTATTTATAACATATCATGCATATATTATAAACAGTAAACAAAATAAGGATGATCAATCGCCCCAANGGATACATCTCATGGGGTGGGAACGGGCCATAAACCAAGCCCACTTTAAATTTGATAATTATTACAATCATTCAACACAAAATATCCTAGCATACACCTAGCAAATTGGGCTTGGGCTTTTGATCATCCTTCATGCATAATATCACATATCATACATCATCAATTAATTATCACAATAATTAATTGATCCGATATTATATATCTTGATCCAATCACTAACCGCCACGATTATAAACTAAATTAACAAAGTATACAAACTCCTTTGTCTACTTTCCAATTAATTTATTTATAACCGAATTTCTTGTAAATCACAATTTACTATAAATAATTAAATTCCAACTTCAATTATTTATTTCATGAGAAAATATTTGCAACTTTTGTAAATTTAAACTTAAGGGCCCAAAAAATCATTTTTCACCAAAAACATTTTGGCCCATTTAAATTTCACAAATATGTTAGCCATCCAATGGCCCAACAACTTCAAGGCCCATGACACTTTGATAATCCAAACACTTTTGGAAACCCTAGTCATCATCGCCGTCGCCGGAGCTCCGTCGCCGGATTCCGGCCAACTTACCAAAAAATTTTTTTTATTAAAATCATAGGGGGGATCAAGCAGGCCCTCGGGCTGCCCTTGCTGCCCGAAATGGGCAGCCCCTCGGGCAACCCGAGCTACCCGAAATGGGCAGCAACATGCTGCCCAAAAAAAACCCCTCACATTGCCTTGATTTTTGTTGCAAAACTTCAACTCATGCTGTTAGAAATCGACCTCAATACAATATCATGTAAATGCTACACAAAATAGTATCCTTAGCTCTCATACCACTTGAAAGGGGATCGGTTACGGGTGTTCAAATGCGCAACGGAAGTTTTTAAAATTGTTTTTCAACAAGGAAAAATTAGAACACCTCACTAGAATGTGTAGCAAATACAAAAACATAAAAATGACATTCATAGTGTGTTTAGAAATGTACCTATCAATCTCAAAGAGTGATGTAATGACTCCAACCAAGTTGTAAACAACTTGGCTCTTCATAGACAAGACAAATCTACAAGCTCTCCTTGTTCTTGAGTCCTTTCTTCAAAATCAAGCCCACCACCAAACTTAAAAGATCCACCTTACACTTGCACTAGAAAATGTAGGGCATTTTTCTTTGAGAAGATAATTGTTTCTCCAACTATTAAAGAACAATATGAGAGAAAATTTTTTGAGAGAATTACCCCAAAATTTCGGCCATCTAGTATTGAATGGGAGAAGGATGACTTGTCTTGGTTGTGCGAAAAACTAAAACATCTTTTAGCATCCCAAGCCTTGGAGATTGAAAAAGTAGTCTCCAACCATTCACCTCCCATGCATGCAATGTTATTTGATTTTTAACAATTAAAAATCCATGGACTTAATTTAATTATCTCAAACATATTTGAGACTAATTAAATATTACTTGAATTTACTCAAGTCTACTAGTTAAATAATTATTCCAATTGGACTCTACAAAACTCAATGTTATTTAATTAATTCAACACTTCAATTAATTTAATTTAGTCCATAATAATGTTTATGAAAATCACAATTTTCGAATAAATTATTTATTTGGCCAATTTTTAATTTTAGGAACACATTCATAAATTAAAAGTTACATTCTCTCATAGAAGTCATACTTCTATTTTTCCTTACGCTTATAAACTCCTTTATAAGCCGTTCAACACATTGAACTATTTTACTTCTCAACGAGATCTAGAAAACTAGTACTTGTGTGGCCCTCAATGATTCATTGATACAACTAGCCGTGGGTTCACATCTCCATGTGATTCGGACTAAACATGTCCTTATACGAGCATACCCCAATTGCTTCATTCCTAATTATCAACTCCTTGATAATAAGAACGTCAGAACTCAAGTCTGATAGTACCCAACCAATCATGTTAAATGCCTAGCAGCATCGCTTACATGATTCCGTAGGTATCAAATGATAGTGCCTGCAAGAACCATTCAGTTATGGTTTACGTACAGTAAGGTCCCTTCATCTCATATATCCAGACCGATTCGACAACCATTGGTATATCGAGAGTTGTCAATGAATCGATACTATGTGTCATGTCGTAGTTGCATCGATGGTGTAATCTATGAAACCCCTTTCATAATTACCACCATACTCTGATCAGAGATTTCAAACTACATACACATAGGATATCCATACTCGAACTCGAGCGGCCTATATCCTTCTTAGCGGCGGCTGAATCGATTAAGAACTGTTTAGAATATACAGTATTGCAAAATGAGTTTCATGATACTCATCATATGAGCATATCATATTCTTTCTACTATTTGTATATCCAAGGGCTTTATCTATGCAACTAGCATGAGTATACAGATAAAGATGTGCCAAAATAATAATTTCAAATATTATTAAAATAAAGATTGCTTATACACAAAGTTTCATTGTGAACACTCGGCCAACACTTGGCTCGACGGGCACCTACTCTAACATTTATTTGTGGTATGTTGTGTCTAATCCTGGCCAGTGCGGCTGTAGGATATGTGTTTGGTTGTTTGTGAACTTGATGTTATTTTCGAGCGTATATTATTGTTATTGTGTTTTGAAATTTTTGGGATGTCCTACTTACGGGGAGGTCATGCCGAAATTTCTGTAGGCCCTAAAGAACTTTTTAAACTCGTTTTCGCTGTTTACACCTAATAATCCTTGTTGTTTGATAATTAAATATTAATTAAGTGCACGGGCCATGACAGTTTGGTATCAGAGCGTAACTGGGATACGCTCGAATCAGAGTCTAGGACACTCGAGTTTAGACACAAATAAAATGATTGTGCATATGTTTGATTATTTGCTCTTACTTGTTTCTATGTTTGGAATTAATTGTGTCAGCATGACTAGAGCGTATTAGTTGAAGTTTATGCTCTTATACTAAGCCGATTATTTTGTTTTCTGCCTGTGGATTAAATCCTTGTATTTGGTAGATGGCACCTGGACGTAAGGGCAGAAAAGGGAAGAAAGTTGTTCAGGAATCTGAAGCTCCTAATGTAAGAAGACTTAATGAGACTGAATGGGGAAGACGAGGTCGTCGTCCTCGCGGTGAAGCACGAAATGTTAACGTTGAGCATGAAGTGGATCAGTTGACTAGAGGAATGGGTGAAATGGAACTGGTTATATCCCGATTTTCGAACATGCGTCCTCCTCGATTCTTTGGGAATGAAGATGGTGAGAAAGTTGTAGCATGGTTAAAAAGTATGAAGGGTTTGTTTAATATGTTGGAGTACACTCCTGATTTGCAACTTAAGTTGGCTATTTGTCAACTAAAAGACCGAGCTCAGTTATGGTGGGAAACTACTGAGGAAGCTCTGAAGGAATCAAGTGAAAGAGTTACTTGGGATGTATTTTGCGCTCAGTTTGCTCGGGAGTATTCACCGCCTTCGTATTATTCGGCCAAGGAAGCTGAATTCAATATATTGACTCAAGGTAACATGACTGTAGTAGAGTATGCCTCTCAATTCTTAGCACTTCTTGCCTATGTTCCTCATGTTGCTAGCAGTGATCGGAACAAGCTATCACATTTTATGCAAGGATTGAATCTAACCATTTGTACTTTAGTAGTAGCTGGAGCGCCTGTTAATTATGCCGATGCTGTAGAGAAAGCCAAGAATGTGGAGGCAAGTCTACTTTTGGCAGAACCACAGTCAGTTCAACCATGTTTTCATCAGAGTTTTGGAGGCAATGTGCCGATGCCAGTGGGTGCACCACTATACCGACCTTTACTTCCGTATCAGCCTTCGCATTCATAACAGCAACCCAAGCAGAAAAACTTTAAGGCCAAAGGAAAACAGTTCAAGAAACAGACTTGTAGTAGTTCTTCTAGTTCCGGCAATCAGCGTGGAAGTTCAGTTGGGTCACTAGGTGGAGTATTCTGTGATTGTTGTGGTGGTAAGCATATCAGTACTCAGTGTACGGGAGTTCATGGATCTTGTAATATTTGTGGGCAAGTTGGACATTATCCTAGAGTATGTCCAAATGCAGTAAGACAACAATTTCAGCAACCTCAGTTTGGTCAGGGTTTTAGAGGACAAGCAACTAGACCTTTTGTTCCGACTCAGTATTTTCAGCAGTCTCGCTATCCTCAGCCTAGAGGTTTTGTTCCACAGCGTTTTCCATGGCCACAGCAGGCTCAAGTTCATGCTTTAACTCAGGATCAAGTTCAAGACGCACCAGGCGGAGTTATTGCAGGTATATGCCTTATTTTTAATCATCCTGCGCGTATACTGTTAGACACAGGAGCATCTCATTCATTTGTATTTGTTGTATTTGTTGATGAGCATGAGATTGCTACTACTCCGTTGATAGATACTGTGTCAGTCTCTACACCTGCCGGTGTGTGTTTGATGACTCATGAGATAATTCTGAATTGTGTGATTAGATTCGATGATAATATTATGATAACTAATCTCATCAAGCTAGATATGTCTGACTTCGACTGTATTTTGGGAATGGATACTTTGTCAAATTATCAAGCTACCGTTGATTGTTTCCATGGAGTTGTAAGATTCAGAATGTATTTTGACAGTAAATGGAATTTTTACGGTAGTGATTCGCAATCACGTATTCCATTAGTGTCAGCAATGGAAATGTTTAGACTCTTGTCAACAGGAAATGAAAGATTCATGATCTATGCAGTTGATGCGACTCAGGGAAACGGATTTGAAGTTTCAGATATTCCTGTTGTAAGGAATTCCGTGATGTATTTCCCGATGAGATTCTTGGATTTTCACCCCAGAGGGAAATCGATTTTAGCATTGAGTTGGTGTCCGGGATAAATCCTATTTCTAGAGCACCATACCGTTTGGCTCCAGCGGAATTGAAAGAACTCAAAGAGCAATTACAGGATTTACTGGAAATAGGCTATATTAGACCAAGTATGTCACCTTGGGGAGCTTCGGTATTGTTCGTAACGAAGAAAGACGGAACGATGAGAATGTGCATTGATTAAAAGCAGTTGAACAAAGCTACTGTGAAGAATAAGTATCCTCTACAGCGTATCGATGACTTGTTTGATCAGTTGGAGGGTACATTAGTGTATTCAAAGATCGATCTTCGTTCTGGATATCATCAACTTAGGGTTCGAGAGGAAGATGTTCCTTTGACAGCATTTCGAACACGTTATGGACATTATGAATTTCTAGTTATGCTTTTTGGATTGACTAATGCTCCAGCGGTTTTTATGGATTTGATGTTTCGTGTTTTTCGAGAATTTATAGACAGATTTGTTATCGTCTTCATAGATGACATTCTGATTTATTCAAAGACAAAGAAGGAGCATCGAGAACATTTAAGGTTAGTTCTCCCAAAAATAGAAGCAGCGCAATTGTATGAAAAATTTTCTAAATGTGAATTCTGGCTGGACAGAGTCGTATTTCTGGGTCATGTTATATCAGCTCAAGGAGTATCAGTGGATCCTAGTAAAGTGGAAGCTGTTATCAATTGGCCAACACCGATGAATATTTTCGATATTCGCAGTTTCTTGGGATTAGCAGGATATTATAGGAGTTTTATTGAAGGATTTTCTATTATAACAAGGCCTACGACCCAATTAACGCAAAAAGATTGACGTTTTGTGTTGACTGATGAATGTGAGTCAAGTTTTCAGACTTTGAAGGAAAAGTTGACAACAGCTCCAGTGCTAGCTTTGCCATCAGGCTCAGGTGGATATGGTGTTTGTTCAGATGCATCTCTAAATGGACTTGGTTGTGTTTTAATGCAAAATGGGCGAGTGATTGCATATGCTTCTCGTCAGTTGAAGCCGCATGAGACCCGATATCCAGTTCATGACTTAGAGTGGCTACCATTGTGTTTTATTTGAAGTTATGGCGTCATTATCTGTACGGTGAGCAGTTTGTGATTTATTCAGTTCACAAGAGTCTTAAATATCTTTTCTCACAGCCTGACTTGAACATGAGACAACATCGATGGATGGAGTTGCTTAAAGACTTTGATTATGAGATTCAGTATCAACCAGATCGAATGAATGTTGTTGCAGATGCTCTCAGCAGCAAAGTTCAGAATGCTATGCTGACATCTTTGACTATCTCTAAAGTTCACGAGCACTTGGGAACTTCATGATGGACTTATCAGATCAATGGAGATTACTTTATAGTATCATCTATTCAAGTCGAGCCACAGATTTTATCCAGCATCAAATCAGCACAGAAGACCGATCCGCACATTCATAGATTAAAAGAATTATCTCGAACAGGCCAGACAGACAAGTTTAGTGTTTCCTCAGATGGTAGTCTACGGTTTAATGGTAGACTTGTGGTTCTTAATTTGATAGATCTGAAAGAAGCTACACTACGTGAAGCACAATGTAGTCGACACAGTATTCATCCAGGAATTTGAAAGATGTATCATACCTTAAGAGCTCATTATTGGTGGGAAGGTATGAAAAAAGATATTTCTCATTTTGTGGCTAAATGTTTTACGTGTCAACAAGTTAAAGCCAAAAAATGAGACGTGGTGGAATGTTACATAGTCTTGAAGTGCCGCAGTGGAACTGGGAGCACATTGCTATGGATTTTGTGACACATTTACCTCGTTCTAATCGTGTTTGTCATGCGATTTGGGTGATTGTTAACAGATTGTCTAAATCAGCTCATTTTATTCCGTATGGTCGCACATGTACTTATATGAAAATGGCGAAACTGTACATTGATCATTTAGTAAGATTGCATGGTGTGCCAGTAACCATAGTATCCGATCGTGATCCAAGGTTTGCTTCGAAGTTTTGGGGAAGTTTGCAATCATCTTTGGGTTCAAAGTTGGCTATGAGCACCGCCTATCACCCACAGACAGATGGTCAGTCAGAAAGAACCATTCAAACGCTTGAAGACGGGTTACGGGCAGTAGTGATAGATTTCAAATGTGGTTGGCAAGAATCATTGTCTCTGGTTGAATTCTCTTACAATAATAGTTTCCAGACAACAATCGGTATGGCACCATTTGAAGCTTTGTATGGAAGAAAGTGTATATCACCGATATGTTGGGAAGATGTAGGAGAAAGACAGATGTCAAAACCAGAATTTATTCAAGTGATGAAAGATAAAGTTGAATTGATCAGAAAAAGGATGAAAGCAACCTAGGGTCGTCAAGCCAGTTATGCTAATAAAAGGTGTAGACCTTTAGAGTTCCAAGTGGGCGATTATGTTTTCTTGAAAGTATCATCATTCCGAGGTACTATGAGATTTAGTCATAAAGGGAAGTTAGCTCCGCGTTATATTGGTCTGTATGTGATCGTTGAGAGGATTGGCACGTTGGCTTATCGTTTGGATTTGCCACATAGTTGGTCTTTGATATATAATGTGTTTCATGTATCAATGTTGCGGAAGTATGAGCCAGATCCGTCTCATATCTTGAATGTCGAGGATGTGAAGTTGGACAGTTCCCTTAGCTATGTTGAACATCCAGTGCAAATTTTGGACCGCAAGGCCGTCTTGGTACAATGGAGTAGACATGGAAGAGAAGAATCTACGTGGGAATTAGAGGCAAAGAGGCGACAAGAATGACCTCATTTGTTTGAGAATGTAATGAATTACGCGATGTATTCTGAATTTCCTATGTATTATCAGTCGTAATGTTTTGGATATCAGTGTTGTATCTGTTAGATTTCGAGGACGAAATCTTTTATTAGTGGGGGAGAATGTGAGAGCTCAATTACTAAATAGGCCCAACCCATTTCCATATTTAATTTAAACCAACCCATTGGTGAATAAAGGAAATCAGATCGCTCAAAATCCAGAAGCTCTTCTCCAGCTTTGCAACCAGTCGCTTCTCTCCACTTTCTGTTTCAGTCGCGCAGCGCCACCGGTGATCGGAGAATTGTGCAGCAGCTTAACAAACTTTCTTCCTCCATTCTATTAGAGTCTTTCATGCCATGAATCGGAAGTTTTCGAGTTTGTTCGGCTTGTTTTCCAGCACTGTGCGTGAGCGTCGATTCGGTTCTAGGTAAGATTTTTGCCTTCAATTCTTAGTGGTGTTTTGGTGGATTAGTTTGTATAGTGGAAAATTAAGCGTTTCCCCTAATTTCCAGCTTCTTTTTCAGATCGTGAACAGTGTTTCCGGCGAAAATTCCAACGAGCCATCTTCGCGAAATTTCCATTGTGTGTTTAAGCTTCGTTTCTTGAGGTATTAAGCTTCGAATTTCAAGATTTGTATGGGTTTAATAGGCCGCCAGGAATTTGATTTTTAACCGAGCTGATTTAAATTGTTTTAGTTAGTTGGAATGCAGTATATTGAAGTATATAGTGAATTTATATTGTAGGTTATATCGTTGGACGAGTTTATCAGGAATCCCTTAAGAAATTACTGTGGTATTGTAAGTTGTAGTTGAGGTACGCTCAAACCTATATCATTATGATGTTTATATTGGAGTGTAAGAATATTCGGTCACTGTTGTTTCTATTATGTGCATTGAATGTTTATTCTGTTGCATTCATTCATTAAATTGTATTGGCATAACATATTGAGTCTTGACTTCTTTGACAGCGATTTATGTTGATTCTATTGAGATATATTGAGTCATCAGAGGGATGTGTGGGTTAGGATTAGCCACTTTCCCAGATGACAGCTAGGGACGAGCGACTTAGCTACTAGCATTCTCCATGCTACGTGCATGGTCGAGCGGTGATTGGATGCTGCATTCCTGGCACGGGTGGCTACTGTTACTGTTGATGATGCTATTCGTTTGGACTCCATTTGGTATCCGTTATCCCATTGTTACCATTCATGCATCGCATATCATTGTATTTACTTGGTATTATTACATGTCTTTTATATACGTCGTGATTTTACTTGTTTGTCGTACTGGGGTCCGACCCCTGTTTTTTTTTTATGTTGTGGTTGTTTTTTATGCCATAGCAGGTCATTCCAGAGGATTTGACGCGTCTGGTGGAGCGTCAACTAGTGGTACCCAGTAGTCAGTTGGTTTGTGTCAAGGTTCCCAGATATCTATTTATTATACTGGTTTGATACATTTGCCAGGGAGATATTCTGTGTAGCTGTATCGTGATGTTTTTATGTTGTGTTTGATTTTATTTGTGGTATGTTGTGTCTAGTACTGGCCAGTGCGGCTATAGGATATGTGTTTGGTTATTTGTGAACTTGATGTTATTTTCGAGTGTATATTGTTGTTGTTGTGTTTTGAAATTTTTGGGATGTCCTACTTACTGGGAGGTCATGTCGAAATTTTTGTAGGCCCTAATGAACGTTTTAAACTCGTTTTCACTGTTTACACCTAATAATCCTTGTTGTTTGGTAATTAAATATTAATTAAGTGCACGGGCCCTGACAGTGATTCTTCTGGTATTGTCTTTGGATGTTTCCCTGACTTCTTCTCAAGAATCTTCCAAACTTTTTGACAAACAATGATATTGCGTCATTACTCAGCTGATCAGCAGATATGTCAACTAAACCAGTTAGTTCTAGTTTGACAGCAGTTAAGGCAGTTGTGGCAGCTGGTGTAGAAGGTTCTCCTTCTCTGGTTTGTAGTTCAAACTCGTAGGCTTTTAGATCAGCAAACAAATCATGAAATTTGACCTTGTTAAGGTCCTTTGATTCTCACATTGCCATGGTCTTGACATCATATTCTTTGGGAAGACTTCTGACCACTTTTAGTGCCACTTCTTTGTTTGAATACACCTTTCCAAGTGCATTGAGGTCGTTTACAATACCATTGATCCTTTCATCATATTCATGCATGGATTCTCCAACTTTCATCTTGATATTATGAAATTTTTGAACAGCAACTGATAGTTTATTCTCCTTGGTTTGCTCATTGCCTTCGCATAACTGGATCAGTTTCTCCCATATGTCTTTAGCAGTTTTACACATTTTGATTTTGTTGAAAGTGACTTTATCCAGCGTTTTTTAGTTTGATGAGAGTTCCTTCGGAGTAATTTATCAAATTGGTTAGATCTATACTAATAACATACCCTTCTTTAAATCCCAAATATACATATTAAAGATGGATCCTTTAGATCCGCTCTTCATAGACATTTGTCGATAAGCTTGGGCTTGTTTGGAGAGATCATCATAAATGATTAAAGTGTGTTTTTCACGATACATAAAATATTCAGCCAAAGCTGCTCCTGTATAAGGAGCGAGGTATTGTAATGTAGCAGGGGAATCCGCCATTTCGGCTACATTTGGTACGTTATCTCCTAACATCCATAAAATCTTTGTGTTCTTATTTCAGTTTATATTCTATATTTTAGTCAGTTTATTTCCGCACATTACTTGTTAACTGACTGATATCGACTGACAAGAATCCCGAGTTTCCGTTTATCACTAAACTGACTCAATATTACAAAAAACTGTGAAAATCATTAAGTGTTTATTCAACCCTCCTTCTAAACACTCTTTCAGCTCATAACCGATCCTATCAAGTGGTATCAGAGCAGTTGAATCTTGTCCTTGAATATTCTTATACACTAAACTGATTATCATGTCTTCATTCAACAAAATTTCTATGTTTTCTACAGAAGACTTCGATGATTGGAAAATCAGAATGCAGACTCATTTAGCTGCACAAGACGATGACATGTGGTACGTTATCACTGACGGACACATGAAAATTTTAAAAGCTAATACAGCTGTTGCCCTAACTGAAGGAGCACCACAACGTATTGAAAAGCCCAGAGAGGAATGGACAACTGAAGACAAGAGAAAAGCCAACCTGGACAATGTGGCTAAGGGAAGTGAGTTCCAAATAAAATAGAATTTTTCAAAAATTTGATTTATAGATTTAGATATTAATCGAGCATTTCTTCTTTTTAATATTTTCCATTTTGCTAATCTTTTAGAATTATAACTTATTTTATTTGTGATTTTGTGTGAATCTAGAACAAATACAAAAATAGACTATGACTCAGAAGTTTTCGCAACTCAATCATAGATGATGGAATTTTTGATGATTGAGTTGCGAAAAATTCTGAGTCATAGTCTATTTTTGTATTCGTTCTAGATTCACACAAAATCACAAATAAAATAAGTTATAATTCTAAAAGATTAGCAAAATGGAAAATATTAAAAAGAAGAAATGCTCGATTAATCTCTAAATCTATTGATCAAATTTTTGAAAAATTCTATTTTATTTGGAACTCTCTTCCCTTAGCCACATTGTCTAGGTTGGCTTTTCTCTTGTCTTCAGTTGTCCATTCCTCTCTGGGCTTTTCAATATGTTGTGGTGCTCCTTCAGTTAGGGCAACAGCTGTATTAGCTTTTAAAATTTTCATGTGTCCGTTAGTGATAACGTACCACATGTCATCGTCTTGTGCAGCTAAATGAGTCTGCATTCTGATTTTCCAATTATCGAAGTCTTCTGTAGAAAACATAGAAATTTTGTTGAATGAAGACATGATAATCAGTTTAGTGTATAAGAATATTCAAGGACAAGATTCAACTGCTCTGATACCACTTGATAGGATCGGTTATGAGCTGAAAGAGTGTTTAGAAGGAGGGTTGAATAAACACTTAATGATTTTCACAGTTTTTTGTAATATTGAGTCAGTTTAGTGATAAACTGAGACTCGGGATTCTTGTCAGTCGATATCAATCTGTTAACAAGTAATGTGCGGAAATAAACTGACTAAAATATAGAATATAAACTGAAATAAGAACACAAAGATTTAATGGATGTTAGGAGATTTCAATCACTCCTACGTCACCCTTTATATCACGAATATATGATTTTTACTAAAAGACTTTGATAGATACAAACAATTGCAAAGACCCACTTCAATCTTGGACTTAACACTGCCAAACTGAATCTCTTAGTTTATTCATTCTCAGTATTCAACTGGCTTTGAAAAAGATTTAGCACGACTTATCTCTTTAAGATCAAGTATTACAACATCAAAGATTTGTGCTAGAAAGCTCGAAGTATAGCCTGATTGCTATCAATAAATACGATAAGTGTGAGATTTGAATCTCAGAATAATTTCAGCAGAATGATTGCAAGTAGGTCGGATCTCTTTTGTTGCTTCGTCTCTGCCATTTATAGGCTTCTCTTCCAACGGTAACAATTAATACAATTTGAATCTTTTATTTTTCCGTTTTTTGCCATGTCGACATTCGTACACTGTAGCTTTTTCTGAAATGCGGCACTCCCACTATTAGTTGCAGTCTGCTTGTATTGTTGTCGGTTGAACGTCTTAATTCTTGACGTGTTCAGTGGAAAGATCACCTGATAGGTAATAGCTGATAAGCTTACAACTGTTTGTAGCAACTAATCAGTTTCTAATTGATCAGTCAGTTGTCTACGTAGTTCAGTCCAGCTGGTTCAGTTGCTCTTGATTATCTTCGCAATAATCTTCATTTAAGGCAACTGTCAGTTCAAATATTTTGATCAGTTACCGTCAGTCTTCTCGATCAATTATTTCGATCTAATAAACGTTCAGTTTGTCAAATCACCGAAATTTAGTTTCCAACAATACGTATTACTTGTTACTATAGTTAATGCTTGCTGAGTCAATAAACTCACTAGGTGTGAATGATGTGGGTGAGGATTTTTATGTTGAGACATGAGGATTGAATGACTGAATTGGCTGGGTGGATGGTGCACTAACCCGAGGATCTATGCATTACTAGTTTTTCCGCTTATACTTTTACTTTACTTTAAAAGTTTTGTTGACTTTTGGTAATATTGTTTTTTAGAGGAGTTTGACGTTTATACTCTTTTTGAAAAATACTAGCTTTAAGTTTGGTTTGACGTTTACGATGTTATGATTTTTACTACACTTTTGGATTTTGAGTAAAATAGATGGTGAGTTTATCAGCGGAAGCCAAAGGTTTTAAAAGAAAAAAAATTATAATACATTTTTAAAGAAAAATGAGTTAGAGACATTTCAATTGTACCCTCGTTAAATTGTTTGTGTCTGATCATCTATTGAGATTATAATGAAATCACAATCGCCTATTATTTAATTAATAGGGTTGGAGAATCTAATATAACTCTTACTAGTAGGAGTCTTAGTTAGACAATAATTGTAATAGAGGTTTGAAAAGTTAGAAACTACTAGTGGATATTTAACCAAGTAAATAGCTTAAGTGAGATTCTTGACCAAATAAAAACTCCAAAGTAAGAATCCTAACAAAATTTTAACTTAATACATGAAAGTACCGTTTGGCTCGTGGTATGAGACAAATAGTATGGAGATAAGTAATATTTTTAAATAATAAAATATATAAAAATAATAGTTAATATAATGTTTGATTTGATTGATTAATTTGATTAAATTTGAGATAATGTGACCGTTTTGTTCTTTTGAAAACATTAATAAAATATTTATTATGTTATTTATTAAGAGTAATATTGTAATTTCAATTTAATGATTTGATTAATGTGGGATAAAAGATTGATGATTTGATTGATGTAAGATAAATGATTAGTAGATGGATAAATAATATGGTGCATCAAACATAATATTAGATTGAATTAAAAAGTGTATAAAAATATAGATAAATAATATAACGAATCAAACAACATGAAAGATTATAAAAATAACAATGCATGTCAAATGTATATATGCATTTTCTCTCTCTCATACACTAAAAATCGGCCACTTTGATTTCTTGTCAACAAGTATCGGTCGTGACCAGCACTCCACAACCGAGCACCGTCGCTGCCTCGTGGCACCATCGTCGTGCCGCCGTTAGAAACAAAATTTTCAACTTTGGACACAATTGTTGGAGATTAAAAAAAGACAACTATCAGTAGATTGTTATTGGGATTTAAGAAAAAAACTTTTATCTACTTGAAATCCAAAATAATTAAATATAAATTGTTAAAAAGATAAATTTCCAATATATATATATATATAAAATGATACGAGACACTGATTTGATACAGCAACCTTACTCGTTCTCCGTCATGATTGTTCCTTGAGTTTCCCTCACACCTCTAAGTTTCAGGGTGTGACCTAATCCCGGAGTCAAAGTAAATCAGTTCTGCGAAGAATGTTTTGTTTGTCAATAAAGTGGATTGATTCTCTTCCATAAAAAACCATTGATTTCTGTTGACAATCCGATATCAAAAGAGCCGGTGATTGTCATTTTCTTGTCTCACAAAACGCCTGCTTTGTGTTTCTTGGCGTGATACTAACGTCTCCCCGAAGCTTTTCATACACTTGCTTCCTCCAGTTTTTATCCATCCACTTTTTGTGAAAACAAACTGGAAATCCTGGGAAAAGGAAGAAGGTTGTTCGTTTGTTTTTGTCATTTTTGTCTTGAATAGCTTTGTGGGTTTGTTTTTTTATTGTTATCGAACTGGTGGGTGGCAATTTTCTTAAAGAAAAAAATCCGGGCTTTCTTTGGACACAGTTATTCTCTTTGTGATTCGACCTGGGAGCGAGAATCTTGCCTGAATCCGTCTTTTCCGGCGATCCGAAATCGGATAGAATTTGGAATTTTCGGTGTTTTACTTTTTTTAGAGAAGGGAAAGTGACGTATATGTTTTGTGACGTTTTTCATTAGTTTGTCCAAACGTCAAGGCTTAGTAATCCTTGTTTCGTAGACAGGTTTTTGCCATTTTCTCTACTCCAAACAAAAAGAATAAAATCCCTGCAATTTCTCTCTTCCTTTCTCAACGAATTCCACCCTTTTTTTCCTTTTTTTTTTGTCTCCTTTCATATTTTTCTCTGTTTCAAAGAGAGAGCCAGAGCAAAGTCTCTCTCTCCCTCTTTGTACTCTTTTCTTGTTTGGAGAAAATCATGTTGGTTTTTGACAAGGAGGTTTCAGAACAAACAAATCTTAAACGCTTCTTGAATTGCACGACACCCGTGGTTCCATCTCAATTCTTGTCCCAGGTTTGTTCTTTTGACCTTTGTTCTGTTGTAACCTTTTTTGTTGTGGGTATTGAATGTAATGATGTTTTCTCATGCAGAATGAAATGAGAAAGCTTAATAAGCTATGGCATCCATGGGGAAGGGAACACATTGACTACTTCACATTGGGTGATCTGTGGGATAGTTTTGATGAATGGAGTGCATGTGGGCTTGGAGTTTCAATCGTTTCTGATACCGGCCAAAACACAGTCCAGTATTTTGTCCCTTATGTCTCAGCAATCCAAATTTTCAATAGCAATTCATCCGTACACTGTTTAAGGTACTGTCGTTTACATATTCCATCAGGAATTTTGTTATTCTTGTATTATCTTGAAAAATGAGTTGATCATGCATTTTTTGCTGAAAATCCCACATGTGAAGTCTGGTGTTTTCATGATTCTAATCTCTTTATTTGTGTATTTGGTATTTGTCTTGTGTGATTTTTAGTTTCATGTCTGTGCAATCTTGGATTTGTTATCTATTATGATACAAATATCTAGTTTCTCATCCCCACTAGGGTTCATTTTTATCTAGTGATTCTTGATAGATTAAATTCTCTGCTTTGAAATCGAGTAGGAATTGATTTCTTAAGCTTTTTGTAGCTTTTCTTTGTTCCTCTGCTCATATAATCAGAATAAAGAATTGAGATTTTTGGAGGGGTACAAGAATTAGACTTGGGAAATGATGGTCTATCATCTTGTGTGGTCATATAATTAATGATTTATGTCTGGATTTTAGGGAAGAGACCGAATCCTTAAGTGAGACGAGGAATTCATTTAGCGATTCATTCAGTGACGAGAGCGAGAGTGAAAAGTTGTCGAGATGGGACGGATGTTCTTCCGAGGAAGGATTGTTTGAACCGGATAGCTTCTGTCATATGAATGACAGATTGGGTAATCTTTACTTCCAGTACTTTGAGACATCATCTCCTTATGGAAGAGTTCCGCTGACGGACAAGGTAATATAAGTTCTTGTTAATTTTAGCACTTTTTAGATTAAATTTTGATATATATTTCCTGAAGATTCTTCCAGTGTCTGTCGATTCGTAGGATTTCTTATTAGAAAATGATAACATAAATTGACGGATTGAAAAGGGAGAGGCAAGTTGTTACAGGATATCATAGAATCAATTAATGTCTCTGTTTTATTGGAATCAAATTAAAAGATGTGGAATCGACATGGAATATATGTCTTTTCTAGGGTTTAGCGACTTTATTCTAAATTCCCCTTCTGTGCTTTATTAAAAAAAACTTTTCATTCTTACATTTAGAACGAATTTTATGAGTCCGATCGACCGTCATATATCCTCTTTTTTTTTTTTTTACCAATAATTCTAATATTTCTCTTCTTTGTGGTAAGTTGCCGCCAATATTAAACATAACTTCTGTGTATTTATTACTGATTTGACTTATAAATCTGAGCCATATGTTGAGAAATCGGATTATTTGCCATTCAGGTTCGTATCTTAGCTCAAAGATACCCAGGATTAATGTCTTTAAGAAATGTTGATCTTTCACCCGCTAGTTGGATGGCTGTTGCGTGGTGAGTCTCTATCCAGCCCTCACCCTAGATGTAACTTTAATTTGATTTTTGTTTCCGTTATCTGTTAGTGTTGGCATTGAAGAAATATCGAAATAGGATTTAGATATTATTCGAACTGACTGAGATAAAAATCCAGGTACCCAATTTATCATATTCCTACGGGAAGAACTCTTAATGACTTCCAAACTTGCTTTCTCACGTACCACACGATTTCTTCTTCCTTTCAAGGTCGGTACTTGGTGCTAACTTCTATGGAGTTCATCCTCATTTGAATCTTTGCGTATTAGTCATTTATAGTTTTTATAGACGGATACAGATTTTGAAGACGACTTTGAAAACAAAACAAATCAAAAGGAGGAGACCATGTCCCT
This sequence comes from Primulina huaijiensis, assembly GCF_012295235.1. NCBI lineage: Eukaryota > Viridiplantae > Streptophyta > Magnoliopsida > Lamiales > Gesneriaceae > Primulina > Primulina huaijiensis. Next base: position 9,600,912 of record NC_133316.1, on the reverse strand, counting down.
GCCTCCATTTGGCTTAGCTACTTATAAGATGCAAGGTGACATTTGGATTTCTGAGAGTGGTCGGGATCAAGAAAGACTCGTGACCCTTTTGAGCGTTGCAGATTCCTGGCTAAAGCAATTACAGGTTCAACATCACGACTTCAACTACTTCATGGGAAATCGAAATGGCTGAGAAACTAGCTAACAACCAGGGTTATTTCTATGGTTATCCGAATGTCGTCTTGTTCAAGTTTTAGTGTCGTGTATAAAGCGTGACTAGCGGACAAACGACCTTTCGTTTTTCGAGTTTTGAGAATAGGATCAAAATTAGATGAAGTAACTGTTAGACTAGATCCCTGCAAGCCAACGGTTGACTAGGGAATTTATTGACTCAAGTGAAATATACGATCTTTATTTTAATATAATTTAACTTTTCATGGTTTCATTTTGCTTTATCTGTATACCCATGCAATCATTATAAATAAAGTCATTGATTATACTTTAATGCAAATGAATCATAATTCGATGTTGAAACTCATTTGTAAATGCTGTATAATCTAAATTTGTTCCTAGTCGATTCAGCCGTCTAAAACATGGATAAAGGTCGCTTGAACTCGATACTAGCATCTGTGATGTTGTGTACCGCGTTTCTTGGTAAGTGCATAGAGATGTCCAAACATGCAGATGGGTAGTCATATGATGATTATACCGAACTATCCTCTCTCGGACTTTCCAAGTGGTTATCATTCATCGAGAGGATAAGTCCGTGGTTATGATTGTACACCATTAGTCTTTACGACCCGGGACAACACTGAGGCTCTATATGCTAGAGCTGTGTTTTGACTTGTTTACTGACTCCAGGAGAATCATCAGGTGGCGAGATTTGGTATAGTTGCCACATATGTAGGAGCTAGTGCATTGTAGTCGGGGATTTACCGGTCACCTACGGGTGTGAAATGACCTCAATTTTTTTTTCTAATAATAAATTCTAAATACTAAACTAAATAAAATAATTTAACATAATCATGAATCATAATAATTTAACAATATAAATCTCTAGTGCATGAAATAGAATTCTAAATCATCGGCTAACCAAAAATTCCTAAATCGACCTTTAAAAAGATCGGCTCACAATAAAATTAAGCAAAAAAATATCTCTAATAAAAATCCTTGGCAAAATCTTTAAATCATAAATCTATCTAGCTAGTGCGGAAACATAAAGGCCCTCGGGAGTGTACTGCTGCACTCGATCGACTCAATCGTCACCGCCTCCAAAAATCATCGAATCCTGCATCGTACAAACCTAGTGAGTCTAAAGACTCGACACGTTCTAAACATGGATAACAAATAATACATATACATCCACACGCATTTAAAAATCATATTTTTATTTAAAATAATCTTTTGAACATAAATAAACTATTAAAAATCATTTAAGCATAATTAAATCATAAATAGTAAAATCATTTTAAAATATCTGTAAGCATAAATATATCTTTTAAAAATCATTTAAAATAAGCTTTAATCCTCATCATGAATCCTATATCTTAAAAATCATTTTTCATCATAATCTTTCAATCACATATCATTTTGGGTGAAGTTTGATACTTGAAAATGACTAGCTTTTATCCTTTGGTTGACGCAGTCTTAGCTCCACATGGTCCATGGGAGTGTGCACTAGGCTCCACCGTGGAAATACGATCGTCGGGATCCCTCTGGGCCTTTTCCCATTAACGGGGTCCCTCTGAGGCCTTGGCCCGTAAACGGGATCTCTCTAGGTCTTGGCCCGTATATGAGCTCCCTCTAGGGCCTAGGCCCTCACGTCATCCTCGCAAAATCATATATCATATATCATATCTTTTGTCACAGTCAATTCACATCCCTCAAAATATTTTTTCTTTTCTTTAAAAATCATAAAATAAGACAGCTTTCCAAAAATAGTATTTTAAACAGTATAAATTGCACAACTTTACCATAAATCATAAAAATAACTATTATCAGGTGGCGAGATTTGGTATAGTTGCTACACATGTAGGAGCTAGTGCATTGTAGTCGGGGATTCACCGCTCACCTACGGGTGTGAAATGACCTCAATTTTTTTTTTCTAATCATAAATTCTAAATACTAAACTAAATAAAATCATGAATCATAATAATTTAACAATATAAATCTCTAGTGCATGAAATAGAATCCTAAATCATCGGCTAACCAAAAATTCCTAAATCGACCTTTAAAAAGATCGGCTAACAATAAAATTAAGCATAAAATAATATCTAATAAAAATTCTTGGCAAAATCTTTAAATCATAAATCTATCTGGCTAGTGCGGAAACATAAAGGTCTTCGGGTGTGTACTGCTGCACTCGATCAACTCAATCGTCACCGCCTCCAAAAATCATCGAATCCTGCATCATACAAACCTAGTGAGTCTAAAGACTCAACACGTTCTAAACATGGATAACAAATAATACATATACATCCACACGCATTTAAAAATCATTTTTTTATTTAAAATAATCATTTGAACATAAATAAACTATTAAAAATCATTTAAGCATAATTAAATCATAAATAGTAAAATCATTTTAAAATATCTGTAAGCATAAATATATCTTTTAAAAATCATTTAAAATAAGCTTTAATCCTCATCATGAATCCTATATCTTAAAAATCATTTTTCATCATAATCTTTCAATCACATATCATTTTGGGTGAAGTTTGATACTTGAAAATGATTAGCTTTTATCCTTTGGTTGACTGCAGTCTTAGCTCCACATGGTCCATGGGAGTGCGCACAAGGCTCCACCGTGGAAATTTGATCGTCGGGATCCCTCTGGGCCTTTTCCCATACACGGGGTCCCTCTGAGGCCTTGGCCCGTAAACGGGGTCCCTCTAGGCCTTGGCCCATATATGGGCTCCCTCTAGGGCCTTGGCCTTCACGTCATCCCCGCAAAATCATATATCATATATCATATTCTTTGTCACAGTCAATTCACATCCCTCAAAATATTTTTTTCTTTTCTTTAAAAATCATAAAATAAGACAGCTTTCCAAAAATAGCATTTTTAAAAGTATAAATTGCACAACTTTACCATAAATCATAAAAATACCTATTATCATCAAAATCATATGATAACATTTAACATGCGTTATGATCTTTCGGGACGCTGCCAAGCGTTTTCGTATTTTTCTAAGTGTAAAAAGACTGTTTTGTCCCTGGACGTAACAATTCTCGAATTTATCTTTTTCTCACTTTTAATGTCATGGAATTATTCTAAATAATTATTTAAGCTTACATGAATTTTCTCATATTTTTATTTGGCTTAAAATGATGTCTTTTAATTTAATCTTTAAATACAACATATTAATGTGTTTTAATCTCGAATTAACCAAACCTTAATATAAAATTCTCAAATTAAAAACTTAGATTTTTAATAATTCTTTAAGCTTAAACCTAATTTTTCATAATTTTATAAAGCTTAAAACTAGGTGTTTCAATTAATTTGTTAATTAATGTTTCGAGCGGCGATTAAATCCCGGAAAATTCCAAAACTCATTATTTTGTTCCCAAATTTTAAACTTAACATTATTAAGATATATTCTACCCTTCCAAATCATGAGCCACACCTGTGGACCCATGGATTCAATTTTTCCTTATTAAATTCGAAATATGACGCCTAATCGAAACCACCGAGCCATCTCCCAATTTACTCGAGCCACGTCCAAGCCACCTCAAGCCAAACCCTAGCCAACCCACCTAGGAACCCTCCTGATCATCCCTGACCCTTGGAACTAGCCCCTAACTCGCTCAAGCTCGCCTGGAATCCAACCCATCACCTGCGCACATGCTTTCCACTACGCCCAAGACTCCTAGCTAGCCACCACTGAGCCCACACGACCCTAACCATCCCTAAACCACGCCCAGACTCGACCCAGCCCAGCCCCTAACCTTGAACCCCTGCAGCGCACCACACGATTCAAGACAGCAGCCTGCGCGTGGTTGCTTCTCTTCACAGTCCCATCTTTTGCTCGAGCCAACCACTAGCCCAGCCACTCCAGCCCCTGGCCTGACCACTGCCTATGATCCTAGGACCCTGATGGACCTACCCAGCTCTCCCTTATGCCCGCTGCAGCCCTCTCCCGAAGCCCCTGCTGCGTGCCGCACATGGGGGAGAGTCCCACTTCACGTGGACTCTTCCCCAGCCCCTAGCTCGAACCCTAGCTGCCCTAGGACCCGACCCAGACCTAGACCATGACCCTTAGGACCCAGCCTCCACACCTGGTCGAGCCCCATGACCCCATGCAACAGTAGCCGAAACTTGAAGACACACACACAAGCCATGCACTCACGGTCATTTTTCAAAATAAATCCCACGGTTTTCCTGCTTATTTCTTATTAATTTATCATGTTTTGGTCAAGTTTTTATTCATATTTTATCATGTATTGGCAGCGTACATGTTGGATTCAAAAGTGTTTTTAATAAAAGCGTAAAAACAACGTATTTTCGAAAATAAACGTTCTACAGTAAAAATATTCAAACACCTATTTTTTTCATGCATAAACAATTAAATCAAGCATATTATGATTTGTATGATGTCAAAAGAGTTTAGGAAACGTGCCTTTGTGTTTATAACGCTCGAATATACGATCTTCGACGAGGGTGTGACGTTGGACGACGAAGAACACAAGTCCTTTTCTTTCCTCCTATTTTCGAAAATCTGAATTGTGTGTGCAAGGTGTTTCACGGCTGATGCAGGCTGAATTATGAGGTTTAAAAAACCTAAAACACTTATTTATAATTTAATTAACAAGTTAAATGGGCTTTTGGTTTTGGGATTGCATGTTTAAGGGTAATTGGTCCTACTTTAATTAATTAAATTGGGCCCAATAACACTTAATTAATTAAATAATAAAATTTTTTAAAATAAGTTTCTCAAAATAATATTTTTGATCTTTTAAAACTCCTTGTTTGCCCAAAACCGGCTTCCCGGGAAAAATCAAGCTCGACTCGTGAAATAATTCGAACTCCAACATTTTTAGAAAAATAAAATCATTTTTAATCATACTAGGAAGCCTTGCCATTATTTAAATAAAAATACATATTCTTGTCTTGGTCGTTCTCGGTCTCCTTTTCCCTGTCTATTATCGAATATTCGGGTAAAATCCTTATTTTTATGAAATCATGTCATATAATCATTTAATCATTCAATCACATATTTAATCAGATAATAAATACCATGCTAGTATTTAAAATCAATTAAATAAAACAATTAAGCAATTAAAAATAATTTTGTATCCATGCGGTTTACGTGACCTGATATTTCGGACGTTTCGTATGATTGCAAAGATTAGGTTCCTTCTAACTTAAATTCTAATCTTCAATTTGGTCCTCAAAATCTTGAATACTGCAATTCTAACCCAAAATTCTCCCAAAAGTTGACTCCTAAATCAAACTCGAATAGTGCATACAACCTATTTTTTTCTAAGTTTTTCGATAACCCAATCAATTCAATTACCCCACATGCATTAATCATTTTACATGAAGCATGCAACTAAAATTTATATCGTGTATCATATAAACATTTAAAAAAATTTAAGCATATAAAATATAAAGCAATAAAAACTCACATATTAGAGGCGTGACTTCTTGAGCTTCTAGAAGTGACAGTACACAACCCTTTGGGGAAAACTTTGGCTCTGATACCAACTGAAACGACCTCAATTTTTTTTTCTGATAATAAATTCTAAATACTAAACTAAATAAAATAATTTAACATAATCATGAATCATAATAATTTAACAATATAAATCTCTAGTGCATGAAATAGAATTCTAAATCATCGGCTAACCAAAAATTCCTAAATCGACCTTTAAAAAGATCGGCTCACAATAAAATTAAGCAAAAAAATATCTCTAATAAAAATCCTTGGCAAAATCTTTAAATCATAAATCTATCTAGCTAGTGCGGAAACATGAAGGCCCTCGGGAGTGTACTGCTGCACTCGATCGACTCAATCGTCACCGCCTCCAAAAATCATCGAATCCTGCATCGTACAAACCTAGTGAGTCTAAAGACTCGACACGTTCTAAACATGGATAACAAATAATACATATACATCCACACGCATTTAAAAATCATATTTTTATTTAAAATAATCTTTTGAACATAAATAAACTATTAAAAATCATTTAAGCATAATTAAATCATAAATAGTAAAATCATTTTAAAATATCTGTAAGCATAAATATATCTTTTAAAAATCATTTAAAATAAGCTTTAATCCTCATCATGAATCCTATATCTTAAAAATCATTTTTTATCATAAACTTTCAATCTAGTATCATTTTGGGTGAAGTTTAATATTTGAAATGACTAGCTTTTATCCTTTGGTTGACGCAGTCTTAGCTCCACATGGTCCATGGGAGTGTGCACTAGGCTCCACCGTGGAAATACGATCGTCGGGATCCCTCTGGGGCCTTTTCCCATACACGGGGTCCCTCCGGGCCTTGGCCCGTAAACGGGGTCCCTCTAGGCCTTGGCCCTTATATGGGCTCCCTCTAGGACCTTGGCCCTCACGTCATCCTCACAAAATCATATATCATATATCATATCTTTTGTCACAGTCAATTCACATCCCTAAAAATATTTTTTCTTTTCTTTATAAATCATAAAATAAGACAACTTTCCAAAAATAACATTTTAAACAATATAAATTGCACAGCTTTACCATAAATCATAAAATACCTATTATCATCAAAATCATCATAATAAATCATAAAATATCATTTAACATGTGTTATTGTTAGGATCGAGAAACAGTTTAGAGGGGGGTTGAAAGAACTCTTTCAAATTTTCTCGTGTACGAGTGTGATTTCAACCGTTTTTAGGCGGTTGAAAACTTCTTCTCAAATGGTTGAGAATGTGAACCACTATTAAGTGCGGAAAATGGTTCACAATCTTCAATGCAACTTAAAACACAATATCAGGCTAAAACAATGAATAGAGACTAGACAGATAAATGATTGCGGAAAATAAAGTGACACAGGTTTGTTATAGATGTTCGGAGAATGAATACTCCTACGTCACCCTTCTTCCTCCTTTGGAAGGATTACACTAAAAGACTTTGGCTTTACAAACTTCTGGCAACAGCCCGCTCCAATCAGGACTTATCACACTGCCTGTTTTGGAACTCTTAGTGATCACTTTACACTTCTGGATATTTAAGAACACTTAGTTCACCAGATATCAAAGTTGAATCAAATAACCAAAGGGTTAATTATATGAATAAATAGTTTTGATTTAGTAGCACGTAAATGATCCTTAGATGATCAGATAAATTTATCTTTCCGTGCGTGCTGATTGAGCGATGGAGTATATGAACTTTTAAGAGTGCTCTAAGATCTTTTTGAATATGCAAGCGAGTTGTAATATAGCAGCTGAGAATCGAGAGACCTTTCTGCCATCATACTCTTCCGTTAATATACACGATTTCTTTAACGGTCGGAAAAGACATGACAACGTTAACCTGATTCTCTGTACAGACGTGTTGCTGTCGATATTTTGAGCATTAAATGATATTTGATAAACGCATTTAATGTTCCTTTTGCACAACATCGTTCTGAGTTGCTTTTCTTGAGGAGTTCCTTTTAAAGAAACTGTTTTGGGCAACAGAGCTTTAAGTCTATGCTTGGTCTTCCTCTTTCTGGAAAAAATAATTGAATGTAGATCAATCTTGGAACTGATGTAAGTATGCATTGACTTCAAGGCGGTGTAATACTTTGAATGTATTAGGCCGGTCAGAGAATGTCTTTGAGCAATAAATAGTTATCTTTAATGATTCGGTTCTTAGATACATTAAGTTTCAAGTTGAATCTTCTACCGGTCTTGAAGTAAGCGGTTGAAACTCCTTTGAGCTTTGAAGCGGTCAAACTGAAGCATATCTTATAAACGAACCGCAGCTGATTTCGAGCTGGTTAGTTTTTGTCATACACCAAAATTCTTGAGAATAATAATTTTTCAACAATTTCCCCCTTTTTGGTGATGACAAAACCTAGCTGTATGGCTATACGAAGATATATATGATTGAAAATATTGTATTTCATTAAGTGAATGAAATTACAATGAACATACTAACCAGCTGTATTTTGAAAATTTGCAAGAAAAGTTTCTATGAACCTTTTACTTTGATCCACTGCTTTTCGTCTCATCTCCCATTTCTTTTAATTTATGTAATTTCTTCATAACAGATATTTCTGCTTCTTGTATTGCCTTTTGACGCTCTCTTTCCCCCTTTTTTACATCACCATGAACAAGAAATTCCATGATTTCGGCAAGCTGAGCACCTTGAACATCGAGGCGTTGTTCAAAATTTGTTTGAAGACGGGCGTGCTATTTGCCCTGATAGACCAAGGCATAGTTCAAGATGTGCAGAATTATGTTTTGCTTGTTTGAGAGAAAAACTTGATTCCATGATGGAAAGATCATTTCGGAGAGCAGTCTTGAGTGATCGAAAATCTTCCTTGAGATCAAATTGTTTTTGAGTGAGAGAGAAAATGGATTTATCCATGGTGATCAGCTGAGTCAAAATCTGTTGTTGACGACTTTCTTCTAGAGCTACTTCTTCTGCATGTTGTCCTTCTTCGGATAAAGACTTGTCTGTGAACGTAACCAATTGAGTGGAAGAGAGCTTACCAGTAGATTTTGAGTAATCGGGTTCATGGAGTTCAGCGGTAAAGCTCGCAATGATTTTATCAATATTATCCATGGAGTCAGAGGTTTTGGTGTCAGTTACAATTTGTTCCTCAGGTTTTGTTGCTGAAGGACTAGATGGATGAGAGTGGGCAAGCAGTGAAGACATGATTGGCTCGGTTTCCTGTACTTCCTTGGTAGAGGACAACAGCTGTTCTGAATGAGCTGTTGGATCATTGTTAGTGGGAGAGACCGGTGGAGAGATTGTTAGATCTTGAAAAGTCATAGCTTTATCAAAATCAGATAAAAACTTTTCTACCTCATCAACCGAGACAGTTTGATCTGCTGAAAGATCAAGTGGAGGCAGTTGAGCAGACTTTTCCATGGCAGAGATCGTAGGAGACTCGGATGGAATATCGGTGGCAATCTGGTGACTCTGTGTTTTAGCACTTGGAAATGCTTCAGGCGTGATTTCTTCAGAATGAGGCATATTAGTTTCTTCATCACCTGATTGAGCTGGCACAGAAAATATTGGTGAAGAAGGTTTAGTGCTTGTACCAGGAGAAAGAGATGAAGAATCCTTTTTGGTAGGGATGGCTTGAGGCTGTGCTGAATCCAGATCTTCATTAATTTCCATCAGAGAATCAAACTTGCCCTGTTCTGCAGTGGCTGGAAGGTTGAGATCCTGACGCATTTGAGCGACGCTTATAGCAAGTCCCAAAGCGTCCATCTCAAGTTGAGATATTACTGCAGAATCATCCATGGCAATAGGACTTACAAGATCAAAATTTTTCCTTTTTAGCTGAATAATGATTCGGAGAGTGCTTTCCTTCATTTGAAGTTCCATGAAATTCTCGTCGACGAAGGGCGGTTTGAATATCAGCTGTTTCTGCCCATTCCAAAATGGACCGTTCAAGCTTAGCGGCTGCTTTTATTTTTTCGGATTCAAGTAGCGAATCAAAAGTTACAGCCGTCCGATATTGAACCCATTTATCAAACATCTTGATCTTTTTCTGGACAGCCTCATTTACACGTCTCTTGCGAGTACTATGGCTGTATTAACTGCATTGTTTTGCGGTGGATTTTCAAACATGACATGTTTGCCCTTATCTGAGGATAGAATGATTGGAATTCCAGAATAAGATGACTAAATTTCTGGTTCTGCAATTTGAATTCCCTTAGCTTAGTGATTGCGGTTGCAGGAATTGGGGCAGGAACTAATAGTGCCGAAAGATGCTTTACCAGCTTGATCTTAGCTGGTTGTGCAGTTCTCTATTTCTTAAAGACCTGAGCAACTGGAACGTTATCTGTGGATTCTTCATCAGAGCTGGTCTTTAGAACCAACTTCTTTTTAGTTGCCTTGGCGGTCGAACCGATTTTTGCTGATTTTTTTTGTTTCACAAACTCTTCCCCTGCTTCCGTCTTGATTGAGACCAACACTTCATCTGTCGGCCGATTCTTTTTGATGAACTTTTCAACCGACACCCAGGTGAAGAGTTTAGTTTTGCAAACATCTATCATATCAACCGGTTGACCCCGACATCAGTCAGCATATGGCATATCTGAACCGCAAAACCTTGCGATTGATTTTCTTTGTTAATCATGGCCACCAATATCTTAAAAAGAACGTCAGACCAGTTTACTCGTAATTTGGAGGAGATAGTAGCCATAACAAAATATTTTTCCAGGGTAATTTTATCATAAGCTCCAGCTTTGGCGAGCAATCCTTTTGCAACGATATATGCCAGAAGTTTGAATTCAATCTTTAAGTCCCACTTTTGACAAGTTGGATGAGAGATTGGAGAGTCGTGTCTGGGAAGGTACTGCGACAGATAACAATATTTCCATTTGGCAGTGTGGAAAAATCAGTCACTCCTTCAGTGGGCAGGCTGAACAATTCAGCAAAAGTCTTCTGTGTGAACAGAAGTTCTTTGTTTCGGACGGCACATATAATTTCGCCATTCTTCATGTGTGCTGACTCGAAGAACTCCTTCAGCAGTGTGTCAGAATATTTATAGCTGCAGCCCAGAAATGAGCGAAGCCAGAGTGTTCTATATCTCGAAACATTGCTTGCATTGATTTGTTGAGCATGGCAAAGATGGTTGCGAAGTTGACCGCGACAGTGTTCTGAGTGATATAGGCAGCCATTGTCTTGATTTACTAAGAGAGTTTGAATTCAGCACCTGCAAGTTAGATGAGAGTACGATCGAGTTGCAAAAACGAAATAAGCTCAGCACGGTTGCAAATGTAGAGTATGTATGTGCGGTTCAATTACTCACTAGTCAGTCCACGTGGAGGACTGTTATTGGAGAGAATTTTTGAAAATTTTGAAAATCTTGGGCTGCGGTAAAATAAGTAATTTTGTAATTTCAAAAATAACAGCTATCACCTCAGTCAAAAGCAGTTGAAAGGTTTGAGTAATTTTTTTTTACGCAATGACGTGGAGGTATTCTGCCCAAGTAAAATGAACCGTATCAGTAATTTAGTTAGGAGGAAACGGTTGAGAAGTCTATTTTATTAATGACTGAACTGTTTTCCCCCCTAAACATGTGGATTAAATACTAATGCAGGATGATAAACCGTCGATGGCTTCAGATAGAAAGCCTCTTTGACTTCTAGTGTCTGTCAATTTGCGAGAGACCCTTCCATCTATAAGTATTAGTAGAGGGGTTAGTTTTGCAAACAACATATATCAAGATGGCAAATGCAGGCAGTTCAAGTGAGCTAGATCTAGTGAAAGAATTTATGGGATCGGTGTTAGCTTCCCGCAAGACTGCTCTTAAAGATAGCGTTTTTGAGAAGATGCTGGCAGTCTGGACAACGATCGAAGAGCTTCGGTCCTCCATTGATGGAGGAGCAGTTGTTACTGCTGAGGAGATGACACTTCTGAAGAAATATCAGCGACTTCTTTATGTTGCTGATGCATCGTACGTCTTCTCTGATGATGGCGTCTACCTCCTCATGCTCTTAAAAGAGCAAAGGACTCTGAGGAAGATTGCTTCCTCATATGACTTTTTACGCACCACCACCGGTAAGCTGACAGCTTGGTTGCGCAGCTGGTCGATGGCGGTTGATTATGAAGTTGGGGATGTATAACGCCGACTGTTTGTTCAATAAAATATTTCTATTTTGAATTACTTTCTCTATCTTTACATTTCTGTTTATTTCCTGCAATACAAACTAAACAAACCGCAAGAATTAATCATATCAAGATATATCAATTAAGCCAAGCATATTACGGAAATGAGAGAACTTAGACTTTGGCAATGGTTTTGTGAAGATATCGGCTGTTTGTTGATCTGTATGAACATATTCGAGCCGTATTTCTTTCCTCATGACGTGTTCTCGGATGAAATGGTGTCTAATGTCAATATGTTTGGTCCGAGAGTGCATGACTGGATTATATGTGATGGCTATTGCACTGATATTGTCGAAAAAAATAGGTGATTCTGTGGCTTGGATGCCGTAATCTTTTAATTGTTGTTGTATCCACAGCATCTGAGCACAACAAATTCCTGCCGCAAGAGACTCTGCTTCAGCGGTTGATGTAGCAATTGACGTTTGCTTCTTACTAAGCCATGATATCAACCGCTCGCCTAAAAATTGACACGAACTGCTTGTACTCTTTCTGTCGACTTTGCACCCCGCATAATCTGCATCTGAGTAACCTACAAGATTAAGACTTGAATCTTTGGGATACCAAAGACCCACATTAGCAGTTCCTTTAAGATATTTAAGAATACGTTTAGCTGCAATAAAGTGAGATTGCATTGGTTTAGCTTGAAACCGTGAACATAAACAAACCGCAAACATAATGTCCGGTCGGCTGGCAGTCAGATATAGCAGAGAACCAATTAACCCTCTGTATATTTTTGTGTCAACAGAGATTCCCCCGTCGTCTTTATCCAACTTGATTGATGAGCTCATTGGGGTGGAAGCTGGAGAGCAATTGTCCATGCCGAATTTCTTTAGCATGTCTCGAGTATATTTGACTTGATTGATAAATATCCCATTTTCGGACTGCTTGACTTGCATTCCAAAAAAGTAATTTAATTCTCCCATCATGCTCATCTCAAATTGCTCCTGCATCATCTTAGAGAATCTCTTACATAGCTTGGGGTTAGATGATCTAAAAATAATATCGTCCACATATATTTGTACAAACAATGAATGATCATTTTTTGAGAACGTAAACAATGTTTTATCTACCGTTCCAATTGAAAAACCATGCTCAAGCAAGAATTTGGTTAATGTGTCATACCATGCTCTCGGGGCCTGCTTTAGTCCATATAGAGCTTTGTCAAGTTTGTAAACATACTCAGGGAAAGTGTGATTAACAAAGCCAGGTGGTTGTTCTACATGAGCTTCCTCATTTAACAATCCATTGAAGAAAGCAGATTTAACATCCATTTGATATACTTTGAAATCTTTAAATACTGCAAATGCTAAAAATATTTTAATGGCCTCTAGCCTGGCTATAGGGGAAAACGATTTGTCAAAATCTATGCCTTCTTCTTGTCTATAGCCCTGAGCTACTAGTCTAGCCTTGTTTCTTATAATAAAGCCATTTTCATCCATCTTGTTTCTGAAAACCCATCTAGTTCCAATTACATGAGTGTTATTGGACCGAGGAACTAGATGCCAAACTTTACTTCTTTCAAACTGATTCAGTTCTTCTTGCATGACTTCTATCCAATTTGTGTCAAGTAGTGCATCATCTATTTTCTTAGGTTCTATCTGAGAGACGAATGCAGCATGCATAAATTCATTTATCATTTGATTTCTAGTTCTAAGAGGAGCAGTAGGGTTACCGATGACCAGCTCAAGTGGATGACCATTTTTCCACTGAAGACATGGTCCATATGGATTTAGCTCGATTGGTTGAATGATTTCTTCTTCTTGATCCAAAGCTCCTTCTTCATTTTGTACGTTTTGCGGTTGCTGGTTGTCTTCCGGTTCGTTCACTTGTTGAGTTTGTTCTTGAGCGGTTGGATTTTCTTTTGATATGCTTCCACCTGTTTTTCTCAGATCTACCTCATCCCCACTGCTTGCATTAATATGAATGAAACTCTTACAACCAAATATGCGAAAGTACCCAACATCAGGATGTTTACCAGTCCATATTTCATATGGAGTCTTCTCATGATTTTTATTAATCATGGACCGGTTTTGAGTGTAACAGGCTGTGTTTATAGCTTCAGCCCAGAACCTTTGTGAAATACCAGATTCAGCTAGCATGGTTCTAGCTGCCTCCTTCAAAGTGCGGTTTTTCCTTTCAGCTACTCCATTCTGTTGTGGAGATCTTGCTGCTGACAATTCATGTTTTATGCCATGATCTTCAAGATAGGATGATAGGAATTGGTTTAGAAATTCAGTTCCTCTGTCACTCCTGATTTTGTCAATTGCTTTGCTTTTCTCATTCTGAAGCCTTTTGAGCAGCTTGATTAGTTGATCAGCGGTTTGATATTTGGAGCTCAAGAATATCACCCATGTAAATCTGGAGAAGTCATCAATTACGACAAGTGTATATTTCCTTCCCCCTAAGCTTATTACCGGTATTGGTCCGAACAAGTCCTTATGAAGGAGTTCCAGGCATCTAGTTGATGAGTTTCTTCCTCTATTATTGAATGATGAACGGACCTGTTTTCCTAATTGACATGCATTGCAAACTCTATCTTTGGCAAAATCAATGTTAGGCAATTCAGATAAAAGATTAAGTTTATTGATAGTAGCAATGGATTTAAAATTGAGATGATTAAGACCTTATGCCAAAGACAATTTTTATTTCCATTTAAAGCAACAAAACAAGTAGGTACGCTAAGACAATCATCATTCCATTTGACTTTATATGTATTTTGCTTTCTATGTCCAGTTATCATGATATTACCAGCTCTGGTTCTCACAGTGCATAAGAGTTTTTGAAATTCTACGATGTAACCACTGTTACATAGTTGTCTTATACTTATCAGGTTATAACAAAGATTTTCTACTAGAAGTACACCTCTAATGATAATTTTGTCGTGGATAATCTTACCCTTACCCACAGCTTTACCTTTAGAATTGTCTCCGAAGGTGATTATTGAACCTTTGAAGTTAACTACTTCTGATAAGAGATCTTTGTTTCCAGTCATGTGTCTAGAGCATCCACTATCCAAGAACTAGATGGATCCAGGTTCCTTTTCTTTGACACCTGACATTATTGAAAATAGAAATTGGTACCCTTTTCTATTTGGGTCCTGAGTTTATCAGTCCTTTAGGGATCCATACTTGAATTATCGTGAAAGATTTTTCATGATGTGTCCTAAAATAGTTGCTGTTGTGTGCGTAATCAAGTGATGTATGCAGTGCTTGTGTAGTATGTTGTTTCAACCGTTTGCCATTGTCACTCAATTGATACCTCTTTTGAACAGGTCGGCTGTTGTGGTAATAGTTAGGTCTAGTTTTTGAATGATTTCCAGTTGACCCTGGCTTTCTGCTGGCCCAATTTGAACCGTTGTGAGATGTTGTAATAGGCCTGCATCTGAGCCATGATCTGTTAATTTTAGCATTCTCAATTTCGACGTATCCTAAGCCACATCGCCTTCTGTTATTTTCAAGATTTAAATTCTGAGTGCCTTGTTCTTCAGGTTTGTCATGTTCATATACCGTACTAGATCTGACAAATTTAATTGGTTTTAAATTGCCTTTTTCTAGTAGCGGTTGAGTTTGTGCTCCTGAGGTGCTGCATTCATTAATGCTATAACCTAGCCCGGTTCTGTCTCCGGCTGGCTTTTGCATTTCCTGCATCCTATTCAGAGAAACAGAGGACTTGTTCCAAGTTTTGACTGTATTTATCAATCTTTTGTTTTCTTTCAAAGTAGCATGGAACAATCTTCGCAGATCATCATTCTCAGCCATTAACAGACTTAACTTTACTCTCAAACCGTTAACCTCTTTTTGCTGCGAACAGCTTGAGAGAGTTAACTTGTTTTCCAAGTTTTGTTTTTCTGTTTTGACTTCATTGAACTGCTGTGATAGCCTCTTAAACTCATCTTGTAACACCTCTGGCCGGTTTTAATAAAATAGCAGCGGAAATTAAAATTTTCTTTGAAGGGAGGAAGGATTTAAAATACATTACAATATATAAACAAAAGTTAATACATGATCAATCAAATGAGGCAACAAAATACAAAACATCAGTTTTGTGATCATGTCAAAATACTTGCAAAATAGTCTTCTTCCTTCCCTCTCTTATGCATA
The DNA here is from genome assembly GCF_012295235.1 of Primulina huaijiensis. Lineage (NCBI taxonomy): Eukaryota > Viridiplantae > Streptophyta > Magnoliopsida > Lamiales > Gesneriaceae > Primulina > Primulina huaijiensis. The sequence goes on along the minus strand of NC_133316.1, from coordinate 9,585,005 downwards.
TGACCCCGGCTCCAATCAACGTCCCGGCCCGTCACTCTTATCTGCATCACATGAATAACTGAAATGAGTATGAAACTCAGCAAGTGGAACTCTTACATAGCAATGTACATATACCATACTCTGTAAAACGTGCCTTTCAAAACATTAAATACCATCAACTCTGAAACATGAATATCATAGAATGAATAACAATAACGATGGTGTTTCTCTTTTCTCTGTTGGATTGATATCTATATAGTATCTCTTTCTCTGTGCCTCTATCCCATCGATATGAATCGATAACTCTGAGGGATATCAGCCTATGGTCGTTGATCAACTTATTGCATGCAATCTCTGACTATGTATCTATCAATCCAATAAAACATTTAAACTCTCTCTTGGACATTAAATCAAACACTTTGAATACTATCTTTTCTCTTGTATTCCCTTTGATATGGTTGAGACATAAAATGCCTCTATAATATACAATAAAGTGTAATAATACATAACATGAATCAAGTGAAGGAAATAGCACATTAAAACCATTGAAACACCATACATATATTATCATGTGAGCACAAGAAATGAAATTCCACTTACAACACTTGCAACACTTGCTACTATACTCTTGGTACACAACCTACAACAATAAACCATAAATAGAACCATAAATAGAACCATCAATAAACCAATAAACACAAACCCATAACATTTCATCCATAAAACCAACAACATCAACAAACCCATGATTTCCCCAACACCAAAATCCAACAATAAATTATACCACAAGCTTGCCTTAGCTTCTTGAACCAACAAAAACCTTGATCTCACTTCAAAAACCCAACAAATAGCTTGAATCAAAGAAAAGAAATAAAGAAATGAAGAAACCCTAGTCTCCCAAGAGCTGAAAATCGAGAAGTGAGGGGAAAAGAATGAGAAAAATGAGACCAACTCATCCATTAAAACACTAAAAACCCGAAAACACGACTTTACTGTGCTTGGCGCTCGGGCGGTCATAAATTACCGCTCGAGCAGGGACCATACTGTCCGATACCAAACTTCCAGAATTGGTGGCGCTCGGGCGGTCATTTCTTACCGCGCGGGCGCCGCTCTGCGCACAGCCGCCGCAAAGATCGCCTCCGAAACGCCTCTTCCCGACATAATTTGAAAAAGTGGTAAACATGAAAGTTGTAGCTCTATGTCTTGGCTTGCTTCTCCAATTGGCCTCATGTCATTTGAAGGTCTGAGTAAAAAGTTATGCTCAATCTCCCAACATGTGTCACTGGAGGAACTACGACACACACGACAAACTTCGGGGCGCTTTTGGCTTATCTTCCACAATGAGTTGAACAAAACTCAAAACATGAAAGTTACACCTCTTTGTCTTATCTAACCACTCCAATTGGCCTCATACCAATTGGCTCAACATACAAATTATCATGAATTTACTCGCAACAACACTACAGTATCACCACACATCTTCTATAAACACAATACCATAAATCATAAATCTCAACTCTTAATATCGAAACTATACTTAAACTTAACCAAGGAGCCAATAAACATGCGAAATCTTAAACCGTACCGATCACCAAGTTTGGATATTACACATCTACCATGTCGTGAAGTGCGGTGACAAGATCTACTCGAGTGAATTCATCAGAATTAAAGTCAAATACCATTTCATCAGTAGATTCTTGATCTTCTTGGGCCATGAGACACTCTACTTTCTCATCTTCGCTTTCACTTGAAGATTCTTCGGAAATAGATTTTTCAGATTCTAATTCAGCCCATTTGCCTTTGTCTTCTTCTGCAACTAGGACTCGTTGACTTTTTTTTTTGATGAATCTTTTGTTGTCTTTAACTCGTCTTCTGTCACCTGATTCCTTTTCATCTTTTCTTGGCCTGTTGCATTCTGCAATAAAGTGTCCTCTCTTTTCACAGTTAAAGAAAGTTTGACCATCATCAATATGGTCCTTGTTGAAGTGAGGTTTATTAATTTGAGATTGATTCTTACGCATGAATTTACTGAATTTTTTAACGAATAAATACATGGCTTCATTACTTAATTGCTCAGCCGATTTCTTACTTGAAGACTCTTCGACCGGAAGAGTCACTATGGTAGCTGGCAGTGCCTTTGTTTGTTGCGATGTGAATGGATCCTCTTCAGTTCGTATTCCTAGCTCGAACTCATACGCTTTAAGGTCGGCGAAAAGATCATGAAGTTCCAGTTTGTTCAGATCTTTTGATTCTCACATTGCTATAGTCTTTACATCCCATTCTCTGGGAAGAGCTCGCATAACCTTCAACGCAATTTCTCTGTTGGAATATTCTTTTCCGAGTGAGGTGAGTTCGTTGATGATACTGCTGAACCGTTCGTCAAATTCTGCAAGAGTTTCTCCTGGCTTCGTCTTTGCGTTGTCAAACTTCTGGATAGCCACTGTCAACTTGTTTTCCTTAGTCTGATCATTGCTTTCGCATAGTTGAGTAAGTTTTTCCCATATTTCCTTCGCAGTAGTGCAGGTCTTGATTTTAGCGAACACATTCTTGTCCAGAGTCTTATAGAGGATATCTTTCTCAACGTTATCCAAATTTGCCTTCTTTTTATCCTCAGATGTCCATCCAGATATGTGTTTTTCAACCATCTGAGGAGCACCTTTAGTTGTTGTTGCATCTGTATTCACCTTCAAAATTCTCATTGGCCCGTCAGTGATGACATACCACATGTCGTCATCTTGGGCTGCTAAGTGTGCCTGCAACCGAATTTTCCAATCATCATAATCTTCTTTAGAGAACATATGAATTTTATTGAAAGATGCCATATGTATTCAAAATATATCAGTGTTTGAGAAAACCCCGCTCTGATACCACTTATTAGGATCGGGAAAGAGTTTAGAGGGGGGGTTGAATGAACTCTTTCAAATTTTCTCGTGTACGAGTGTGATTTCAACCGTTTATAGGCGGTTGAAAACGTCTTCTCAAACGGTTGAGAATGTGAACCACTATTATGTGCGGAAAACGGTTCACAATCTTCAATGCAACTTAAAACACAATATCAGTCTAAAAGAATGAATAGAGACTAGACAGATAAATGATTGCGGAAAATAAAGTTACACAGGTTTGTTATGGATGTTCGGAGAATGAATACTCCTACGTCACCCCTTCTTCCTCCTTAGGAAGGATTCCACTAAAAGAATTTGGCTTTACAAACTTCATGCAATAGCCCGCTCCAATCAGGACTTATCACACTGCCAGTTTTGAAACTTTTAGTGATCACTTTATACTTCTGGATATTTAAGAACACTTAGTTCACCAGATATCAAAGTTGAATCAAATAACCAAAGAGTTAATGATATGAATAAATAGTTTTGATTTAGTAGCACGTAAATGATCCTTAGATGATCAGATAAATTTCTCTTTCTGTGCGTGCTGATTGAGCGATGGAGTATTTGAACTTTTAAGAGCGCTCTAAGATCTTTTTGAATATGCAAGCGAGTTGTAATATAGCATGTGAGAATCGAGAGACCTTTCTGCCAGCATACTCTTCCATTAATATACACGATTTCCTTAACGGTCGGAAAGGAAATAACAACGTTAACCTGATTCTCTGTATAGACGTGTTGCTGTCAATATGTTGAGCATTAAATGATCTTTGATAAACGCATTTAATGTTCCTTTAGCACAGCATCGTTCTGAGTCACTTTTCTTGAGGAGTTCCTTTTAAGGAAACTGTTTTGGGCAACAGAGATTTAAGTCTATGCTTGGTCTTCCTCTTTCTGGAAAAAATAATTAAATGTAGATCAATTTTGGAACTTATGTAAGTATGCGTTGACTTCAAGGCGGTGTAATACTTTGAATGTATTAGGCCGGTTAGAGAATGTCTTTGAGCAATAAACTGTTAGAGTAGGTGCACGTCGAGCCAAGTGTTGGCCGAGTGTTAACAATGAAACTCTATGTAGAAACAGTCTTTATTTTAATAATATTTGAAATTATTGTTTTGACACTTCTTTATCTTTTTACCCATGCATGTTGCATAGATAAAGTCCTTGAATATACAAATAGTAGAAAGAATATGAGATGCTCATATGATGACAATCATGAAACTCATATTTGGAATACTGTATATTCTAAACTGTTCCCAGTCGATTCAGTCGCCACTAAGAAGGATATAGGCCGCTCGAGTTTGAGACTAGTATCTGTGATGTGAGTACCATGTTTCATTGGTAGGGGACATTGTGATGTCCAAACATGCAGACAGGTGTTCCTGGTAGAGTGCACTGAACAACCCTCCATAAAGGACTTTCCAAGTGGTTCTCACTTATCGAGTGGAAACGTCCTAGTTTATGGTTGTACACCATTAGTCCTTATGACCCGGGACAACATTGAGACTCTATGTGCTAGCATTACACTTTGACTTGTTTACCGACTCTCATGGGGTCATAAGGTGGCAAGGTTGGGTGTTTTGGCGAAACATATAGGAGTCGATGCATTGTAGTCGGGGATTCACCGCTTACCTTCGGGTATGGATATCCTATGTGATCTCTTGTGTATGTAGTTTGAAATCTCTGATCAGAGTATGGTGGTAATTATGAAAGGGGTTTCATAGATTACACCATCGATGCAACTACGACATGACACATAGTATCGATTCATTGACAACTCTCGATATACCAATGGTTGTCGAATCGGTCGGGATATATGAGNAGTTGATAAGTAAGAATGGAGCAATTGGGGTATGCTCGTATAAGGACATGTTTAGTACGAAACACATGGAGATGTGAACTCACGGCTAGTTGTATCAATGAACCATTGAGGGCCACACAAGTACTAGCTTTCTAGATCCCGTTGAGAGGTAAAATAGTTCAATGTGTTGAACGGCTTATAAATGAGTTTATAAGCGTAAGGAAAAATAGAAGTATGACTTCTATGAGGGAAATATAACTTTTAATTTATGGAAGTGTTCCTAAATTAAAAGTTGGCCAAATAAATAATGTATTTGAAAATTGTGATTTTCATAAACATTATTATGGACTTAATTAAATTAATTCAAGTGTTGAATTAATTAAACACTAGTGGGCCTAGTAGAGTCCAAATAATTAAATTAATTCAAGTGTTAAATTAATTAAATAACATTGGGTCTTGTTGAGCCCAATTGAAATAATTATTTATATTAGTGGGCTTGAGTAAATTCAAGTAAGGTTTAATTGGGCTCAAATTTGTTTGAGACAATTAAATTTAAAGTCCATGGGCTTTGTAATTGTTACAAGCCCTATTAGGTTTTGCATGCTTGGGAGGTGAAGAGTTGGTGACTACTCTTTCATTAAAAAATTGCATGGCATGCTAAAAGTGTTTTTAACTTTTTCAAAAACCAAGACAACTCATTCACTCCTTCATTTTGCATGCCTTGGCCGAAATTTTCACTCACATATTCTCTCCATTTTTGTTCTTCAATTTTTGGAGAAAAACCCTCACTTCTCCTCGAAAAATACTCATATTTTTCTAGTGCAAAATATGAGGGGATCTTCCTAGTTGGTGGTGGGCCTAATTTGAAGTAAGGAAGCTTGTAGATTGGGTCATCCTTTGAAGAGCTAAGGTGTTTACACTTTAGTTGGAGCCATTACATCATTCTTTGAGATTGATAGGTAATTTCTTTAAACACCCTATGTATGACATTTTGGTGTTTTTGTATTTGCTACACATCTTAGTGGAGGGTGTTCGAATTTCTTGTTGAAAAACAATTTTAAAACTTCCGTTGCGCATTTTAACACCTAAAATCGATCCCCTTTTATAAACAATTCTCTTTAATGATCCGGTTCTGAGATACATTAAGTTTCAAGTTGAATCTGCTATCGGTCTTGAAGTAAGCGGTTGAAACTCGTTTGAGCTTTGAAGCGGTCGAACTGATGCATATCTTATAAACGAACCACAGCTGATTTCGAGCTGGTTAGTTTTTTTCATACACCAAAATTCTTGGGAATAATAATTTTTCAACACTTGTGATCCTTCGGGACGCTGCCAAGTGTTTTCGTATTTTCCTAAGTGTAAAAAGATCGTTTTGCCCCTAGACGTAACAATTCTCGAATTTATATTTTTCTCACTTTTAATGATATGGAATTATTCTAAATAATTATTTAAGCTTACTTGAATTTTCTCATATTTTTATTTGGCTTAAAACGATGACTTTTAATTTAATCTTTAAATACAACATATTAATGCGTTTTAATCACGAATTACACCAAACCTTAATATAAAATTCCCAAATTAAAAACTTAGACTTTTAATAATTACTTAAGCTTAAACCTAATTTTCCATAATTTTATAAAGCTTAAAACTAGGTGTTTCAATTAATTTGTTAATTAACGTTTCGAGCGGCGATTAAATCCCGGAAAATTCCAAAACTCATTATTTTAATCCCATATTTTAAACATAACATTTTTAAGATATATTCTACCCTTCCAAGTCATGAGCCACACCCGTGGACTCATGGATTCAATATTTCCTTATTAAATTTGAAATATGACACCTAATCGAAACCACCGAGCCATCTCCCAATTTACTCGAGCAACGCCCGAGCCACCTCAAGCCAAACCCTAGCCAACCCACCTTGGAACCCTCCTGACCATCCCTGACCCTTGGACCTAGCCCATAACTCGCTCAAGTTCGCCCGGAATCCAACCCATCACCTGCGCACATGCTCTCCACTACGCCCAAGACTCCTAGCTAGCATGGGCTCTTCCAGCCGAGCCACCACTGAGCCCACACGACCATAACCATCCCTAGACCATGCCCAGACTCGACCCAGCCCAGACCCTAAACTTGAACCCCTGCAGCGCACGACACGATTCAAGACAGCAGCCTGCGCGTGGTTGCTTCTTTTCACGGTCCCATCTTTTGCTCGAGCCAACCACTAGCCCAGCCACTCCAGCCCCTAGCCCGACCCCTGCCCATGATCCTAGGACCCTGATGGACCAACCCAGCTCACCCTTAGCCCTGCTGCAGCCCTCTCCCGAAGCCCCTGCTGTGCGCTGCGCATGGGGAGAGTCCCACTTCACGTGGACTCTTCCCAAGCCCCTAGCTCAAACCCTAGCCGCCCTAGGAACTGACCCAGTCCTAGACCATGACCCTTAGGACCCAGCCTCCACACCTGGTCGAGCCCTATGACCCCATGCAACAGTAGCTGAAACTTGAAGACACACGCACAAGCCATGCACTCACGGTCCCTTTTCAAAATAAATCACACGGTTTTCCAGCTTATTTCTTATTAACTTATCATGTTTTGGTCAAGTTTTATTAATATTTTATCATGTATTGGCAGCGTACACGTTGGATTCAAAAGCGTTTTTAATAAAAGCGTAAAAACATCTTATTTTCGAAAATAAACGTTCTACCGTAAAAATATTCAAACACGTATTTTTTAATGCATAAACAATTAAATCAAGCATATTATGATTTGTATGATGTTAAAAGAGTTTAGGAAACGTGCCTTTTCGTTTATAACGCTTGAATATACGATCTTCGACTAGGGTGCGACGTTGGACGACCGGACGACGAAGAACACAAGCCCTTTTCTTTCCTCCTATTTTCGAAAATTTGAATTGTGTGCAAGGTGTTTCACGGCTGATGGAGGCTGAATTATGATGTTTAGAAGACCTAAAACACTTATTTATAATTTAATTAACAAGTTAAATGGGTTTTGTTTTTGGGCTTGCATGTTTAAGGGTAATTTGGCCTACTTAAATTAATTAAATTGAGCCCAATAACACTTAATTAATTAAATAATAAAAGTTTTTAAAATAAATTTCCCAAAAATAATATTTTTGATCTTTTAAAACTCCTTGTTTGCCCAAAACCGGCTTCCCGAGAAAAAAATCAAGCTCGACTCGTGAAATAATTCGAACTCCAATATTTTTAGATAAATAAAATCATTTTTAATCATATTAAGAAGTCTTACCATTATTTAAATGAAAATACATATTCTTGTTTTGGTCGTCCTCGGTCTCTTATTTCCTGCCTATTATCGAATATTCGGGTAAAATCCTTATTTTTATGAAATCATGTCATATAATCATTTAATCATGCAATCACATATTTAATCATATAATAAATATCATGCAAGTATTTAAAATCAATTTAATAAAACAATTAAGCAATTAAAAATAATTTTGCATCCATGCAGTTTACGTGGCCTGATTTTTCGGATGTTACAAGGTGTGGATATCCTATGTGATCTGATGAAATAATAGTGCGCGGAATCTCTAGCTAGAGTATGAGATGTACGTTAGAGAAGGAGTTATCTAACAGTACATACGGTGCCACTATTTATATGTGTCACATTGTTATCGAATTATTATGCAACCCTCGATGAACCAGTGATTGTCGATTCGATCGGGATATATGAGATAAAAGGACCGTACTGTACGTTAATCACAATCGGCTGGTTCTTGCAGGCACTATCAGTGATACCTAGGGAATCATGAGCCGATGCTACTAGACGCTCTTACCATGATTCGATGGGTTTAATCAGAAATATGATTTATGACATTCTCATGATCAATAGTTTATACATGGAATTGGACAAATTAGGGTAAGCCCGAATAAAAAAAATTGTCCTGAATCACAAAGAGTTATGAACCCACAGCTAGCTGTATCCCTGAACCGTTGAGGGTTACACATCGATGATGTTGGATCGTCGATCGGTAATATGATGAGATTAATGTAATGGGAGCATGAATCATGAGCTTGTAAGAGTATAAGTCCATCATGTAAATTTATTAAAGTTCAAATGAGATTTAATAATTAATTATATTTTAATTGAGTTAAAATATAGCCCATNATGATTATATTTTAATTGAGTTAAAATATAGCCTATTAAGTTTTTATAAAATATAGTATTGATTTATGTAATATGGAAATATTCATAATATCATAATTTTAGAAACTTTTACACAAAACAAAATAATGTTAATTCATGATATTCTCAAAATATATGTATTAATATTTGAGATTGCATTTAATAAGGTATGGATTTATAATATTACGTAAAAAGAAAGGTTAGAAAATAATTAGAATATTTTTTCTAATGGCATTCAATCGAGATTGGCAAAAAGATGAGATGCAATTTTGGAATCTTTAATTAATTTAATTAATGTGATTAATTAAGTAAATAAAATATTGGGAAATATTAATAAGGATTTGATCCTTATTTACGTGAATTGCATCGAAAAAGACAAAAAAAAAATAAAATAAAATACTTTCGGAACTTCCAATTGAGCTCTCGCAAAAATCCCTTCTCAAAAAAAAAAAAACTTGAAAAATTTGGCCACTCAGAGTTTGAGAGTTGTGCTGATTTTTAGTGTTTTATCTCAATGTAAAATATCTTCAAAATTACTAGTGAAATTTTGAAGAGGAATAAATATTACAGTCATGGATCGGATTAGGAGTTCTTGAAGAAAGTTCACAGTGAATTATAACAAAAGCTACGTCCTCTAATTCCGGAGTAGTTGGAGCCAAGTGAAATTATTAAGTAAATGTATATTACTAAACATCCTATATATGTTTAATTATAAAACCATACGAGTGCTCAAAAATATCTTGAATGTCAAGATCTAAAATTTTTAAAGCTTCCGCTGCGTTTTGGGCACGAGAAACCGAGATCCCAACAATGGTATCAGAGCCAGGTTCAGTATATCGTATGGTTTTAAATCATATTGAATAATTTTTTCTAACCACACAAGAAAAATTTTCAGAAAATTTATACACCATAAAAAAGTATATTTTTCTAGATTTTCAAAAAAAAAATTGATACCACATAGCTTGCGCGCGGCCTGCGCGACTGTGTGCGCCCCTGCGCGCACAACGTGCCTGCGACTGCCTGAAACGTTCGGGAAGTGCGCAGGCAGCGCGGGCGGCTGTCCGAGAACGTCTCGAGCACTGTGATGATTATTGGGCTTGAATTGTTTGGGCCTAGGGTGCGAATTTTTGATATTTCAATACTTTGGATTAAATTGATATTTTATGAAAATTATTTCAATTTATCTTTTGAAAAATTAATTTTTGAAAAATTGATAATTTTCTTGTAAAATAAATAATTAGAATATGATTTTAATTATTTATGGTAAAAGTGAGTTTTACAAGAAATAAATTATTATTGACTTAATTTTAAATTAAATAAAGGGTGAATTGTAAATAAATCCCTAACACCCATCTAAAATTTATTCTAACTTCCTACACCTAAAAACATTTGCTTAAACTCCCTAAAAGTTTAAAAAAGACAGAAATACCCCTTATTCTATATTTTATTTTAATTGATCCCCGCGCTTTCCGAAAATGGTATCAGAGCTTATAGGTTAATTTATTTCAAACACAACATTTATTATTATAAAGAAATGAAATGTTTGAGGAGGAGAATTTCGAAAAATTATGAATCCGAACTAATGTTCGAGAAAAATAATTTACAAGGATTATTCCAATAGTTTGAAATATACTCAAGAACATCTAACTATTGTTAGATATCCAGAGCAGAAAGAGAATACTCAGCACCCTCAGATAAACTTATGATTCAATCAAATAAGTTTATGGAAATAGTACCAGATTTCTCTAAGCTCTCTTTAGATCTTAGAGAAACTCAGAAGACAGTACAAAATTATTGCAACATTCTATACTTTGTACCGCAACGAGTAGAGAAAATCCTTGAAAACCAGGAAAAAATTCTTGGAATATTATAGGATATTCAAACAAGAATTCAGAAACTAGAACAACAACCCGGTTCTAATAAAAGAACTTCAGGAGGATGGTTACCACCATCATTTGGTACTGAACCTTTGTTACATCAACAAGGGAAAGCCAGAGTGGTGTCAAAACCTTTGACTGAAGAAGAAAAGATGATCAATCTAATTAAGTATGTCTCAGAAAAGAAGTTAATCTGATGACAACTTTAGAAAGGATTGGTCTAGAGGATCTACATGAGCTTGCAGAATCTTTCGCAAATCTCAAAGTTGTAGATCTAAAGATGAACACAGCAGGAGGTGAAACACCTGCTATAACTTGGTCATCTTCTCAGGAACCACCAAGGAAAAGTGTGGGATCTCAAAATATTCACATTAGAGAATCTCAAACTGATTTCCATACTGGTGGAGGATCACACCCTACGGGAACAAGGACAAGGAGAAATCAAATTCCCTTGCACCAAACACCCTATGGGAAAACTGTTTTAGATCCTATACATTCTTACGGGATTATGCTTAACCTTGATGTATTAGATTTCAAAAACAGAGAAGAACTCATAGACGATTGGACATCTGCTATGAGGATTGCAGCAGGAACACTAGATCTCAAAGAGAAGGATTCATTAAACTTCTAGAAATGAGTCTTATGAGATCAGTGAAAATTGATTGGGACATGACTTCGGTGGAAACCAAAGAGTCAGTCCTAGCCGGAGAATCTCTAAGCGAGATAGCTGGAAGATTGGCTACCCTATTTAAAGCCCAATTTATAGAGGTAGACTATTTTAACAGTCAGGATACAGAGAAGAGGAAGAAATATACTCAAGCTCTGTATATCCTTGAATTACATGACATCTGTTTAGTAGATGAATACATTATGTTATTCACTAAATATAGATGGAATTCAAGAGTCGAAGAAGATATAGCTATGCAGCTTTTCTTCGCAAAAATGCCAAGTCCCTGGAGAGAAATGCTCATAAGGGAATATGTACCTGGAAATCCAGATACATTGGCACGAAGAGCCTCTTTTCTACAAGGAAAATTAGCGGAATGGTGCCATATGGCAGCATTACAAAAGAATTACAAACGATTAAGGGTATTAACAAACGCACTCCTTTGTGTTGTAAGGAAAATGATCTTCCAACAATTATTGGAAGTAAACCACAAAAGCATAAAAGGAAAAGTTTTTGGACTCATCCTTATGCTAGAAGTGGAAGAAGTTTTTGGAAACCAAGAACAGTATGGTCTAAACAAAAAGCCAGATCTTATAAATCTGGACAAAGAAGCGGACCATCAAGGAGCAGGACATCCTCTCAAGAATCGAGTACATCTCGAAGCACAGGAAGAACACCTACAAAGAAAACTTTCAGAAGAGCTCGTACACGAGCTAATGAAAGTTTTAAGGACTGTAATTGCTGGACATGTGGAGCAAGAGGACATATCTCGACTAACTGTCCAGAAAATGAAAAAAGAGGTATTAAACGTTTCGATCCAACTCCGGATATTGAAGAAGCAGTTTATTACCAAGATCTTATTCAGGTATACCGATTTGAGGACATTGCCTCTGATGAAAGTATATATGAAGAAGAAGATGTCCTAAGTCAGGGAGAATCAGATGGAACTGAATCGGAATCTGACTGAAGTCGAGGTGTTTCGACACGAAACACATGAGGATTTGTCTGGTTTCTTTAGCCAGACAACAATATCTCATAACATGGTTCAAAGAATCATGAAAGAAAATCCTAGTCTACAGAGATATCAAGGATTTTCTGCAGGACAGGTAGAAAAGTTCTTAGGAAATCTTGGCCTAAGAAACAGAAAGCATCATCTAATCTATAAAGTTTCTAGAAGGGAAATGGCAATCCCAATGGAACTTACTGGAAATAGAATGGAGATGCAGTTAATTCCTTCTGAAGAAATTAAGGAGGAACTACAAAAACTCAAGATCGAAGTAGCAAGGACTATGTCCTGGATTCATATTGGAGCAATCCAAATTATGATAAAAGCTACTTTCAAAGAAGGTAATGATTCACCCATTGATATTGCTATATGCGATAAAAGAATGGGGATCATTCAAGAATTAGTACTGGGAGCTATCTCAGGAAATCTCTGTGCAAGCAAGATTGTAGGAGTTATCTATCCAAGGATAGCCTACAACCTGGCAGATCGAGATTCAGTCGAGCCTTGACATTGCATCAAAATTTCAAGGAAAAAAGGCTGATGAAGGAAGGTAATAGACCATATTCTATTACCTATCAGATCTCATATGTTCTATCTAATACACATCATTTAGAATTGTTTATTAGAAATTAGTTTATTGAGATACCAGAAATATTCGTAAAAGTTGCTCAGGCAATCTATCCAGAACGAGTTGAGTTTCCGGTAATACAGGAAACAGATATCCAAATACAAGACAAACTGATTCACAAAGGAATCAAAGTCTTAGATTGGAATCAAGAAGACTATCTTTTCAAGGAGATAGGATTACAAGCTACAGATGGGGAAAAACCCATGTACAAGAAACCCAACAGGAGCTAAAAAGTTTTTCAACAATAGGAAAGCTTAGAAGCCCAGAAGGGTGGAAGGAAGTCGAAATAGTATTTGATATTACGAAACAAAGGAATCAATTTCCTTGTAATACCATCTACTATTTAGAACAACCTAAAATAGAAACTTACCAAGGAATGATCCAAGTTGGAGAATTGGAAGTTCATATCACAGGAATTCCAGGAAAAGAATCAGATCAACTGATTCTTGGACTAGAGTTTCTCGAGGAACATAAACCTTGGAAAACGTCTAGAGTATGGAATGGAGTTTATGGCAGAAAGATAAGATGTGGAAAATCCAATGACCACAAGTCCATTCTCCATATACATTCCAGTAGGAATGTTATATGAACAATATAAGGCGGAATATGTTGCTGCTTATATTGATTCAGGTGCTGGCATTTGTACAGTAAAACGAGGAGTTTTTCCAAATAATTTGGAAGAAGAACTACCCAAGATTGCTGGAAGAGATTTTTCCAGAAGAATTTTAATCATATGTAAAGGGATTAAGAGGACTGAAATCATGATTAGCGGTGCTGGGCAAACACCTTGGTACAAGGTGAAGACACAACCAATTTATTTTCATGATACAGGAGCTGACATTTTACTAGGAAACAATTTCCTACAAATGTTCAAGTCCTATACTTAAGAAAATGAGACCAGAAGATTAGTGTTTACAACTCCTTGTAACCACAAAATCATAGTCCAGAGACTAAGAGAGGCATTTTATAGAAAATTTCCAATCCAGTTTCGCAGCAAGCGTGGTGATTAAGGACAACTTCTGAACCCAAAAATGAAAGATTCTAGAAGGTTTGGAGAAACAATGCTCCAGTTAAGAGCAGATAAAACACTCCAACCAGAAGTTATGAAATACCTGAAGATAACTCTGCATCAGAATGAAGCAGAGTTTGAATCTAATGTATTCTTAGAAGATGTCAAGAAAAGGATCAAAGAAAATTACAATGAAGATCCTTTGGCATGGTGGGACAGAAATCAACTCAAAGCTTGCCTTAAAATTAAGGAAGGCAAAGAGTATGAATTTGTCCGTTGCAAGCCTATCCCAATGAATATCATTGATCAAAGGGATATGCAGATTATAATCAAAGAACATTTGGACCTTGGTTTAATCAAAGTAGGAATGTCACCATATAGTAGTGCAGGTTTTCTGGTAAGAAATCATGGTGAGATAAAACGAGGAAAACCCAGATTAGTTATTAATTATCAAGAAATTAATAAGATTCTGGAGTTTGATGGGTATTTCATACCTAGTAGAGAACATCTAATAAATTGCATACGTAATGCCAAGATATTTTCTAAGTTCGATTGTAAGTCCGGATTTTATCAGATTCGGATGCAGGAAGAAAGCAAGAAATTCACAGCTTTCTCCACACCTCAGGGACATTATATTTAGGAAGTATTACCAATGGGATTGGCTAATTCACCTGAGATATTTCAAAGAAAAATGGATAATCTTTTTAAAGATTATTTTAAGTTTATGTTTGTTTATATTGACGATGTTTTAATAGCATCTAAATATATGAATGAACATGTTAAACATTTGGACATTTTCTTTAATGTTTGTCAAAGAGAAGGACTGGTTTTATCTGAAAAAAAAACAGTTATTGCTACTAGAAAGATTGAATTCCTTGGAATTGAAATCGATGAGTCAGGAATTATTCTGCAAGAACACATAGTGGAAAAAGTGCAGAATTTTCCAGAAAGTCTCAAAGATAAGAAGAAACTTCAAAGCTTCTTAGGAGTTGTTAATTTGTTGGGATGTTTATCAAGAACCTAGCAAAACACAGGAAAGTGTTGAGTCCATTATTGAAAAAAGATGCTAGATTTATATGGTCGGATGAACACACAAAGGGACTATACCAATTAAAGGAGATTTGTAAGAATCATCCAAAGATGGCTATCCCTCAAGACGAGGTTGATCTGGTATTGTATACCGATGCCAGTGACCATTGGTGGGTAGCAGTTCTTACTAAGCTCACTCCAGTTGGAGAACAACCATGCAGATATTGTAGCGGTTTATTCTCAGATGCAGAAGCCATAAGATGGCATATCAACAAGAAGGAATTTTATGCAATAAAAAGGGCTTTTGAAAAATGGCCATTATTTTTACTTGCAAAGAAATTCACTTTGAAGGTTGATAACACACAGGTGAAAGCTTTTTTAAGGAATAGAATTGAGTCTAAACCTGAGAAGGACAGATTATTAAGATGGCAAGCATTATGTCAAAATTATATTTTTGATATTGTGATTATTAAATCTCATGAGAATATTCTTGCAGTTTTTTTAACAAGAGATGGACAACATTGACATTGATGCTATTATCAAGATGTAGAGGCATTTGAGGGAACACCTTGAAATGCTTCAAACCAAGTTTAACAAGTTAGCACTGAACGCAGAAGTTGCGGGAAGGCTTCAACAAGCTGATAAGAGAATTGTCTCTGATCGAATCACAGGATGTTTACATGCATATACTTAGTTATGGTCAGTAATGCAAAGGCCTATCCTCCAAGGCATCGAGAAACCATTGGTTTCCCAAATGGAGAGTTTTCGAGTACAGGACTCTATACCTGGAGCAGGGGATTCAAGTACCCTAGCATAAGTGTTAAGTCGGGATCATCTCCAGATGAGTCGGCTGAAAAAAAAATTGAGACTCCAGATCCTTATCTCGAGTCCTCAAGTCAACCCTTCACCTCGGGGATTGAAGAGGGAGAGATCAACCTTAGGCCTCGTACTGACAAAGGCAAAACTAAGGTTGTTACTAATGAAACTACAATTTCTCCATTTCAGGTTTACCAACAGAATTGGGAGAAATTAAACACAAGGATTGGCATCAACCCAGCCATGGTTAGAGTTGATGTTGCAGGAAAATATCCTAGGGTATGGATGAAACAAAATTCATATCCAAAGGAGGTTAAAGCCTGGTATGAATTTGGGGCTCTTGCCTCAGTTTAAACTACTTCACCCAACTTCCCGGAGATATCAGCACTACCAAAATGGATACAGGAAGCGGTACATGAAACTTGGACAAACAATGATCATTTGTCCAAAGTAGATATTTTGGAGCTGTATTTTTTCAGTGCAGCACCAGAACCAGCAGGGAAAGGCTCACACTAAGCTTTTCATTTTATCAAGCTAAGGAGACCAGACATGAATTCTCAAAAATTTATAAAAGATCCTCCTACAAATGAAACCCCCTTAGTCTCTTCATTCAATGAAGATGACATATCTACCAGGAGAGCATGGGGTATCTGGGTCTGTCTCACGGAGATGGACAAAGTCAAGTTTCCATTCAAGTTTTACCAAAATTCTTTAAATGGATCATTCCTGTTAAACACTATGACAGGAAAAACAACAAGTTTTGCAGAAGATTTATTCGAGAAGAAAAGAAATCTTCTATGGAACAGCAAGCTACCGGCCAGTAAAGAGACTCGCCGAAAATTCTGTAATATGGCACATATAGGAAGATGGTCAGGAAACATCTATCCTGAATGCCAGAATCAGAAAAAATCGGAGTTCGATAAAGGTTTCAAACCGAGATCTGATCGGAAACATTTTACCAAGACAAGGACAAGTGGGGAAGGACCACATTCACATTGTCCTCGAGGATATAAAAAGCCTAAGATTCCTCGACAAAATTAAAAGGGACATGTGACCAAACCCACTAACAAAAGGAGGACCACCATGTGAGTGGAGAAAACAAGACCACCAATAATCGGTGGAAAAAGACACAAGAACCACTAATAATGAGTGGTAAAAGACGAAAGAACATTGGTTACTTTATCTAAAAAAGGAATCCAATAAAGAAAACAAGAAAACTGGACCCAAACCTAATACTATAAAAAGGGTAAATGGAACCAGTTAAACACATCAGAATAAAAACTTAAAGATGTACCGTGTATATCTGAAAGTTTTTAAAAGAAGAATCAAATATAAGAGAAGTGAGGCTGCAGCTCTCAGATCTATCATCAGAATGTACAAAGAAAAAGAAGATGAGATCACAGCTGATATCCTCCAGGCTCATCTCTACTGGTACCTGGGAGAGATAAAAGAAAACGAAAAGTTAATTTCTAGATTAATAATCTAGAAAATGACATTTCAAGAAAGTAGGACCGCTCAACCAATAAAGGGTCCATATGCAAGCTGTAAAGGTTTATTAAGATTTGAAGTCCGAGTTTCAAATCCGAAGAAGCCTTCTATAAATAAGGCAGGAAGAAAGGAGTGATGATCATCGAACATTTTTCTCATTTCTTTCAACAAATAAATTGTAATATTTCTCTTTTTAGTTTATGTGTTTTTCAAGTTCGGCTACTTTAAGTAGCTAAACAAGTTTCTCCTCCTCTACAGGAGGTTTCAATGTAATAATAAATGTTTGTGTTTGAATAAAGAGATTTTGGCTCTAGCCCCTCTCATGTATTATTTTTAAAATTTTATCTTTTACTGTACACCCTAAGGTAGGAAACGAATTAGGGTTGCGCCAAGTGCTGTTGAAGGAATCTGCGTCGGTAACCATTGGTTGCGATCATGTGGTTGGACTGTGAGGAGCAGGTCGTAAAATACGGTGGATATAACCCGATAGTACTCCGGTCAAAGAGGTAAAATATTTAATTTATTTTATGGAAGCATGATGGGCCTTTATGTTTAAAAAGAAAAATCAATTACTAAAATAAGAGGATAAGGGTATTCTTGGAAATTTTAAAATTTTAGGGAGCTAAAACAAAGAAATAAAGGTATAGGGAGTAAAGATAAAGTTTAGAAGGGATGTAGGGAGTTATTGAAAGTTTGCCCTTAAATAAAGGTGTTTATTTAATTTATTAAATTCTTTAATAATTGTGGTGGTTAGTAGTAAAATTATTAGATACATGATTTATCAATTAATTAAATTTGTTTAATTAAATTGATGTTAATATTTGATATTAAATACATGAAGGATGATCGAGAGCTTTGACCAATGCATTAGGTGTATGTTATGATATTTTACCGTTATTATTCATTTTGTTAATATTTGATATTATTAAAGTGGGTCTAGTTTATGGCCCGTTCCCATCCCATGAGATGTATCTCTTATGTGACATGGCTATTTAAATGTAATTATTAGAAATAGTGGGAGATCAAGACTGGAAGATGGTGAGCCCGATGCACAAGATGAAGACATGTAAAATATTAGAAGCACTTGTAATAGTTGCATTTGCATCCCTGTATTCACCTAGGTTTTGAACCTGGATCCATGTCTGGCTCACATGGATCTAATAGTGTTAGTGATCGATCATCCTTGTTTATTGTTTTTGTCATGTTATGATATATATGTGATTTATATAATAGGATGCATGTATGTATATTATTAGGTAATATAGTTGCATGAATCCGGCAAACATACAAACTTGTGGCAAGCAATTTTAAATCAAAATGTTGAGACAATTTTAAAATTAAAATCTCTCATTTTGAATAAGATTCAAAATTTATATCAAACCACAAAATTAAAAATAAAAAGAGTTTAATTTATTCTCGCCTTCCATCAACCATGGTTGCATGTTGATCGCTACCCGCAGACAGTATCTGGCTCATATTATTGGGGAGGCCTAGACGCCGGAAAGCTGTGACTTCCACCGGACATATGATGTGAATTGAGTGGAACTCCCATGACTTCGGCTCATATTATTGGGAGAACTCATGGCGAACGTCCACTACAATTCAATATTGATTGGTCGGTTTGACACGTGAAAATAAACGACGTTATATTATTGGGTCCTTATTAAACGTGAGGCGAAACACGCGGAGGTTGCATAGGGATGTAATTGGATTCTACCTTTTAGAAATTATAATTGGCTGATATTACTCGAGATTATAATTGGCTAATTGGACTCTACGTGCCCACTAAGGAAATACGATTTTCCTTTTTCATCATAGGTTGGTGGAAATGTCAAAATAGTAGGAGGGAAATTTATAAAATAAAAATCCATATTTTTGAAAGGGGATCGGTTACGGTGACTGGAAACGCAACGGAAGCACAAAAAATTGGATTTTAGCATAAAATTTTCGGCCACCAAGTAAATAATGTGTAGCAAATACAATAAACATAAAATGACATTCATAGTGTGTTAAGAAATGTACCTATCAATCACAAGGATTGATGTATGGCTCCAACTAAGGTGTAAACACCTTAGCTCTTCAAAGGATGACAAATCTACAAGCTTCCAACCTTCAAAATTAGGCCCACCACTTGCTAGGTAAATCCCTTCTTGTTTTGCACTAGAAAAACAAGAAGATTTTTCAATGAGAAGAATATTTCTTCCTCAACACTTGAAGAAGAAAATTGAGAGAAAAACTTGGAGAGAAGTCTAGTGAAGTTTCGGCCAAGGTGGAGAGTGGGAGGGAAGGAGTGTGTCTTAATTTCCTTGTCTTGGTTGTGAGAAAAGCAAAAAGCAAAAGTTGCATGCCATGCCTTGAAAACACAAAAAGTAGTCTCCCAACCTTTCACCTCCCATGCATGTATATTATATGGTTTTTAATCAAATTAAAAACCATGGACTAAATTTAATTATCTCAAACATATTTGAGACTAATTAAACATTACTTGAATTTACCCAAGTCCCACTAGTTAAATAATTATTTAAATTGAGCTCTACAAGACTCAATATGATTTAATTAATTCAACACTTGAATTAATTTAATTATTTGGACTCTACTAGGTCCACTAGTGTTTAATTAATTCAACACTTGAATTAATTTAATTTAGTCCATAATAATGTTTATGAAAATCACAATTTTCAAATACATTATTCACTTGGCCAAATTTTAATTTAGGAACACTTCCATAAATTAAAATTTACATTTCTCTCATAGAAGTCATACTTCTATTTTTCCTTACGCCTATAAACTCATTTATAAGCCGTTCAACACATTGAACTATTTTCTCCTTTATAGAAGTCATACTTCTAATTTTCCTTACGCTTATAAACTCCTTTATAAGCCGTTCAACACATTGAACTATTTTACTTCTCAACGGGATCTAGAAAGCTAGTACTTGTGTGGCCCTCAATGGTTCATTGATACAACTAGCCGTGGGTTCACATCTCCATGTGATTCGGACTAAACATGTCCTTATATGAGCATACCCCAATTGCTCCATTCTTACTTATCAACTCCTTGATAATAAGAACGTCAGAACTCAAGTCTGATAGTACCCAACCAATCATGTTAAACGCCTAGCAGCATCGCTTACATGATTCCCTAGGTATCAAATGATAGTGCCTGCAAGAACCATTCAATTATGGTTAGCGTACAGTACGGTCCCTTCAACTCATATATCCCGACCGATTCGACAACCATTGGTTTATCGAGAGTTGTCAATGAATCGATACTATGTGTCATGTCGTAGTTGCATCGATGGTGTAATCTATGAAACCCCTTTCATAATTACCACCATACTCTGATCAGAGATTTCAAACTACATATACATGAAAAACACATAGGATATCCATACCCGTAGGTAAGCGGTGAATCCCCGACTACAATGCATCGACTCCTATATGTTTCGACAGAACACCCAACCTTGCCACCTGATGACCCCATGAGAGTCGGTAAACAAGTCAAAGTGTAATTCTAGCACATAGAGTCTCAATGTTGTCCCGGGTCATAAGGACTAATGGTGTACAACCATAAACTAGGACTTTTCCACTCGATAAGTGAGAACCACTTGGAAAGTCCTTTAATGGAGGGTTGTTCAGTGCACTCTACCAGGAGCACCTATCTGCATGCTCGGACATCACAATGTCCCCTACCAATGAAACATGGTACTCACATCGCAGATACTAGTCTCAAGCTCGAGCGGCCTATATCCTTCTTAGCGGCGGCTGAATCGACTAGGAACCGTTTAGAATATACAGTATTCCAAATATGAGTTTCATGATACTCATCATATGAGCATCTCATATTCTTTCTACTATTTGTATATTCAAGGGCTTTATCTATGCAACTAGCATGGGTATACAGATAAAGATGTGCCAAAACAATAATTTCAAATATTATTAAAATAAAGACTGTTTATGCATAGAGTTTCATTGTGAACACTCGGCCAACACTTGGCTCGACGTGCACCTACTCTAACAATTTTATATCTTACAATTATTTTAAAATAATCAGCAACAATTATTCTGTTTTCATATCAGTATATTTTCGATTTCGTCACTTAATCAATTACTGTTATTATCAAGGTAACCGAATCTAATTTTCTAGACTGGTTGGGAAATTGTTCTGAATTCGGAGAAAGTTGCATACACACTAATGTCAGTCTTGCTGAACTGACAAAGCATGCAAGACGGTAGGACCATAGTATGCAAGCTAAAGTGTAACATGTTAGCTTCTATGTCAAATGAACTGTATGGACAGTTTCAGGAAATGTTGAATGCTGCAGACATTCGAATACACGTGCAAGAGTTGCATGGTGAATGAAACTCATACAATGATGACACCACTTTCAAAGAGCTCATGACTACACGCATGCAAGATGGGGCTCTGGCCCATGAGCATGGTGTACATATGACTGGACTTATTGAAAATGTGGTGGGCCTGGAATATATGAATCCTAACGAGTTAGATGATCTAAATCCCGCACAAATATGGCAAGCTAGACTAGGTCACAATTCCTAAAGAAGGATGCACAAGCGAGTGGGAGAAGACATGTTTGACTTGTCAGACATAAATTCTCTACCTACTTGTGAGTTCTGTCTAAAAGAAAAAATGACCAAGACTCCATTCAATGGAAACGTGGAACGTGCACATGGTCAACTGGATTTGATCCACACATACATTTGTGGCCCGCTAAGTGTTAGCACAAAATATGGGCAAACCTACTTCATTACCTTTACTAATGGCTATTCGAGGTATGGGTAGGTCTATTTGATGAGACAAAAATCTGAAGCATTTGAAAAGTTCAAAGAATTCATATCTGAAGTAGAAAAAAAGCTAGAAAGAAGTATTAAGACACTTCGATCTGACCGAGGTGGAGAATACTTGAGTGCTGAATTTTTTGGATTATCTAAAAAAGAATGGGATTCTCTCACGTTGGACTCCACCAGGAACACCACAATTGAATGGTGTTTCTGAACGTCGTAATTGAACTTTGATGGACATGGTTCGATCCATGATGGTATTCACTGAATTGCCTACATCGTTTTGGGACTTTGCGCTTAAAACTGTGGCAATGTTCTTGAATAATCTCCATACTGAAGCAGTGGATAAAACATGATATGAGATATGGATGGGAAAAACTTCCAAATATTCTTACATGAGAATATGGGGATGTCCTGCTTACGTGAAGCAGACAGTGGGAGATAAATTGGTTAGTAGATCCACTTTGTGCTACTTTGTAGGATATCCAAAGAATTATGTTGGATATTACTTCTATCACTCTAATGAAGCAAAAGTGTTTGTTTCAAGAAATGCCACTTTTTGGAAAAAGGAATTTCTATTAGATAGAAAAGGCAAGATGATAGAACTTGAAGAAATCAAGATACTCCCTCAACTGTAGAAGTTGAACCTAATCCCCAACAACCAGTAGTTGAAGTACAGGCTCCTAGAAAGTCTGATAGGGTTATCAGACCACCTGCAAGATACACGCTTCTTCATGAGCAAGGCAATGATGAGCCTTGTGTTGGATGTGATCCATTCAACTTCAGAAAAGCAATATCTGGTACTGATTCAACCAAATGGCATGAAGCCATGCAGTCTGAAATGGACTCTATGTATTCAAACCAAGTCTGGACATTGATGAATCCACCTGAGGGAATCGTTCCCATAGGATGCAAATGGATCTAAAAAGGAAAGCTTGGGGTGGATGTGAAGGTATTGACCTTCTAAGCAAGATTGGTTGCAAAAAGTTATACTAAAAGGCAAGGAATTGACTATGAGGAAACTTTTTCACCAGTTGCTATATTTAAGTCCATTAGAATACTACAAGCCATAGCATCATGGTATGACTATGAGATATGGCAAATGGATGTAAAGACTGCATTCCTCAATGGAGACATCAAAGAAGATATTTATATGTCTCAACTTGAGGGATACACATTAGTACGAAGTGAGCATAAGGTATGCAAACTTCAGAGATCAATATATGGTCTCAAGCAGGCGTCAAGGAGTTGGAACCTCAGATTTGACAACACGATCAAAGAGTTTGGTTTTGCTAAGAATCATGAGGAATCATGAATGGACAAGAAAGTTAGTGGGATCCTGCTCATTGGGAATGATATATGATTACTGCAATCAACTAAAGTATGGTTAGTAAGTAAATTCTCCATGAAAGACATGGGTGAAGCATCCTATGTATTGAGAATACAAATCTATAGTGATAGATCAAAGAGGATGCTGGGGCTCACCCAAGTCACTTATATCGATACCATCCTGAAAAGATTCTCTATGGAAGAGTCCAAGAGAGGATACTTACCAATGTGTCATGGTGTTACTCTATCTAAGGCAATGTGCCTTAAGACTGATGAAGAGATAGAGATGATGACACGTATTTCATATGCGTTAGCCATTGGTAGTATCATGTATGGTATGATATCAACACGCCCTGATGTTACTTACGCTCTGAGTGATACAAGAAAATATCAGGCGAACCCTAGTCCAATGCATTGGAAGGTCGTGAAAGATATACTTAAGTACTTAAGAATGATTAAGAACTTGTTCATGGTCTATGAAAGTGGAGAATTGAAATTAGAAGGCTACACTGATTCTAGCTTCTAATGTGACGTAGATAATTCAAAATCGACATCTGGTTTTGTATTCATGCTAAATGGTGCGGCTGTCTCTTGGAAAAGTTCCAAGCAAGACACCGTTGCGGATTACACCACTGAAGCTGAATACATAGGATGCTTAAGCGGGTTGCGAACAATTATGATGCGATGAAGGAAGGTCAAGCTCCGAGGAAGGAGTGGGACCCTTTAGAGTTGTGGGAGGGACCAATCATGAGAGGGCGAATGAAGTGAGTTTGGAGGTCATATGAATGTTATTTAAGTGTTGAGCAATGTCGATGGACTAGCACCGAAGCATCAAGGAGGAAACGCCGCAGCGCTAAGGCGAGGAAGAAGCGCTACAGCGCTACATTATAGCGCTTAAGCGCCAGGGTAGTCGAAGCATTTAGCACAAAGGCGCTACTTAACTAGCGCCGCAACGCTGAGTCTGTGAATTGAGCATGAATTACAGGCGCCTAGGCGCTACTTGACCAGCGCCGCAGCGTATAAATATAATTTTCCTTAATTTACAGTCCTAGATAATTTGGGAACTTATTTTTTATGATCTTTTTGATATGTAAAGATAAGATACACAAAATTTGACATACTTTCAGATTATTGAAGATAGAATACATTTGTTCTTGAGTTTTTCTCTCAAATAACAAGAAGCTTTTTTTCAAAATCACACTTATCATAGTTTATACTTTGTAGTGTTTGTTGATCTTTCTCACACGGGTTGTCAAACACGAGTTTTTTGCAGGTTCGTTTGAGTGTCGATTGTTTATTAGTGATTTTTATTACTAAACCTCGTATTTTAGGGGTGAAAAGCACGCATTACTTGATTCAAAAGATCGGGATATCACAACACGAATCTTTAATTGTTATTGAATTGAGAGCGCGATTCTAATTAATCGTGTTTCCCTTTATTGCGTACGAGGGTTCATATCAGCATATAAGTTGATGAAGACAATTGTTCACGAGTTAAACTTGCTAGTTTGATATGCACAAATACAAAGCTTGAGCACTTTTGAGGGAACTCTCAAATTCGAGTGAAAATACTTGAGTGCGATTAAAATTTCTTTGAAGTGACTGGTGAGTATTTGTTGAAATAATATATATATATATATAAAATATATTTCATAAAATTTAATCTGTAGTCTTCATTTCTTTTTTCGATGAATTTATGCTTGAAGGCTAATGTCTGTAATCTCTGATGTTTTATTTGTTTTTGGATTGTAACACTGCAAATGGTTGGATGATGGACTTCGGGTTCTGCTTTTTGTTTTCGCCATTTATAAAAGGGCTTGACCCAAATTCTATGAACTGCTGGTTCTAAATCTGTTCTAATCCATTCTGGACATGTTGATCTTATTTCTAATTTTTACTTCATTACTGCAGGTATCAAAGAGATATTAGATTGCACTTTTAAGGGCAACACTGTTGAGACTGTCTATGTCATCTTTATCTATAATGATGATTTCTGAAACTAATCCTAAATCTAATAAGGAATTTATATTTATTCTTTCTTCCTTATTATTAAACTGAAAGAAAAAATCTCTGAAGGATGAAAAGTATATTTGCGTAGAAAGGATGTAGAATTGAAGTTGACAAGAACAATTGTCAATATCTAAAGTTTAATTTTGACAATCACTTTTATGTTTGGAATATTCATTTATTCCTTTTAAAGGAATAATTTTTAAGTCATCGGGCTTTAAGAAAAGAATTTCTTGGATCATTTGGAATTTTTTGTAGAAATTTTCTTTGGCTTTTAAGAAAATAATGTCATTTATTTGGGTAGGTAATATGCTTAATTCTGTAAGTGGTCTAAAGAAAAATCTTGTTGAGCTCAGAATAGACTAGGTCTGTCTAATAGACTGGGCTTGTCTATTTCAAAATCTTGAATCTTTTTAAGAAGGTCCAAGTTTACAAGGTTTGCCTTAAGGGCTGCTTCTGTTTCTTGTAATTTTTCCGTCAATTCCTTAATTTATCAGACATTAATGATTTCAAATCATTTAGTCTTTTAAAATTTTTTACTATCGTCTCGCAATGGTTACAAAATTGAAAATTATTTTTTAAATCTTTTTTAGGAATTTTGTGAAAACTCTTTTTTGGAAAACTATTTTCATTGGCTATTTGTTTACCATAACTCTTTTGGGTATTTATATATTTTCTGACAGGATAATCAATAAAATAATTTGGAACAATAAAACGGTTGGCTGATTCTAAAGCTTCAGGAAGGGTTTTAAAACTTTTATAAAAAGAATTTTGTTCATTTTTAATTACTTCAACCACTCGGGTCCATTGGTTGTACTTTCATGTCACCTTCTCTTGGTAAACAACATAATATAATACGGTTTCTGAATCGGTTTCATGTGCTGATTGGAAAGAAAGATTTATTTGATTGAAATAATAGGCCAAGGCATTTAAGACTTTGACTTTTTGATTGGAATCGTTTGGTTGGACGTTCCATATTGAATTTAATAAGGTTTTTTGGGATTTTTCCAGATGAAAAGGTCTTGAAGTCCTGAAACATTTTTGTGAGTTTTGAGGATAAATAGGGAGATTGATATCTCCGAAAGAAATTAATTCTGTGGGGGATTTCTGTTGGGAATAATTAACTTTGCTTGATGATGCCATTTTCCTGCATGGATAAAATAAATATGTTAGAATTCTTTTATAATCTCTTTTATATCCATAAGTTTTTATTCTTTTTAGAGAAATATCATTTTGAACATTTTTTCCTTGGATTAGTTCATTAATACTATTTTCATATATAGAATATGTTTTTATTAAATTGGGATTTCTTGTACGGGGTTTTTCTAAGAATTCAAATTCTAATTTTTTGTGATTAAATTTAAAAGATATAGAATTATAATTTACTTTAAATCGAGTAATTAATCCTATAAAAGATTTTCCTAGAATTACAGTATGATGTATGTCATTAACTAGAACAAAAGTAGTTTTAATAAAAACTCCATTGTTCAATATTGATGCTTCTGTTTTTGAATTAACATTTAATTTAGAATTG
>NC_133316.1:9505695-9557883 GCF_012295235.1 Primulina huaijiensis | reverse complement strand
CTTGTTTTTGTTTTTCTTTTAATTCTTTTAGTTCTAGTTTTATTTATTTTTTAAATCTTTTTGTAAATCTTGGATTGTTAACTCTTTATTTTTTATTTTCTTTCTTTTTTCTAAAATATTGGTTAGGTCGTAATTATTTTTAAAAGTATTTGGTAAAGTAGTATATTTTATTTCTGTTTTTTCTTCTTTATTTTCTGTGAGAGATTTTAAAATTTTATCAAGATATTCTTTTTGAATATTTGGATCATTTATGTTTTTCAGAATATCAAGAAGGAATTGTTGATCTTTTGAAAGCATGTTAATTTGTTTTTCAGATTCGCTACTAGATTTAATTAATTCATCTATTTGTAAAGATTCATTTTCATCTTTGGATTTAGAAGAAAAATTTTCTAATTCTGACTCAGAAGAATCAATAAAAAGATTAGAAATTTTATTTAATATTTTTTCATTTAATTCTAATTCATTTAACTGTTTATTCAATCTACAATAATTAGCAGTATGTCCTTTTTTATGACATTTATAACATTCATTATCTTTAAAGGATTTTTTAGGATATTGTTTGAAATTTTGAATTTTCTTATAAGGTTTCTTATAAAATTCTTCTTTTGATTTATAATTTTTCTTATTGTATTTAAAATTTTTTCTATATGGTTTTTAGTAAGATTCACTACAGTTTCTTAGGCATTTAGAAGAAGAAGGTTTATTAGGATTTATATCGAATTGTTGACAGAAAGTTCCTAATTCTTGTTTTGTTCTTCTCATTTCCCATTTTAAATGTTTTTGTAATTTCAGATTTTGACATATTTTTAAACTTTCTTGTTGAGTTAATCTAATTAATTGACCATAAGTAAATTCATTATAAAGAATTATTTGTTTTCCACATGATTCCTTAATTTTATTTCTAACCTTTTCTTCTAAAAGAGTTGGTAATCCTGCTAGGAATTTTTCTTTCCAAAATGGTTGATTAGAGTCTTCCCTAAGCACGACTCTGGTTTGAAATGTATTTTTATACCATTGAAAATCACTTAATTTTTTACATTTAAGATTTGATAATAATTCAGCATTTTTATCTTTTAAATGTGAAGGATCACCTGTAAAGTGTAAAGAGATTGATAGGATTAAAGTAGCTACAGCATCTTGTTGGGGATTTTCATCTTCATCTAAAATTGGTATCCCATCCTCATCACTTTTTATAGAATTTAGAATATCTTCTTGTTGTTGATTTGTAAGATAATAGTTCCACCAACCCTTAATTTGACCAGAAAAACCAGCTATAAGGAGTTCGGCTATGGTTCTATCTTGTGCATTTGTTTGAGTTTTATAGGGATTTGCTGCCATAGTCATTTGTTGTAGAATACTAAGAATATTATATTCAGTCATTCCATCTATGTTCCAATCATAAACGGAAGAAGCCTTAAAACGAGAATGTGTTATAAGTTTTATTATTCCTAAATCTGGAGCAGGAATAATTTGTAACTTTTGAGAAGATTGATTCCAATCTATTTTATTGATTTTGTTTGTAGGATTTTGGAATTGTTCTAAAGATTCACTAATATCTGAATCATGATTTAAGGTATTTATTCTAAGATTAGAGGTTGGTGTTTCATGAGCAGTTTGATCTACGGGTTGATTTGAACTACTGGCTGTTGTTACCATTTTACTTAATTTATCTTGTATTATTTTTATAAATTCAGAATTATTTTATTTAATATTTTTAACACTATTTTCAGTTATTTGATATGATTTAAAAATTGTGTTTTTGAGTTTACTATCTGTATTCGAAGTTTCTATTTCATTTGTGGGTTGGCTGTTGTTACCATTTTCTATCCTATCTAATTGTTTTCCTATGGTATTTAAATTTGTATTTGTGAAATTATTTTGTGTTATGATGTTTTTTATATTAATTTTATCATTATCTCCTGGATTTTTTTAATAGGGATTGCTTCAATTTGTTGATATTGTACCAGTATTTTGATTCCTTGTAAAGGAGGATGATTAGATTGAATTTTTCTAGAATCAGTAATGGTTTCCCATTCTGGTGATTTATTTCTTATTGTAATAGAATTTACATAGTTTGAAAATGGGTATTCTAAGGAATTTTGAGAGGAGTATATTTCAAACCAATCGAAGAATAAAATGTGAATTTTATATTTATTTATAAATTCATAGAATTTTTCTTGAATATCTTTTCTTTTATTCATAAAATTTTTAAAAACCATAATCTTTTTTCTTTATTATGTATATCATAAAAATCCTTAAGAAGAAAGTTTTTAATTATTTTAAATTATTTTTCTATAACATTTAGTTCATTATTTATATTTTCTGTTATTGAGGAAAAAGTTGGACTAGTTGGAACTTGTTCTGATTCAAATTGTTGTTCTGGAATATTTAATTGTCTTCATATCCTATTTTCAGTATATATAGGTCTAGATATTTCTGAGGTATAATCTACATTTCTTATTAATGAATTGGGTATATCTGAAGTAGAATATCTAGGTTGGGTTTTATAAGGAGAGTTTATTTGTGATATTTTTCCTAGATCTATATTATCTGAAGTTGAAAAATCATCAGATCTGCTATTATGACTTCTTGTTCTATCAAAAGAAAGTTTAACTCTTCCATCTAAATATTGAGTTATTTCTTTTAATTGGGTGTTGGGTTCTTCTTGATCTATAAATTCTGTTTTGACAAAACCTTCTAAAATCCATTCTTCTGGAAGTGTTATATCTTTCTATTGAATAGGTTTAGGAATTACTGTATTAGATTTTCTTAAATCTGTTTGTAAAACTATGAAATTTTACTTTTGTCGCAAAAGCAAAAATCATGGCTTTATAATGTACTTTAAAGATTAAGGCTACGGGAATTGAACCTTGAAGCATATTATAATTATGAGTTTTTACATGAGAGGATGAGTATGCTTGAAGTTAGTACTAGTGGAATAAGTCTAAGCTTAAAGATTTGGGTAGAGGAGAAGACGAGGAGGACAAGGAAAGCAAAAACAAGAATTGGGTTATGAACGGACGAGATATAGGGTTTGGTAGAGGAAGAAGAGAAGCCGTACTGGGTAGATACAATGATGGGAATAGGGAAGATGGTAATATGGGTAGTATTAAAATGAAAATCCCATCGTTTCATGGCAAATCTAAGTCGGAAGCATACTTAGAGTGGGAAAATAGGGTAGAGTTTGTGTTTGAATGTCACCACTATTCAGAACAAAAAAAGGTTAGGTTGGCGGTGGTTTAATTTCTAGACTACACTCTTATTTGGTGGGATCAACTTGTGACCAAATGTGGTGAAACATGAAGAAAGCAAGGTGATGACCAAGCCCAAGACTGAGGCCAAGCAAGAGACACCTAAACAGAGAGTGAAAGGTAAATATGAAACTCCTTTAGTCGTACTAGGGATATTAAATGTTTTAGGTGTCAAGGGGTTGGTCATATTGCTAGTCAATGTCCCAATAGGAGGGTAATGATATTGAATGACTATGGTAAGTATGAATCTTAAAGCGACGGAAATGATGAAGGGGCGGAATATGAGATGCCTGTGTTAGAGGATCATGATGAGTGCTATGAGGCGGTTGTAGGTGAGGCATTATTGACTAGGCGTATCATGAGTGCCCAAATCAAGGAAGAGGAGACTAACAAAAGAGAAAACTTGTTCTGTACTAGATGTTTTGTGTATGGCAAGGTTTGCAACCCTATTACAGATGGAGGGAACTGTACCAATGTGGCTAGTTGTGAGATGGTGGAGAAGTTGAGCCTGCCTACCTTGAAACATCCTCAACCATATAGGCTACAAAGGTTCAATGACTATGTGGAAGTGAAAGTGAGCAAGAAAGTATCAGTTTCATTTTCGATTGGGAATTATGTTGATGAGCTATTGTGTGATGTGGTGCGAATGCATGCTTGTTATATCTTGTTGAAGAGACTGTGGTAGTATGATAGGCAAGTGACGCATGATAGGTTTAAGAATAGGTATTCTTTCGTTCTCAAGAAATAGACTATTGTTTTACGTCCTTTGTCCCCGAAGCAATATTGGAGGACCAACTGATATGAATCCTCATACGGAAGAAAGGAAAACATGATTAATTTGAATCCCGCTATCAATTCAATAACGATTAAGGATCTGCGTTGTGATGTCCCGATCTTTTGAATCAACTAGTGCGTGATTTTCACCCCAAAACTACGTGGTTAAGCAATAAACAATCGAAACTCAATCAAATTTTCAAAGAACTCATCTTTGACAATCCGTTTAAGAACGATCGACAAATGTCACAAAGTACAAATTTTGATAAGTTTGATTTTGATTAACAAAGCAAAAGCTTTGAAAAATTTGAGAGAGAACTCAAAAATATTTTGTATAAACTCAAGATAATCTGAATAATGTGTAAAATTCCGTCCATACATTGTTTACATATCAAAAGATACTTAAAAATAAGTTCCCAAATAATGTAGACTCTAAATTAGGTAAACACTAATTTTCATCAAGCGGCGCGCTACGACATTGGTCTAGTAGCACCTAGGCACTAGTGTTTTGGCATACTCAGTGTTGCGGCGCTTGTTTGTAGCGCCTAGGCGCTACCTGCTTCGGCAGACTTAGCGCTGCGGTGCTCGTTTGTAGCGCCTAGGCGCTAGTTGCTCCTCCTTAGCGTTGCGGCACTTCTTTCTTGGCGCTGCGGCGCTAATCCATCCACATTGCTAAACACTTTAACATTCATATGGCCTCCAAACTCAGTCCCATCCATTACAACTCCTTCGCAAGCTCTTTTCGATTGTTTATGAGTTCATGCAGTGCTTTCTTGAATCTCTTCATTCGCTTCCTCGTGATTGGTCCTTCTGGCAACTCTAAAGGGTCCCACCCCTTCCTCGGAGCTTGATCTTCCTTGATCGCATCATCCTCCCCTTCTTGAAAAGGATTTGTCTTCAAATCTTGTTCATCACCTACATTAATCAACGAGAGATCACTAACATTAAATGTAGAACTGACGTTGTACTCACCTGGGAAATCGAGCGTGTAGGCGTTGTGATATGAATCTGATCAGGCGTGGTGTGAAAATGGTTGGAAGGAGGTTCAAAGAAGCATTGCATGGACTCATAAGCAATCTAGAAGATCTTGCAAGCATGGTTCAAGGCCTCGAAGGAGTCGTGATGCATGGGAGTGACTTTGGAAGCCGTATGAATGTTATTAAGTGTTGGGCAATACAGATGGACTAGCGCCACAACACTAAAGAAGAAGCGCCGCAACACTTGGATGGAGTCGCCAAGCGCTTAGGCGCTAGGGACATGCACCTAGGCGCTACATCTGTCGTAGCATCAGCACCGAAGCGCGCCGCAATGCAGATTTTAGATATAGAAACCTTAGATTGCGATTTTGTTGTATTTATTTTATATAAACATTGTATACACGAATCAAAAACATTTAGATTGAGTTTTAATACAATTGATTGAGTTTTTACTTCAACTTCAAAACTTGACTTTGTATACACCTTTTTGTGTTTCTCATATAAAACTTATCAAAGTTTAACACTTTGTGGCATTCTTCACTCAAGTTGTCAAAGACAAGTTCTTTGAAGGTTCATTTGAGATCGATTATTATCTTCGTGATTATTTGTTGCTAGGCTTTTCGTATCTTATAGGTGAATATCACAAACCGTTAATTGTTTCAAAAAGATCGGGACAACACAACGTGCTTTGTTTCATCGAATGGAGGGCATGACTCTTTTTTTGAGAGCGTTTACTTTTCGTGATTAAAGAATCGCATCATTTTTTATCTGAGCATTGGCTCATTGAATTCAAGTAAGTATCTCTTTATTAAATTTTCACACCTGCATTATCCTTTCGTTTGTTGTCAGATCTATATCGTTTTTATCGTCAACGTTTCGTGAATCTATGATTTTTGAAATTTTCGTTCTTCGTCAGAGTTGCACGAATTATCCTGGTACAATTACAAAAAATCCGAAAATTTGCTATAATTTGGTTTTTATATTTTGTTCAGCTCTCTATTGTGAGTCATATTCAAGTATCTTTCAAAGTAAAAAAAAATTTTCAAATTGCTTGTCTACGCAGTCCAAGTGAGTCGATCACAAATGTTCACGAGTTGAACTTGATTGTTTGATATATACAAATACAAAACTTGAGCATTTTTAGGGAAGTCTCGAATTCGAGTGAAAATACTTGAGTGCTAGAGAATTTTTCTTTGTAGTATGTTTTTGAGAGCCGAGATTATACTGCTGCAATGAAAGTAAGTCGAGCTTGTAGTGAGTTTACCGACTGTGCTACTACTTGGTGGGATAAGTTAGTACTGGGTTGGAGACGATGTGGACATGACCCTATCATTACGTGGGATAAGATGAAAAGGGTGATGAGGAAGCGATTTGTTCCAAATCACGATAATAGGAGAGGTGGTAGGATAAATGAGCGTGGCTTGTATGATGATTTGTTGGCATCTACCAGGCGTGATATGAATCTAACCGGGCATGGCGTGCTAATGTTTGGAATTAAGAAATTCGAGGAGGCACTGCATGGATTCCCGAGTAATCAAGGAGACCTTGCAAGCAAGGGGCTAAATCTCGAAGGATTCAAGATGCATGGAAATGAGCTTGGGGGCCATAGGATCGTTGTGTAAGTATTAAACGAAGAGGAAGACAAAAGCCTCCATGCTCGAGCGGTCAAATCCTATCGCCCGAACGCCACATTTACAGTACAAGATGGTGAATTCACGAACACTCCGTGCCGGAGCGCTAACATCTTACCGCCGGAGCGCGCCTAGTCCAGAACACCCCGAGTCCGAGCTGTAGAATCTTGTGCCCGAGCGCGCCCACCTACGGGAAATTTTATCTTTACCCAGTTTAGAGTCCAACTTATTTAGCTAACTAGATTTTGATATATTTTAGTTTTGTAAACAACATATACACGAAAATTAATCATTGTAAAGAATTAACTTTTGAAAAAACTTTTGAATGAAATAAACTTGTGAGTTTTATCTCAAATTTCAAGCTTGGCTTTGTATACATGTTGGTGTGTTTTTCAAATCAAATTTATCCAGGTTTAACACTTTGTGGCGTTTTTCGATTGTTCTTCACTCGGATTGTCAAAGACGAGTTCTTTGAAGGTTCACTTGAGATCTATTGTTACCCTCGTGCATATTTGTTGCTAGACTTTTCGTAGTTTAGAGGTTAATATTAAAACAATTACTTGTTTCAAAAAGATCGGGACAACACAACCTTTTTTTATTTCATCGAATCGAGGGCGTGACTCTGTTTTCGAGTGCGTTTTCTTATCGTGATTGAAGAATCGCATCATTTGGTATCAGAGCTTTTGGTTCCCATTGATTCAAGTAAATTTATCCTTTTTATTATCAGATCTGCGTTTATCCTTCGTGTGATTATCAGATCTGTTTTATTCTATCGTTCTTCGTCTTTTGTGAATCTTTCAATTCTCGAAATCTCTGAGTCGTGACTAATATTTTTTCTTTTTTTCGAGTTTGCACAATCCTTGTTGTGCAAATAAAAAAAAGAGTTCAAAAATTCGAAATTTTCTGCTATTATTTAGTATTGATATTTTGTTCTTATACCTTCGAGAGTCATATTTAAGTGTTTCTCACAAACAAAAATAAAAAATAAAAATTGTGCTATTATTTAGCATTGAATCTTTATCTTATCTCTATTGTGAGTCATATTCAAGTGACTCTCACAATAAAAAAATATATATTCAAACTTCTTGTTTTACGCAGTCCATGTAAGTCGATCTTCAAGTGTCATGAAGTTTGAACTTGTGAGTTTGATGCACAAAAGCTACAAAGCCTGAAAGCATACCTCGCGTGAGAATTCTCAAAATTGAATGAAATACTTGAGGGCGAGCGTTTATTTCTTGGAGTGACGTGTGAGGTTTTGCAGTGAGGACCAATAAAAGAAAACAAAAGAGAGTCCAGTGAATTTTCATTGGAGTGACTAGTGAGGATTCGTGGTGAGAAAACTTTATCTTTTATTGTTTTATTCTAAAATTTTCTTGCAGGTATGATGTCTAACAATCGCCATTTCAAACAATGTTAGGAGGGTTGGATAGAATATGGGAGAAAGAGTTTAAGCCTCTATGTGAAAAGTATAGGAGGTGCAAAGAAGGGGAGACGTATGATAGACATGATTATGGGAACATGAGAGGTAGTATATTTGGAGAGAATAGAGCGTTGGACGTGGATCGTTATGATGATAGGTGATTTGATGATTATAATTGGTATAGAAGCCAGGAAGGGTATAGACTGAGTGGCACAAAGATGAAAGTTCCATCTTTCAGTGGGGGAGCCGATCCAGGCAGACCATATGTTGGAGGAGAGGATGGAGTGTATATTTCAGAGCCGTGAAGATTATACCGAAACAATGGAGGTAAGACAAGCTTGTAGCGTGTTTACCGACCATGCTATTACTTGGTAGGATAAGTTAGTACTGGGTAGGAGACGATGTGGGCATGACCCTATAGTTACGTAGGATGAAATGAAAAGTGTGATAAGGAAGCGATTTGTTCCAAATCACGATAATGGGAGAGATGAGCATGGCTTGTATGAGGCTCCCATGACATCCACTTGGCAGACGACTTTGGAAGAGAAAATCATTTCTAGGACAATGGAGGAGTCTATAAGTGAAACAACCAAATATGAATATCAAGGTACATTTAAAAATTCAATTTCTTGTACTTGTGATATTATATGTTGTTGGTGTTTCGAAGTTGGACATGATATTAGCCAATGTTCATGTAAGGAGGTGACAATAGTAGACTCGTTTGTTGAGCTTGAATCTCAAATTGAGTTTGAGGTTGTAGCTGAACTTGAACCTGAAGTTGAGGTTGTTGTTGAACTTGAACCTGAAGTTGAGGTTGTAGTGGAACCTGAATTTGAGGTTGTGACAGTTGTTGATGATAGTATTTAACTAGTTGGTGAGTCGAATGATATTGAACGATATACAGTGGAGACCGAGTCATTAGATGGAGAAGAAGCGCTCAATTTGTCTAATTTGGATGTGGGGAGTAGGCAAGGAGCAATTATTGTACAAAAATTTCTTGAGGAACAAAATGTTTCATTGGATCAAATGAATCCAAATGTTGTTCTTCAGAATCAATTGAATTTCCTTGAAGTGAGTGAAAAATAATTTAAAATGGCCGAAAGAAAGAGAGAACAAAAGAGTGAGATGGCCATCAAAAGAAAAAAAAGATGAGATGAGAGAAAAAGAAAAAGAAAAAGAGGCCAAAGAAACTAAAAGGAAAATTAATTTGGAGGCCCAAAAGAGTGAGATAGAGAGTTGTTTATTCTTGCATAAACCCTTTCATGTACCTTTGTAGAAGTGGTTTATTATCATTGTGATGATATAGCTGGTTCAATCCCGAGCATTGTTATTTCTCCTTTGCAGGATTTTGATGAAGTCAAGATGAGGAGGCGAGCAAATGTTGATGGTATAAAAATGCAATGCGATGATCCACATGAAGCTGGGTGCAATTGCGATGAGGTAAGGTTCATCTAAGAGGTATGATTTGTTTTCTTACCTTAATCCATTGTTGTGTTGTATTAAAGAATTTGGAGTGAGTGTTGAAAGTGTGATGTAGAAAGGGTCTAATTGTAAATTAATGTTTTTGTCGAGGAGTCATGGAGGTGAGAGTGGTGTTGCACTGATTGAGTTAAGTTCAAATGATATTGATTATTATTTCTCAAAGCATTCAAACTGATAAAACATAGTCACGACCATGAATTGTATGCATTATGCTTAAAACTTTATGAGGTTTTAAATTATTACATGGATAGTACATTTATTGTGTCCTATTTTCATGATTTACATTTGGTTGGTGATGGTTTTGAGAGTATTGATAAATTGCCTGCACCTATTAAGAATTTTTATTTCTCGCGAGTTACTAAGTTGAAGGGATTTGTTTACTCCAAGAGTTTATATAAAATCCGAACCCTATGATCCCCCATTACAGAAATTCAATTCCAGCTTTTGTTTGTTCGAGTTTCAGGGGGTTTGTGCGATCCTAGGACCCTCAAAATCTTTTGAAAACAACGCTTGATCATAACCTAATATCATGGCAGCCCATTAACACGTATAGGACATGCTTTTGGATAAAAAATTCATAAGTTTACACATGTACATGCTATATTGCGAAAATAATCATAAGAACTTCATGCTTTTCATACAAACGTGTTTTAAATCAATAATACAATGTGATAGACAAGAAAAGGAGATGTATGACATGCCTTTGTGTTTAAACGCACGAATATTCGATGGTGATTGAGGAACGACGACGAAGAAATCCCTTAGGCTGAAATTCTTGAAGCACCTTCAAAATTCTCTACAAAAAATTTTTAAGTGTGTTGTCATGTGTTTGCAAATGATTTTGGGAGAGAAATCTGATTTTTGAGGCGTGTACTAATGAGGGTGGGGAAGGGTTTGATAATACTTTAAATGCCAATTAAATCACTAACAAGGCTTAGGCCTAATAAGCATACAAATTAGGCCCAAGTGCTTAATTAAAATATCAAAAAAAATAGTTTTGTTTAATTAAGTTTGTGAATTTATTAGTCGGGTTACCAAAAAGTTCGTTTTTTTTTTTTGAAAAACCAACACCGATAAAATTTACATCCCGACGTATAAAATCACCTCAAAACCCCTTATTTTCAAAAATATGAAAAACCATCAACCATAATTTAATAAATTAAAAACAATTATTAAATAAAAACATTTTACTTTTTTCAGCCCTCGGTCTCCGTTCCACGATCACAACTTGAATAATCCTTAAAAATACAGTTTCATGCATAATGATAATCAAATCCTATTTAACATATTAGCATGTATGTCACATAATCAATTAAGCAATTAAAATAATTAAGTACTCATTTTTCATATTTCCTATATTTGCATGCAGTTGGATTACGTCGTCTTAATTTTTGACCTTACAATACCTATAGATGCTTGGAAACTTTTGCTGTAGGTAAACTCCACTAGAGGTAGCTTTGATTCCCAATTCCCATGGAAATCGATCATACAAGCTCTCAACAAATCCTCTAAGATCTGAATCACTCGCTCAGACTAGCCATCTGTCTGAGGGTGAAATGCTGTACTAAATAGCAACTTTGTCCCCATGGCTGCATGTAAACTCTTCCAAAAGGACGATGTGAACCTCGAGTCCCTGTCGAACACAATAGAAACTGGGATACTGTGCAATCGAACTATCTCCTTGATATAGAGCTCTGCATACTGAGTCATGGAGAAAGTCGTCTTCACCGGTAAGAAATGTGATGACTTAGTAAGTCGATCCACTATAACCCAAAGGGCATTGGATCCTCTGACTGACCTCGGCAAACGAACCACGAAATCCAAGGTGATGTTCTCTCATTTCCACTCAGGGATAGTGAGCGGCTTAAGCATTCTTGCTGGCCTCTGATGTTCTGCTTTCACTTGCTGACAAGTGAGACATTCAGAAACATATCGATAGATGTCTCGCTTCATACCTGGCCACCAATACAGAATCTGCAAATCCTTGTACATCTTGATACCTCCGAGATAGATGGAATACGGAGATGCATTTGCCTCTGTCAAAATATCCTCTCAAATCGAATCAACACTAGGCACTCACATCCTTTATCTGTACTTCACAATACCATCAGACACTGAGTAGAGTACACTGCCCTTGGCCTCATCCTTCAGTCTCCATTTCTGTAACTGCTCATCTGAAGGCTGACCTCTACGGATTTGGTCTAGCAAAGAAGACTGGGCGGTCAGATTAGACAGCTTGGGAGCTCTGCCCTTAGAACAAATCTCTAGGACAAACCTCTGAATCTCTGACTAAAGTGATATCTGTGCTGACAATTGTGCTACGACTGCAACTTTTCAGCTCAAAGCATCTGCCACAACATTAGATTTTCCTGGATGGTAGCTAATTTTGCAATCGTAGTCTTTCACTAACTCCAACTACCGTCTTTGTCTCATATTCAGTTCTTTCTGCGTAAAAAAATACTTGAGACTCTTGTGATCGGTAAATATCTAGCATTTCTCGTCGTAGAAATAAAGTCTCCAAATCTTCAACGCAAAGACAACGGCAACTAACTCAAGATCATGAGTCAGGTAGTTCTAGTTGTTAGAATAGGTGTCCAGCAAGCCAACTTGTGGCTCGGGCTTTATTGACTCTAATATAAAACAATCTTCATTTTAATAATATTCTAAGATTTTATTCGATTATGGCATTATACTTTATCTGTATACCCATGCAAGCTGCATAGATAAAGTCCTTGAATATATAATAGGTACCATGAGGTCTGAGTTGCAAAATAAGATCATGAAACTCATTAGGAAGTGTATTTTATATTCTAAACAGGTTCCTAGTCGAATCAACCTCCTAAAACAAAAATACAGGTCTCTCGAGCTCGAGACTAGCATCTGTGATGTAAACGCCATGTTTCATTGGCAAGGGCATGGAGATGTCTATTCACACAGATGGGTGATCATATGATGATGCACTGAACAACCTTCCCTCGAACTGTCCAAATGTTTCCCACTTATCGAGTGGAATAATCCACAGTAATGGTTGTACACCATTAGTCTTTTGATTTGGGACAATGTAGAGGCTATACGTACTAGCATGCACTTTGATCCGTTTACCGACTCCATTGAGGGTTATCAGGTGGTGAGGTTGGGTGTAGTTTTGAAATACGTAGGAGCAAATGCATTGTAGTCGGGGATTCACATTTCGACCACGGGTGAAGATATCCTATGTGATCTGATGAGTTAATAGTGCAAGGAGTCTCTGGCCAGAGCAAGAAATGTGCTTTAGGGAAAGGTGTTCTCCTAGTTGCACATACCATGCCACTATTAGTACTCAAACATAAATCGCATCGTTATCGAATTCATATGCAACTCTCGATATACCAATGACTGCAGATTTGATCGTGATATATGTGTTGAAGGGACCGTACTGTATGCTAACAATGACTAAAGGTTCTTGCAAGCACTATCAGTGATACCTAGGGGATCATAGGACGATGTTACTCGACGCCCTTACCATGATCCGGTGGGTGCAATCAGAAATGAGTTCTGACGTTCTTGATCAAGGACTTGATGAAAAAAATGGGGTTAACTAGGGTAAACCCGAATAAGAATAAATGTTATTCTAAATTACATGGAGATGTGAACCCACGGCTAGCTGTATCCCTAAACCATTGAGGGTCACACAAGTATCGGATTTTGTGTTCTCTTTGAGATAGTAAAATTTCAAAGAGTTGGAATTTGGCGACTATAGTGTGATGGAGATCAAACTAGAAGCTTATAAAGAAGTTTATGAGTTGATTCCATAGAATGGATAAAATGGAAGTTGGCATGATTGCTAAAAAAAGAAGGAGATTGGAACTGCTTGTTTTGTGAAGAAGTTCACTAAAACTGGCAACAGCCAAATATGGTAACTGCCATATATGGTAAGTTCTAAATTTGGTAAATGAAAATTTTGATCTTCGAAATTTTCAATTTTCTTTATATGAACAAGATTTGTATCCTTGGTACATCTGCGCTTTCGGATCGTCGATCGGGGTTATAATGATTTCGAAATCATTTTTTTGTGAATTTGAAATTTACTAATTAAATGATTGTGCTAGTAGTGGTGACTACTAATATGCACAAATTCTCATATATGATCTAGAGGAGTCTATAATTAAATCAACCAATGAGTTAATTTATTAATTAAATAATGGTTATTCAAGTTAATTAATGTATATATACATTTTATATGGTGATATAAAATATGTGTATATGATATTATTATATCATGTATTATTAAACGTTAATAAATCTATTATATATTAATTATATGAGAGTTTTAATATAATGAAGTTATTAGAGTCCTTGTAAGAGATAGACTCCTAATTGGATTAGGAGTCTTACTCTATATATAGACAACTAGGACTCATAACTATTAACATAATTTTAGCACACAAAAGAAAATAAAAATTCTCTATATTCCTCAAAGAATCCCAAAGCCATCACCAAAATATGGGAAGGAAATTTTGTCCAAATAAACAAATAAGATTTGCTTAATTATTGATTAAGAATCAACAATTATTGAGCTAATTATTGATTAAGAATCAATAAGAAAAATTCACAAAAAACCTCTCACCTTATGGAAGCAAAGTCACGACCACTTTGAGAATTTTTGAGAAAAATAATTCGGCCACTTTGTGTTCTTCCACGTCGCACCGTCTCTAGATTTTTGGAAATTCGGATGCTACAGTCTTAAAACAAAATCGTTTGGATTTTCTAGTGCAAACCAAACGAGGAAGACAATCTTAGATCGTAGAACTAATTATGCGATCAAATTTGAGGAGCCGTTCGTAGGGATTTACAAGAAGGACTATCTCCGTGAAAAATCGGAATCGTTTGGAGTCAAGCGTTGAGAACGCAAATGTATAATTCTAAACACCCTATGAATGTTTTTAAACACACGACGCCCAAGAACAAAAATTTTAAACTTCAGCTGCGTCTTGGGTGCGAGAACACGATGCATCAACAGTGGTATCAGAGCCAGATTATTCTCAATCGTGTGTTTTAATTAAATTGTGTTGAATATTATTTCTAACCGCGTAAGAATTTTAATGAAAAACGCCCCAAAAAATTATTTTTGAAAAATAGGTTTATGAAAAAAAATTAAAAAAAATATATTTTCTGGTCTGCCCAGAACTGTTTCGGGCAGACGCGCTCGCAGGGCCGCGCGCACGACCTGCGCGTGGCGCCGCATGGCGTGCGCACAGCCACGCCCGCCACCTCCCGATCGGATCGGGCAGCGGGCGGGCGGCGCTGGCGGGTGCCCGGGAACGAGATTTTTTGATTTTTAAAATTTTTTGGTTAAATTGATATTTTATGAAAATACGGACGATTTTAGCCCGACAATAATTTTTATAAAATCATTTTCTTACAAAATAAATAAATGAAATATGATTTAATTATTTATGGTAAAAGTTGTTTTACAAGAAATTTAATTATTTAAATTAAATAAAGTGTTTATTTAGTTTGATAATTATGGCGGTTAGTGATCATTTACGAGATACACGATTTATTGATAATATGTGATTTTATCGGATTTATATAATATATGATATTATATGTTAAAAGGATGATCGAGACCCATGACCAATGTGCTAGGTGTATGTTAGGACATTTTACGTGTTGTAATTTTTTATTATTTGATAATTAAAAATGGACCTGGTTTATGGTCTGTTCCCATCCCCTAAATTTGTATCTCAATGTGCCAATGATATTTTATGTAAATATTAGAATTTGAGGGAGATCGAGATTTGAAGATGGTGGGCCCGATCCTCGAAAGGAGTTTTGAAGATCGAAGACATGTAAAATATTGGAAGCTTATGTAATATTACATTTGCATCCCTGCATTTACCTAGGTTATGGACATGGATCCGTATCTGGCTCGTACGGATCAATTGGCTCTCGGCTATCAATCATCCTTTATTATTTATGATGTATGTGATATATTATAAATAATCAGCATGTGCGTTATTATTAATATAATGACAAGAGTTGCATGAATCTGGCAATCATACAAATAATCATGGCACGAGTTTTAAAATTAATGATGAGAAAAATTTTTAAATTAAAATCTATCATTTTGGATGAGATTCAAAATTTAAATCAAGCCCATTAAAAGGATAATTAAAAGAAAGTATAATAATTCATTGCCTTCCATCAACGGTGGTTGCATGATGAACGCTACCCGCGGTCAGTGTCTGATTCATATTATTGGGGAGGCCTGGACGCCGGAAAGCTGTGACTTCCACTGGCATATTTGATGTGAACTACGTGGAACTCCCATGACTTCGGCTCATATTATTGGGGGATTTCATGACGACCGTCCATTAAGGTTCAACATTGATAGGCTGGGCTCGACACATGAAAAGAAATGGGATCATATTATTGGACCCTCCTCAAACGTGAGGCAAAATTACGTAAGGATTGCGAGGAGTTGAAATTGTGCACTACCTTTTGGAAATTATGATTGACTGATATTATTCGAGATCATAATTTCGCAATTGGGCCTTGCGTACTCACTAAGGAAATTGGATTTTCTGTTTGTCATCAGAGGGTGGTGAAAATGTCAAAATAGTGGGAGGCAATTCGTAAAAACAAAATTCCATATTTTACGTCTTAAAAAATATTTTAAAATATTCGGAAACTTTTATTCTATTTCCATATCAGTATATTTATGATTTCGTCACGTAATTTAAATCTGTTATTAAAACAAGCTAACCGAACATTAATTTTCAAGATTGGCTAGTAAAATTGTTCTAAATTCTGATAAAATAGCATACACACTAATGACAGTCTTTCTGAACTAACAAAGCGTACAAGATGGTAGGACCATAGGATGCAAACTAAAGTGCGATATGCTCGCTTCTATGTCAAATGAACTGTAGAGACAGTTTGAGAAAATGTTGTGTAACGTATCGTAATTTTTTAATAATCATCCATCAAATTTCGATAAAAATATAATGTTCCTCAAAAATATTTGCAAAAAAAGATGATAAATAAAGTTTGCTAAAGTAATCGATAAACATCGTAAACAATCCCCTTAAAAATCCAGAGTATTTGAAACATCCATAAAAATCTTAAAACATGGGCGGTCCTCGGGTTTAGCTCCTGCGCAGTCCAAGTCGGTTCATTGGTCCCCACCCCTCATCTCCTTAAACTCGTCCTCCAAAAACTCAAAACGTATAAACTGGATATAACAAGTAATACAAAA
Source organism: Primulina huaijiensis (assembly GCF_012295235.1). NCBI lineage: Eukaryota > Viridiplantae > Streptophyta > Magnoliopsida > Lamiales > Gesneriaceae > Primulina > Primulina huaijiensis. The sequence continues at coordinate 9,541,108 of NC_133316.1, read as the reverse complement.
TAAAACCACATGCATATTTAAAGTAAGGCTTACATACTTGAAACTTGAACGTAATACTATAAACATACTTGAAACTTGAGCGTAGTAGCATAAACGTAGACATGCCATCATCATAAAACTTTTCTTAAACATACTTGCATCATACGTTGTGGGGACCCGGGCTTTAACTCCATTATCTTTGGGATTAAGTGGATCTTTGCTAGAAAATGTGGGTCAAAATTTTGCTTATAACATCAAAACATTGGTATATAATCATACACAAGTGATATCTCTATTTTATTTCAACAACAGTAAGTACATGTTTTCTTCCATTACATGTTTATACAAACTAGTGTTTATAACACACTACATATCAAATGTAAAACTACTAGTTCCTCTTCTAAGCCCGAAGTCACCATGCTATCCAATCTCAGTCATCCTCGTCGTGACCCTGATCCTGTCCCACCTGTTGTCATGCACACATACAGACACAACAACAGCCAGAAACTCCGGTGAGAACAAATCCCAGTATAAAACATGTATACATGCATGTCATGCAAATAAACACAAGATAATAAAACATAAATCAGTATTTATGACACATTAGTGAATACGGATAAATCTCTTCGGCTCTTATTCTTTGACTCGACTCATATCTAAGTCTAGGGATCCCGATATGAATAAGACGTAACAATCTCCCACCTACTCTCCCAATCGGGGTGGCGGTACGTCCTATTCCTAGACTTCGGTCCTATCTGTATCGAATATCTAAAATAGGAGTTGATCTTCTCGTACGCCCATCGATATCACCGAACATCTAGTACTTGACAATTCTACCAAGGCTTACCTATCTCATGTACATTGCTATAATTCAATAGACAAGGCATAACCGTATCAAATTAAAAACAATCTAGTATGTGATTTTGGGAAACTCAAATCGGATCTAATTCGAGTTGTGCAATCCCGAATCAACATTGCTTTATACATTTCTTGTTGTAGTCTCGGTTTGAACAAGTCGAAGTCTTGAAATCTTAATATCCAATCTGTCAATACCAATCTGAAAAGACATATATACAATGTACCATATCAACCTCTAACTGAAAGGAGTACACATACGGATTAATATTCAATCTCGGTACATTTCGACGGCATAACGGCGTAATCTTGCGATACCGGTAACTCAAAAATCATAAGATCAATATCACCAATTCATAACAACAATCATATGCATATCACAACCTCAAAATTTTGCACAAATCAGGCCATATAAGCTGGAAAATGAGAACAATAACATACAGTATCCTTTCTTCAATCCGTTTTCAATTATACGTTTACCGTAAACTCAAGAACACATATTATCAACCAAACTATAATTCCCCCAACATCTGAATTTCAAACCATGCTAGAAAACAATAAAACTTACATCCTTTGAAAGCTTATGATGAGAGGAACAAGAATCTACACTCGGATTGAAAATCGTGCGGTCAGATTTTGTACAATCAATTCTCTACCATGACATGAAACTTGATGGAATTTCTGAAGCTCTCTCGGTTTTTCTCCTAAAGAATGAAGGAATGAAGTACAACTCATATATATATCTTGCATGGTAACGGGCAAGTGGCTTATTCTTTGTTCAACAAGTCTCGCGAGGCTCTCTGTCTCGGCACTTGACAATTTCGGCTGCTGGTGCATATGCGCGCCCTCTCTTGGCGCATAAGCGCCAACTTCTCTGGATAAACACTTTGGCTACTGGACACCTCGCGCATATGCGCGCCTCTTGTCGCGCATATGCGCGAGACCTTCGTCTCGACACATCTTGGAACCACACAGCTCGCGCATATGCGCGCCCAGTCTTCGTGCATATGCGCGACACCTTCTGGTCACACACGCAACAATACTCATGCCATGTCAATTCATATCTCGAGATGATCCGTCTAAAATCACACCAATTTATCAGTTCCTCATTTCAGATTAACATGATAAAAATCTCGGGCATTACAATAATCCCCCTCTTAGACATGAGTTCGTCATCGAAATAGCAGTCAATCAATAAAAACATATAAGATAAGCAGGAATAAGAACGGTACAAGCATAATCGGACAGGAAGACTCACATCAGTGAAATAACTCTGGAAATCTCTGTCTCATATCTGACTCAGTCTCCCAGGTAGCTTCTTCAATTCCGTGACGACTCCACTGAACTTTCACCAGCGGAATTGTCTTCGTTCTGAGTTGTTTGTCGTTCCGATCAATAATCTGAATCGGCTGCTCAAAATAACTCAAAGTCTCATCGAGTTCGGCCTCGTCAGGCTGAAGAATATGAGAAGTATCTGGCAGATACTTCCGTAGCATCGACACATTAAAAACATCATGTATCCCGGATAAAGAAGGAGGAAGAGCAAGTCGATATGCACGATCTCCAATCTTCTCAAGAATCTCGTACGGACCGATGTATCTAGGAGACAATTTACCGTGTTTACCAAATCTGACAACACCTCTGAAAGGAGAGATCTTCAAAAATACTCTATCTCCCTGTTCAAACACTAATGGTCGACAACGTACATTCGTATACTTGGCTTGTCTATCTTGAGCCGTCTTCATTCTTTTCTGGACCAGTTTTACTTTCTCAGCCATCTCTCGAATCATATCAGGCCCATGTTCTAGTACTTCAGATATATCATCCCAATACAAAGGAGATCTGCACTTCTTGCCATATAATGCTTCAAACGGTGCCATTTGAATGCTCGTCTAATAGCTGTTGTTATACGAGAATTCACAAAGTGGTAGTGAATCCTGCCAACTAGTGCCAAAATCTAGTACTATAGCTCTTAGCATATCCTCTAATGTCCGAATAGTCCGCTCTGACTGTCCGTCTGTCTGAGGATGATATGCCGTACTCAGATGCAATGTCGTACCTAAAGCCTGCTGCAAACTGTGCCAGAAATGTGAAGTGAATCGAGGATCACGATCTGATACGATAGATTTCGGCACACCATGCAATCTAACCCCCTCTCTGACATATATCTCTGCCATCTGATCATGTCGGTACGTCATTCTGTACGGAATAAAGCATGCAGATTTGGTCAATCTTTCGACCACGACCCAAATCGCATCACAGCCTCGGGATGATCGTGGTAACCTCGTAACAAAATCCATGGAAATGTGATCCCATTTCCATTCAGGAATAGATAAACTCTGAAGTAAATTTCCGGGTTTCTTTCTCTCGGCCTTCACCTGTTGGCAATTCAAACACTTAGATACAAATTCTGCAATATCTAATTCATCTGTTTCCACCAAAACTGTATCTTTAGATCGTTGTACATCTTTCTGCCACCAGGATGAATACTGAACCAACTACAGTGCGCTTCTGATAATATCTGGTGTTTCAAATCTGAAATATCTGGCACGACAAGACGATTATTCACATACAAAACATGATCATGTACCTGATACTCGGAATGATGTCCGGATCTGACCATCTCAATTGACTTCTGAACATTTTGATCATTTTTCTATGCTTTTTTAATGCGAACAATCAAATCTGGTTCCATTTGAATCGTAGCAAGTCGCAATGGTCTACTATGTGTGTCAAATGCTATTCCAGACAAACAACAATATTCAATTAAATTCGAAACACCTATCGTCGATAAGGATAGAGCACATACCTTTCGATTCAAGGCATCCGCTGCTGCATTAGACTTCCCTGGATAGTATTTGATTTCACAATCGAAATCCTTCAATAAATCGAGCCATCTACGATGTCTCATGTTCAACTCTGACTGTGAAAATAGGTATTCCAAGCTCTTGTGATCAGAGTAGATTTCAAACTTCTCGCCGTAGAGATAGTGTCGCCATATCTTCAGTGCAAATAGAATGGCCGCCAATTCAAGATCATGAATTGGGTAACGAGTTTCATGTGGTTTCAACTGTCTCGAGGCATAAGCAATCACATGTCCCCGCTGCATCAAGACACAACCTAATCCTCTGTGAGAAGCATCACAATACACAATAAAATCACCAGTACCTGATGGAATAGTCAAGATCGGTGCACTGGTCAGTCTTTTCTTCAACTCCAAAAAACTGGACTCACAGTCTTCAGACCATACAAATGGTGCATTCTTCTGAGTCAACTGCATAATAGGTTTAACAATACTCGAGAAATCTTTAATAAATCGACGGTAATACCCTGCCAAACCCATAAAACTGCGAATTTCTGGCACTGATGTCGGTCTCGGCCAACTGATCACTGCCTCAACCTTTCTGGGATCAACTGATATACCATCTCCGGATATGATGTGACCCAGAAATACAACTTGTCTCAACCAGAATTCACATTTCGACAGTTTTGCATATAACTTCTCATTTCTCAAAGTAAATCAAAATGTCATCGATAAAAATAATCACGAAATCATCGAGATATTTCTGAAACACACGGTTCATTAGACCCATAAAAACAGCTGGAGCATTCGTCAAACCAAACTGCATGACAATAAACTCATAATGTCCATACCTGGTTCTGAAAGCTGTCTTCGGTATATCAGAATCTCTGACCCTCAGCTGGTGATATCCAAATCTCGGATCGATCTTGGAATATACTGAAGAACCCTGCAACTGATAAAATAAATCGTCTATACGAGGCAATGGGTATTTGTTCTTTACCGTCGCCTTGTTCAGTTGTCGATAATCAATGCAAAGTCGCATGGAACCGTCTTTCTACTGGACAAACAGTACTGGAGCACCCCAAAGAGAAACAATCGGTCGGATGTATCCCTTGGCTAACAGATCTTCTAACTGAGTTTTCAATTCTTTCAATTCAATAGGTGCCATTCTATAGGGAGCTCGAGAAATAAGAACGGTACCTGGTATGAGATCAATGCTGAAATCTACCTCTCGGGCTGGAGGTAACCCTGGAATCTCATCGGGAAACACATCAGCAAATTCATAGACCACTGGCAATTCTGCCAAGGTAGGGCTCGATTTCAGTAAATCTACTGTATACACAAGGAATCCCTCTGCTCCTTTGTGTAATAATCGAGTCATAGATAATACAGAGATTAAAGAAATCCGAGATCTAGAACCTTTACCGTAGAATTTCCACTCATCAGCCGTCTCAGGTCTGAATCTGACAATCTTGTGAGAACAATCAACGGTAGCTCTGTACTTGGTCAAAATATCGATACCGATAATACAGTCAAAGTCAGACAATCCAAGTACAATAAAGTCTAACTAAATTTCATTACCCTCAAACTGTAGCATAACATTTCTAACCGAAGTCACGGATATCAAACCACTTCCCAAAGGAGAAAAAACAGAGACAACAGTAGATAATGACTCGACAGGCAATGTATGTATCAATGCAAATCGTTTAGAAATAAATGTATGGGAGGCACCAGTATCTATTAATACATAAGCAGGGTAACCACAGAGAAAACAGTTACCTGCTATAACATCATCAGGTGCATCTTGGGCCTGCTCTTCTGTCAGTGCAAATACTCGAGCCTGCTATCTAGAAGGTTGGCTCACTGTCTGACTCCCTCCTGGCCTCGACTGGGATTGTGTAGGTGGCTGCTGGAAGGAATGGACAGATGATGCTTGTCTCTCCGGCTGAGGTACTCATGCAGATGATCCTGCACCCTGGGATCGCTGTGCACCTCTCTGGGGGCAGACTTTGGCGAAATGTCCCTGCTGTCTACAGATGTTGCATCGCCCAACCACTCTTTGACACTGATATGTAGGATGTCTACCTCCACAAGCATTGCAATACACCCCTGTATAATCTGAACTCTGACCAGAACCCCTCTGTCGTGACCCACTGGAACTTGATGAACTGCTACCTGACTTCTTGAACTGTTTTCCTCGAGCTTTCAGTTGATCTTTCTTGCCACTACTACTACCACCGCTCTCGAATCTGGGAGGTGATTGAAATGAGGGTTGTGGTGGTCTCGGAACCGAAGCAGCATACGATAGTCCTCGTTGCTTAATCAGGCCCGCTTCCGCTCCCTTGGCTCGGTTCAAGGCATCTACAAAGTTGTTTGGTCGCCCCGTATTCACTAATGTAAAAATGTTAGGATTTAAACCGTTGATAAACTGATCAACCACGGCTTCATCATTCTCGGCCACGTGTGGAGAAAAACGTAGCAACGTAGAAAACTTAGCAACATACTCTTCAATGTTCAGCTGCCCTTGTCTTAAGTTTGAAAATTCTGCACCCTTGTCCTTCCGGTATGACACTGGGAAGAAACGCTGATAAAACTCAGTCTTAAACACTTTACAAGTAATTTCTGTACCTCTCTGTTCCAACGCTCTCTTGGTTGTAATCCACCAATTCTTTGCAACTTCTTGTAGTTGATGCCCAATCAATTTAACTCTTCGTTCATCGGTATAGTCAAGGGACACAAATAACATCTCGATGTCATCTAACCAGCTTTCACAATCAATAGCACTCTCCGTACCTTTTAGTGTCGGCGGTTTGAAGGATTGAAACCGTTTCAGTAGTGTCTCCATCGGTGTTGTAGTAACATCCATAGGATCATTCGAAGTACTGCTGTGGGGCCCTTAGCTCCTAATCGTTATTACAATGCAATTTGATTAGGGTTAAGTAATTACAGCGGAAAACGAATTTAAAATTTCTTTACAATGAGCCCAAAATATGCTATTTGAATACTAAAAATAGTATTTCATCTCACAATATAAAACATGCCCACACATAATCAAAACAACTCATACAAAAACCAATCATATCCTCGGGACATACCCAGGTATATAGATACAAAAAATATATACTGGGAAAGACCACGAAACCTCAACTCAAACTGTGACTCCCTGCAGAAGTACCATCTCAGGTCTCCTGATATCCTGGAGTACCTGTCATTGTCCACATACAAAGACAACAACAGCCCTTCTGGGGTGAGCAAAGCTCAGTCTGAAGCAACCACAATAACTACAATAAGGAGCAATCACAGGACTCCCTCTCTGGGATCCACTGGAACTCGAAGAAGAAGAAGAAACAATGGAACCAGTCTTCTTAAACTTCCTACCTCTCGGACGCAAGGTAGGCTGCTGAGCTGTCACTGGAGGTGGAGGAGTGTACTGAGGACCTCCTCGTTTTAGTCCAGCTTCAGCTGCCTTTGCTCGTTCAACTGCCTCCGCGTAGTTTGCAGGCAAACCAGAAACAACAAAAGTATATATCGCAGGATGTAAGCCGTTCACAAACCTGTTATATTTTGCCTTTGCATTCACAGCTACGTGAGGTGCATACTTCAATAAAGTCGAAAACTTCGAAGCATATTCTGCAACAGACATCGTTCCCTGCTGCAGACTATTGAATCCATTCTCCTGAGCAGTATAATAAGAAAGAGGAGAATACTGCTCCAAAAACTGGGTTTTGAAGACATCCCAGGTGACTTCAATCCCGGCCTCTTTCAATCCAATCTCAGCGGCTTCCCATCAAGATTTTGCTCGGTCTTTCAGTTGGTAGAGAGCAAGTTTCATTCTCCTAGGTTTAGAATATTCAACAATATTAAACAAATGCTCAATATCCTTCAACCAGGCCTCAGCTCTTTCTGCACTCTCGGTGCCAAAGAACCTCGGTGGTTTCAGATCCTGGAATCGAGCCATCACCAGATCCATGGACAATCCTTCAAATTGTCCAACAATCCTCTCAGTACTACTACTCGCAGTTTCATTTGTGGGATCCATCTACAAATCAAAGGATGCATATCACAAAGCAATATCAATGTCACATCATCATCATTCATATCATCACTTTAATCAACAACTTAATCAAACTAAATCAAGTAGGAGCAAGTAATACAATAAATGCAAACACATACGCACAATTCATTTGTGCCTATTACGTGTACACAGGACTCAATCGAGCATTCCCAACTAGGCTCTGATACCACTCCGTGTGGGGCCCTTAGCTCCTAATCGTTATTACTATGAAATTTGATTAGGGTTAAGTAATTACAGCAGAAAACGAATTTAAAATTTCTTTACAATGAGTCCAAAATATGCTATTTGAATACTAAAAATAGTATTTCATCTCACAATATAAAACATGCCCACACATAATGAAAACAACTCATACAACAACAAATCATATCCCCGGGACATACCCAGGTATATAGATATATAAAATATATACTGGGAAAGACCACGAAACCTCAACTCAAACTGTGACTCCCTCCAGAAGTACCATCTCCGGTCTCCTGATATCCTGGAGTACCTGTCATTGTCCACATACAAAGACAACAACAGCCCCGTCTGGGGTGAGAAAATCTCAGTCTGAAGCAACCACAATATATACCACAGATATCTAAACAATGATATATGATATGCAATGCATGTATGTCGTGGAGGTATCAGGTCAAATGCCCATCCACTGAGCACATAGAGTCAATCGAATCGCTATCAAATCAATGCTCGAGCTGGCACACCGGCCTCAATCAGGGATAATCGTATGATAGCGTCGACAAAGCGCCATCAAATACCAAATCTCAATCAATCATCGGGGCCACAAATGACTATGCTTTAAGGGTCATGTAATACCAAACATAGCACTGTGTTCACAAACCCCAGAATCAAATCAAATCATATCATGGTATCCAAGGATCATAGCTCAACGTGCATGCCATGTATGCCACATCAACTCAACAAATAAGGCATATAGACATGTATCTCAATCCAATCAATCAAACATATATCATATAATACAGATACCTGTCGTATGTTACCCGGTAGCAACATACCTCAATTCTTCGTTTCCAATTGATGTAGCTTGAAGATTTCAGTATAATAATCTATCTACATCAATAACATATTCATTTCAATTAATAACATCATTCAAAATCAACAATATAAGTTTCAAATATCTTTTGAAACTTTGAAATTTCATATCAAATTGAAATCATAACATAATTCAATTCCGACTTCGAACACGAGTTTCTTGTCGGTTATTCTATCGCATATATTGAAATCAACTTCAAATACATGCTATTCCAGCACTTTAATATTTAGAGCTGCTGAAACCAAAAGAATCTTACCTCAAAAGGAAGCTCTCGACGCGAGGATTCCGGATATATAATTTGTTTCGCGTTTGGACAACGTTTCGAGGGGCTTTCGTACAAAAGAAATCGATTTCTCACTTTCTTCCTCGAAGCTTCAGCAAAGGAAATGAAGAAATATGGCCAAAAACTCATCCTTATCGTTTTTATAACGTGTGCTACAGAGATATTCGCGCATATGCGCGACCGAACTCGCGCATATTCGCGGGTAGTTCTGCCCGCTCGCGCAGTTCTGCGCGGATGCGCGTCTTGTTCTGGCCAAAACGCTATTTTAGGTTCCGAATTAGCAAAGGTGGTCAACATGAAAGTTGTAGCTCTATGTCTTGGCTTTCATTTACCACCAACCGCACTCAATTTGGATATTTATGCGAGCGTTTTGCTCATTCTCCCAAAATGTGTCATTGTAGGAACTTCAACGCACATGATACACTTCGGGGTGATTTTGCCCATATTTTCAAATGGATTTGGACAAAACTCAAAACATGAAAGCTTTAGTACTATGTATTAGCTTTTCAATGGAATTAATCTCATCCCATTGGGACTAATACTCAGATGATTATGCCAAAAACCGTAACATATGTCATTTTTGTATTGCGGTTCAGCATACTTTTCAAACACAAATCAATTTCTAATACAATATTTCATTATCACCACATATTTTCTCATTTCCATTGTCATGATATACATCATATACGTAATCACATGATAATTTCATACATTATCTATATTCAAAATAAGATTTACGATAATACGATACACGGTCCTTACATTTCTCCACCACTTAAAAGATTTCGTCCTCGAAATCTCAAATGTCCATATATACAAAACATTGGTAAACATATCATACGTCACCAGTTATAGTACATATCAAAACTAAAATCAGTAAATGGATCATTATACATTGAATACAATGGAACAGGAGGAATAGAATCAAACAAGTGCGGATATGATTCTCGCATCTTGCTTTCCAATTCCCATGTTGACTCCTCCACACCATGTCGTGTCCATTGCACTCGAACCAAAGGAATCGATTTGTTACGCAATATCTTCTCCTTCCGATCCATAATGCAAACAGGTTGTTCAACATAGGAAAGAGAAGGATCAAGTTCAACCTCATCAGGTGCAAGTACATGTGATGGATCTGGTTCATATTTTCTCAACATAGAAACATAAACACATCATGAATGGCAGATAAAGCTGGTGGCAATGCCAACCGATAAACAAGATCTCCAACTCGATCAAGGATCTCGTATGGACCAATATATCGAGGAGATAACTTCCCTTGCATTCCAAATCGAACGGTGCCTCTAAAGGGAGATATTTTCAAAAACACTTTATCACCTTTCTGGAATTCCAAGGGTCATCTTCGTTTATTCGCATAACTCGTTTGACGATCCTGAGCGGCTTTCATCCGATGTCGAATCAGCTGAACCTTATCATTCATTTCCTGTATCATTTCAGGTCCAGTCAATTGTCTTTCACCAATTTCATCCCAGAATAACGGTGACCTACATCATCTCCCGTATAAGGCTTCCAACGGTGCCATACCAATACTCGTTTGAAAGCTATTATTATAAGAAAATTCCACCAATGGTAAAGCATCTTGCCATCCCATTCTGAAATCCATCACAATCGCACGCAACATGTCCTCTAATGTCTGAATCGTACGCTCAGTTTGGCCATCAGTTTGAGGATTATAAGCAGTACTCATAGCCAAACGCGTACCANTTCTGATGGCTCTTTACGACTTAATGGTCGGCTGGTAGTCCCTAATGAGTCTGAGTTGAAATCTCCCCTTCTTCGTNATAAACTCGGCAATGTCCTTCTTCATACGTCTCCACCAGAATTGGAGTCTCAATGTCAAATACATCTTTCGACCTCCAGGGTGAATACTGTATTTGCTACTATGTGCTTCACGAAGAAGGGGAGATTTCAACTCAGACTCATTAGGGACTACCAGCCGACCATTAAGTCGTAAAGAGCCATCAGAAGAAATCTGAAATCCAGACTGATGTCCTGCAGATACAAGTTCTTTCGACTTTTGGATCTGAGCATCGTTTCGTTGGGCCTTTCGTATTTTCGATATCAAGTTCGGCTCAATTTGCAATGCTGAGACAGTGACAGAATTCCAATTCGAGTGAAAAGTCCAACCAGAAGTACATATATCCTCATGTACCTTGGCGACACTGACAGAAGCTAAAACAGAATCATGAACTTTCCGACTAAGGGCATCCGTAGTAACATTCACCGATCCCGGGTGATATTGAATCTCACAATCAAAGTCCTTCAGGAGATCCATCCACCTACGTTGCCTCATGTTCAAATCAGATTGAGAAAAGAGATATTTCAGACTCTTATGATCTGAATAAATAACAAACTTTTCTCCGTACAAATAATGGCGCCAAATCTTCAAAGCAAACACAATGGCGGCCAATTCAAGATCATGAACAGGATAACGTGTTTCATGAGATTTCAATTGACGAGACGCATAAGCAACCACTTTGCTATGTTGCATCAAAACACAGCCCAAACCTTTACCAGACGCATCTGTACACACTACAAATCCTCCGGTACCTGAGGGAATAGTAAGCACAGGTGCTGTGGTCAATCTCGTCTTCAATTCTAGAAAATTAGCTTCACATTCATTTGACCAAATGAATTTCTGATTCTTTTGTGTCAGTTGAGTAATAGGTTTAGCCATTTTTGAAAATCCTTCAATAAAACGACGATAATAACCAGCTAAACCCATGAAGCTACGTATCTCAGGAACATTCGTAGGTCTCGGCCAATTCAATACGGCTTCAACCTTAGCGGGATCAACAGATATTCCATGTCTCGAAATGACGTGGCCTAAAAATACCACTTTGTCCATCCAGAATTCACATTTGGACAATTTAGCATATAAATGTCTAGTACGAAGAGTTTGAAGTACCAGTCTCAGATGTTCAGTATGCTCCTTGTTCGATTTTGAATACACGAGAATATCATCGATAAAAACAATAACGAATCGGTCAAGATAATCTCGAAAGACACGATTCATTAGATCCATAAATCCGGCAGGAGCATTCGTGAGACCAAAAGGCATAACCAAGAACTCATAATGGCCATACCTGGTACGAAAAGCAGTCTTAGGTACATCTTCGTCTCGAACTCGTACTTGATGATAACCAGATCGAAGATCAATCTTAGAGTATACAGAAGTACCCTGAAGCTGATCAAATAAATCATCAATACGAGGAAGTGGGTACTTCTTTTTCACAGTAGCCCTATTCAATTGCCTATAATCAATACACATTCGCATAGTACCATCTTTCTTTCGAACAAATAAGACTAGAGCTTCCCAAGGTGATACACTCGGTCGAATATATCCTTTGTCGAGAAGATTCTGTAATTGTTCTTTCAATTCTTTCAATTCCAATGGTGCCATGCGATAAGGAGCTTTAGAAATAGGTGCAGTCCCCGGCACAAGATCAATATTAAACTCAACTTCTCGATGAGGAGGAAAATCAGGAATCTCATCTGGAAAAACATCCGGGAAGTATTTCGCAACATGAATATCAGATAAAGATGGCTCTTTTTTCGAGACATCAACAGCTTAGATAAGATAACCTTCATCTCCGATAGTCAAAAGTCGAGACATTTCCAAAGAGGATACCAATGGAATTTTGGCTTGGGAACCCTTGCCATAAAAATTCCACTTGGGTCCATCAATAGGTCGAAATCGAACCACTCCATGAAAACAATCGACAGTAGCTCGATTTGTTGTCAAAATATCCATGCCAACAATACAATCAAAGTCATGCATTGGGAGGACAATCAAATTCAGAAATAGCACATTGCCCTCGTATATCAATACACAGTTATGCACAACTTGCTCAGACAAAATACTCTTTCCTGCTGGCGTGGCTATTGATAATGTATCATACAACGGAGTACACATAATATCATGTGATGCAACAAATGCATGAGAAATGAATGAGTGAGATGCTCCTGTATCAAATAAAACACGAGCAGGATAATCGCAAAGCATGCAAATACCTGCAATCACACCACCAGGATCTTCTTTCGCCTGATCCTCGGACATAGCATACACTCGAACTTGAGAAGGGACTTGGGCACTCTGACCACTCGGTCCTCGATATCGTGGAACATTCGACTGCTGAAAAGAGGGAACAGGAACAGCAGGTCTCATCATACTGGGGCCACCTCTAAAGCCTGGCTGGGGTTGAGAAGAAGTCGTACCCCTGTTCGCACATACACGAGAAAAATGGCCTTCATGTCCACAATGATAACAAGTACCAAACATACCTCGACACTGCTCGATAGTATGTTTGCCTCCACAATAACTACAATAAGGAGCAATCACAGGACTCCCTCTTTGGGATCCACTGGAACTCGAAGAAGAAGAAGAAACAGTGGAACCAGTCTTCTTAAACTTCCTACCTCTCGGACGCAAGGTAGGCTGCTGAGCTGTCACTGGAGGTGGAGGAGTGTACTGAGGACCTCCTCGTTTTAGTCCAGCTTCAGCTGCCTTTGCTCGTTCAACTGCCTCCGCGTAGTTTGCAGGCAAACCAGAAACAAAAAAAGTATATATCGCAGGATGTAAGCCGTTCACAAACCTGTTATATTTTGCCTTTGCATTCACAGCTACGTGAGGTGCATACTTCAATAAAGTCGAAAACTTCGAAGCATATTCTGCAACAGACATCTTTCCCTGCTGCAGACTATTGAATCCATTCTCCTGAGCAGGATAATAAGAAGGAGGAGAATACTGCTCCAAAAACTGGGTTTTGAAGACATCCCAGGTGACTTCAATCCCGGCCTCTTTCAATCTAATCTCAGCGGCTTCCCATCAAGATTTTGCTCGGTCTTTCAGTTGGTAGAGAGCAAGTTTCATTCTCCTAGGTTTAGAATATTCAACAATATTAAACAAATGCTCAATATCCTTCAACCAGGCCTCAGATCTTTCTGCACTCTCGGTGCCAAAGAACCTCGGTGGTTTCAGATCCTGGAATCGAGCCATCACCAGATCCATGAACAATCCTTCAAATTGTCCAACAATCCTCTTAGTACTACTACTCGCAGTTTCATTTGTGGGATCCATCTACAAATCAAAGGATGCATATCACAAAGCAATATCAATGTCACATCATCATCATTCATATCATCACTTTCATCAACAACTTAATCAAACTAAATCAAGTAGGAGCTAGTAATACAATAAATGCAAACACATACGCACAATTCATTTGTGCCTATTACGTGTACACAGGACTCAATCGAGCATTCCCAGCTAGGCTCTGATACCACTCCGTGTGGGGCCCTTAGCTCCTAATCATTATTACTATGCAATTTGATTAGGGTTAAGTAATTACAGCGGAAAACGAATTTAAAATTTCTTTACAATGAGCCCAAAATATGCTATTTGAATACTAAAAATAGTATTTCATCTCACAATATAAAACATGCCCACACATAATCAAAACAACTCATACAACAACAAATCATATCATTGGGACATACCCAGGTATATAGATACATAAAATATATACTGGGAAAGACCACGAAACCTCAACTCAAATTGTGACTCCCTCCAGAAGTACCATCTCCGGTCTCCTGATATCCTGGAGTACCTGTCATTGTCCACATACAAAGACAACAACAGCCCCGTCTGGGGTGAGAAAAGCTCAGTCTGAAGCAACCACAATATATACCACAGATATCTAAACAATGATATATGATATGCAATGCATGTATGTCGTGGAGGTATCAGGTCAAATGCCCATTCACTTAGCACATGTCAGAGTCAATCGAATCGCTATCAAATCAATGCTCGAGCTGGCACACCGTCCTCAATCAGGGATAATCGTATGATAGCGTCGACAAAGCGCCATCAAATCCCAAATCTCAATCAATCCTCGGGGCCACAAATGACTATGCTTTAAGGGTCATGTAATACCAAACATTGCACTGTGTTCACAAACCCCAGAATCAAATCAAATCATATCAAGGTATCCAAGGATCATAGCTCAACGTGCATGCCATGTATGCCACATCAACTCAACAAATAAGGCATATAGACATGTATCTCAATCCAATCAATCAAACATATATCATATAATACAGATACCTGTCGTATGTTACCCGGTCGCAACATACCTCAATTCTTCGTTTCCAATTGATGTAGCTTGAAGATTTCGGTATAATAATCTATCTACACCGATAACATATTCATTTCAATCAATAACATCATTCAAAATCAACAATATAAGTTTCAAATATCTTTTGAAACTTTGAAATTTCATATCAAATTGAAATTATAACATAATTCAATTACGACTTCGAATACGAGTTTCTTGTCGGTTATTCTATCGCATATATTGAAATCAACTTCAAATACATGCTATTCCAGCACTTTAATATTTAGAGCTGCTGAAACCAAAAGAATCTTACCTCAAAAGGAAGCTCTCAACGCGAGGATTCCGGATATATAATTTGTTTCGCGTTTGGACAACGTTTCGGGGTGCTTTCATACAAAAGAAATCGATTTCTCACTTTCATCCTCGAAGCTTCAGCAAAGGAAATGAAGAAGTATGGCCAAAAACTCATCCTTATCGTTTTTATAACGTGTGCTACAGAGATATTCGCGCATATGCACGACCGAACTCGCGCATATGCGCGGGTAGTTCTGCCCGCTCGCGCAGTTCTGCGCGGATGCGCGTCTTGTTTTGGCCAAAATGCTTTTTTAGGTTCCGAATTAGCAAAAGTGATCAACATAAAAGTTGTAGCTCTATGTCTTGGATTTCATTTGCCATCAACCTCACTCAATTTGGATATTGTATGCGAGAGTTATGCTCATTCTCCCAAAATGTGTCATTGTAAGAACTTCAACGCACATGATACATTTCGGGGTGATTTTGCCCATATTTTCAAATGGATTTGGACAAAACTCAAAACATGAAAGTTTTAATACTATGTATTAGCTTTGCAATGGAATTAATCTCATCCCATTTAGACTAATACTCAGATGATTATGCCAAAAACCGTAACATATGTCATTTTTGTATTGCGGTTCAGCATACTTTTCAAACACAAATCAATTTCTAATACAATATTTCATTATCACCACATATTTTCTCATTTCCATTGTCATGATATCCATCATATACGTAATCACATGATAATTTCATACATTATCGATAATCAAAATAAGATTTACGATAATACGATACACGGTCCTTACAACTGCCCTGTTCTGGCACTACTGCTCTTCGAGGAGGCATATCTGATTATCAAACGGATTAGTACACTATCTATACAATCTGTCTCAGTCCTCCTCTGATCATATACCTCTGATCCAAAATCGGTTCTGATTCATTTCGTTCTTAATACATGTCGCAATCAAATCAAATAAATAGGTAGACATGTATTACAACAAGAAACATGCTTTCATATGGGACATATGTAAATCAACATACAATGAATAGCATGCTAACATCACAAAAGCAAGGAAGACGACTCGATCTACCCCGCTAACTCTCTTCTAGTTCAGTCTACAGAACCTACTGCTCTGATACCACTTGTTGTGGGGACCCGGGCTCTAACTCAATTTTCTTTGGGATTAAGTGGATCTTTGCTAGAAATGTGGGTCAAAATTTTGCTTTTAACATCAAAACATTTGTATATAATCATACACAAGTGATATATCAATTTTATTTCAACAACAATGAGTACATGTTTTCTTCCATTACATGTTTATACAAACTAGTGTTTATAACACACTACATATCAAATGTAAAACTACTAGTTCCTCTTCTACGCCCGAAGTCACCACGCTATCCAATCTCAGTCATCCTCGTCGTGACCCTGATTCTGCCCCACTTGTTGTCATGCACACATACAGACACAACAACAGCCGGAAACTCCGGCGAGAACAAATCCCAGTATAAAACATGTATACATGCATGTCATGCAAATAAACACAAGTTAATAAAACATAAATCAGTATTTATGACACATTAGTGAATACAGATAAAACTCTTCGACTCTTATTCTTTGACTCGACACATATCTAAGTCTAGGGATCCCGGTGCGAATAAGACGTAACAATCTCCCACCTACTCTCCCAATCGGGGTGGCGGTACGTCCTATTCCTAGACTTCGGTCCTATCTGTATCGAATATCTACAATAGGAGTTGATCTTCTCGTACGCCCATCGATATCACCGAACATCTAGTACTTGGCAATTCTACCAAGGCTTACCTATCTCATGTACATTGCTATAATTCAATAGACAAGGCATAACCGTATCAAATTAAAAAAAATCTAGTATGTGATTTTGGAAACTCAAATCGGATCTAATTCGAGTTGTGCAATCCCGAATCAACATTGCTTTATACCTTTCTTGTCGTAGTCTCGGTTTGAACAAGTCGAAGTCTTGAAATCTCGATATCAAATCTGTCAATACCAATCTGAAAAGATATATATACTATGTACCATATCAACCTCTAACTCAAAGGAGTACACATACGGATCAATATTCAATCTCGGTACATTTCGACGGCATAACGGCGTAATCTTGCGATACTGGTAACTCAAACATCATAAGATCAATATCACCAATTCATAACAACAATCATATGCATATCACAACCTCAAAATTCTGCACAACTCAGGCCATATAAGCTGGAAAATGAGAACAATAACATACGGTATCCTTTCTTCAATCCATTTTCAATTATACGTTTACCGTAAACTCAAGAACACATATTATCAACCAAACTATAATTCCCCCAACATCTGAATTTCAAACCATGCTAGAAAACAATAAAACTTACATCCTTTGAAAGCTTATGATGAGAGGAACAAGAATCTACACTCGGATTGAAAATCGTGTGGTCGGATTTTGTACAATCAATTCTCTACCATGACATGAAACTTGATGGAATTTCTGAAGCTCTCTCGGTTCTTTCTCCTGAACAATGAAGGAATGAAGTACAACTCATATATATATCTTGCATGGTAAGGGGCAAGTGGCTTATTCTTTGTTCAACACGTCTCGCGCATATGCGCGACCATCACCGGCGCATATGCGCGAGACGCTTTGTCTCGGCACTTGACAATTTCAGTTGCTGGCGCATATGTGCGCCCTCTCTCGACGCATATACGCCAACTTCTCTGGACAAACACTTTGGCTACTGGCCACCTCGCGCATATGCGCGCCTCTTGTCGCGCATATGCGCGAGACATTCGTCAAGATGTCGCGCATATGCGCGAGACATTCGTCTTGACACATCTTGGAACCACACAGCTCGCGCATATGCGCGCCCACTCTTCGCGCATATGCGCGAGACCTTCTCGTCACACACTCAACAATACTCATTCCATGTCAATTCATATCTCGAGATGATCCGTCTAAAATTACACCAATTTATCAGTTCCTCATTTCAGATTAACATGATAAAAATCTCGGGCATTACATACATACTTGAGCATACATAACATCATTTTGCGTAGAGATATGTTTTATGTTGAATGCTGTTGACATTCAAATACACATGCAAGAGTTGCATAGTGCATGTAACTCGAATTATGACTCACACAACTTTCAAGGAACACATGACTACACGCATGCAAGATGGGGCTCTTGTCCATGAGCATGGTGTAAGTATGATTGGGTCTATTGAGAAGGTGGTGGGCCTGTAATTTGACAAAGCCTGATAAGTCAGAACATGTTTGCTTCACTGCAAGAAGCCAGTGCATAAGAAATTATCTGGACCAGAAATGTTTTCGCAATGAGATTACATCGAGGTGGAGAACACTTGAGTACTGAGTTTCAAGACTACCTTAAAAAAAATGAGATTCTCTCATAGTGGACTCCGCCTGCCACACCGCAGTTGAATGGTGTGTCAGAACGTCGTAATCGGACATTGATGAATATGGTCCGATCTATGATGAGATTCACTGAGTTGCCGCCATTTTTTGGGGATATGCGCTTGAAACAACGACAAGGTTGTTGAATCAAGTCGATACAAAGGCAGTGGATAAAACTCCATATAAGATATGGATGAGAAAGCAGCTTAAATATTCTTACTTAAGAATATGGGGATGCCCTGCTTACGTGAAGCACGCAGTGAGAGACAAATAGGACAGTAGAGCCAATTAGTGCTACTTTGTGAAATATCCAAAGAACTCTGTTGGATATTACTTCTATTATCCTAGTTAAACAAATGTGTTTGTTTCAAAGAATGTCACCTTCTTAGAGAAGGAGTTTGTTTTAGATAGAAAAGGCGGGATGATAGAACTCAATGAGATTCGAGAACCTCTTACTACACAAATACTAGAACCCACACCCCAAAAACCAATCAAAGAAACACAAGCTCTTAGAAGATCCGAAAAGATCTAAAGGCCGCCTAATAGGTTGAGCCTGATTCTTGAAGAGGGCCAAGGTGAGCCCATTCCTGGATGTGATCCAAGAAATTTCAAGGAAGCATTGTCTGATGCCAATTCATCTAGATGGCTTGAAGCCATGCAGCCCGAGATGGACTCCATGTATTCGAACCAAGTATGTTCCTTAGTAGATCCACCAGAGGGAATTGTTCTCATAAGATGCAAATGGATTTTCAAAATGAAACTTGGTGCGGATGGGAAGGTGGTGACCTTCAAAGCTAGACAGGTAGCAAGAGGATATACTCAAAGGCAAGGTGTTGACTATGAGGAAAATTTTTCTCCAGTCGCAATGTTCAAGTCCATTAGGATACTGCTAGCCATAGCAGCATGGTATGACTATGAAATATGGCATATGTATGTGAAGACGGTGTTCCTTAATGGGGATATTAAGGAAGTGATTTACATGTCTCAACCTGAAAGATTCACATCGGTAGGAAGTGAGCATAAAGTATGCAAACTTCGGAGATCCATTTATGGACTCAAACAGACATTAAAGAGCTGGAACCTCATATTTGACAACACTGTCAAAGAGTTTGAATTTGCCAAAAATCCTGAGGAACCTTGTGTATAAAAGAAGTTTAGGGGAGTGGAGTGAAATTCCTAATACTTTATGTTGATGACATGCTACTCATTGTGAATGATGTAGAGATGTTGCAATCAACTAAAGTATGGTTAGCTGGTAAGTTCTCCATGAAGGATATGGGTGCAGCATCATATGTATTAGGAATACAGATCTATAGGGATAGATCAAAGAGGATGCTTGTAACGCCCCGTAAATTTAAATGTCCACGTGAACCACATGCATGCAATTATTAAATTCCTTGTGTATTTTAATTAATTATTTTATTTGCATAAATTAATTATTTTTTGCATATTTACATGTTTAAAATATATTTTTCTACATGGTTGCATTAAAATGTATTTTTAAAGGTTATTCGAGTTGCGATCGAGGAACGGAGACCGAAGGCTGAAAAATAGAAAATATTTTTATTGATCAATTGTTTTAAACTATTTAAAATAAGGGTGATGCTTTTTCTTATTTTTGAAAATAAGGTATTTTGAGGTGATTTTATACGCCGGAACGTAATTTTTATCGGTGTTGGTTTTTTCAACAAAAATACGAACTTTTTGACAACCCGGCTAATAAATTCACAAACGTTTCTAAACAAAATTATTTTTAATATTCTAAATAATCACTTATGAGCTTAATTGGGACTAATTAACTACCTAATGAGCCTAAGTTTGTTTAAGGATTAATTAACTTTAAAATATGTTAAAACTCTTCCCCCACTCACATAAACTCACGCCCACCTCCCTTATTCAATCCAAACTTCTTCATAAAATACAATTCTTCACGGCACACACACAATTTCGAAAAGAAAGTTTCGAAGGTTGCAAAATAATTCAAGCCAAGGATCTTCGGGTCGTCGTTCTTTAATCGTCAACGAATAATTGTGCCTTTAAAATGCAAAGGCACGTCATATTTCTTTCCTTCAAACATCTATCACACCATAATATTTATTTAATTGTGTTTTACATAAAAATCAAGTGCCATCATGTTATATTTTTGTATATGCTTCAAAATTGATCTTTAAGGCTTGGGTTTTCATTCCAAAATATGTTTATTATGTGCCTAAAGGGGGTTTCCATGAGTTAGGATGATATAGGGCATGTTTTACACGAGTTGGAGGCCTTAGACACACCCCACACACGCTACCTAAACAAAAACACAAAGCTGGAACCGAAAATCTGGTATAAGGTGATTGAGGGGCTCGATTTTTGGGGAAAGCTTAGCTTGGCTTGGCACGACTGGAACCAGGGTTGGGCTAAGGTAGTGAGGGGTCAGGGAAGGAGTCCTATTTTGGGGAAAGCTTAGCTTGGCTTGGCACGACTGGAACCAGGGTTGGGCTAGGGTAGTGAGGGGTCAGGGAAGGAGTCCTAACCATGCTAGGACTCGAACACAAGGGCTGGGATGGAGTCCTAGCAAGCTGGGATGGAGTCCTAGCAAGCTAGGACTCCAACACGAGAATGGGACAAGCTGCACGCTTGTGTGCAGCAGCTTGTGCAGGTTTGGTTGGCTCGGCCAAGGGCTACGGGATGGGCTAGGATAGATCCTTAGGGTCCTATAAGAGTGCTAGAAAAGATGGTTCAGGGCCTGGTTGGGTTGGCTAGGTCCTAGCAAGAGAAACGTGGAGTCCATGATAGCTATGTTTCTTGGACATATTATGCTACTGCTGGTGGAGCTTCGGTTTTGGAGCTTTGGGATCAAGCCCTTTGGTACTAAGAGTCCTAAGAGGGTGCACAAGGGTCTGGGCAGGGGCTGGGGCGGCGTGGTTCACTGCTGGCTCAGCTGGAGGTTTAAAATGTGAGGGAAAATCACAAGGTGCGTGCAGCCTGGGCATGCTTCAAGCGGCTCGTGCGTGGACTCAGGGGCTGGGCTAGGCTTGGGATGGGTTTGGACGTGGTCCAGGGAAGGTTAGGGTCAGGTGGGCTTGGTGGTGGCTCGGCTGGAAGTGTCCTAGGCTAGGTAGGAATCCTAACACTAAAAGAAGACTCACGCACACGCACTCATGCAATTGGGTCAAGTTCAGAAGGTGTTTGAGCGGGCCAGGGCTGGTGTTTCGGGCTGGGCTTGGTCAGTAGGGTCCCTAGGTGGGTTGTCTAGGTTTTGGCTCGAGGTGGCTTGGGTGTCGCTTGAGTAAATAATTATTAAAGTCTAAGTATTTAATTTGAGAATTTTATATTAAGGTTTGGTTTAATTCGGGAATAAAACGCATTAATACATCACATTTAAAGATTAATTTAAAAGTCCTTGATTTAAGCTAAATAAAAATATGAGAAAATTCATGTAAGCTTAAATAATTATTTGGGACATATTAGAATCAATGAAATTAAGAAAATGTCAAAATTGTGAAATTTTACGTCCAGTAGTAAAACAGTCATTTACATCTGGAAATTAGTAAACGTCATGGCAGTGTCCTGAATGCTGTTTTATATGCTAGTATGATTATTTTCAATGGTTTTGGATGTTTATGGAATTTTATATGTTAAAATTATTATTTTAAATGTTTATGGAATTTTATATGTTCAAGGATTTTTATGTCAAAATGTTTATTTTAAATGTTTATGATTTAATATGTTAAAATGATGATTTTAAGATGTTTATGGCTTATTATGATTTTTATATGTTAAAACGTTTATTTTAAATGTTTACGAAGTTTTAATATGTTAAAAAGGTTATTTTCAAAATGTTTATGAATTTTATAATTTAACGTGGACATTTGAAAGACATGTGCTTGTTTGGTTTAAAAGAAAAACGTTATATGCATGTTTAAATTTTATAAAGTGATGAAAATATGAAATGTTGAAGGAAGTGAAGTGATTGTGACTAATACGATGATATGTTGGAAATTTCGTGAGGGTTATGGTCTCAGTGGGAGCCCGACAATCGTATTTCCTTGGATACGGATATGTATATGAACATGATGATATGTTAATACAAAAGGCCAAGGCCCAGATGACCGGAGAGAGTGTCGCTGGTGTCCCCGCCGCCCAGTACTGTGGTTACATGTTGATGGATCCATCGCCCAACACGTATATGAACACAAAAGTCACAATCAACTGAATTTAACAAAACACGTATATGAACATGAATCTGAATATGTATATTTTGAGGATGATATGTATATGATTATGATGATACGAAAATGTTGATGATTTTACACGTTCATGAAAATGTTTATGTTTAAAGTTTATGCTTATGATGAAAATGATATTTTAAGTACAAGTAATTTTCACTGTTGTATGTGACATGTATTACGTATTACTCGTTAGCAAGAATATGATGTGTTGAGTCCATAGACTCAATAGGTTTGATTGATGCAGGTGGTTAGGACGATTATGTTTATGGAGGTCTTGATGGTAGGTCTGACTGGACTGAACGTGCACATAACTCGAGGACCGACACTAGTTTTCCTCATGACTAGTTATGATTTATAATTTTAAGTGATGCTAAAGATATTTTTACGACGATATAATTATGAGTGGTTTTTAAGAGGTTATAGTATGGCTATACTTTTCAAATATTGTTTTTAAGTTTGGTAAACGTTTGACGATTTAAACTATTTTCCTTTGGATTTTTAAATGTTAGTTGGATGTTTATTTTTAAAATGGTGACAAGATATTTTAAAGTATTTAAATATATGTATTATTTTAATTATGGAGATTAAGGAGAATAAAAAATATTTTCTAGCACGATTTAAGAAAACGAGTAGCAGAAGTTTCACTAGGGCTCACCAAATCCACATATATCCGTACCATACTGAGGAGATTCTCAATGGAGGAGTCCAAGAGAGGATACCTCCCAATGTCTCATGGTGTGAATCTATCCAAGTCATTGTGCCCTAAGACTGATGAAGAGATAGAAACCATGAGCCGCATTCCATATGCATCTACCATAGGCAGTATTATGTATGGTACGATATCTACTCGACCTGATATTGCATATGCACTGAGTGATGCAGGCAGTTATCAGTCGAATCTCGTTCAACTGCATTGGAAAGCAGTGAAGGACATTCTCAAGTACTTGAGAATAACTAAGAATTTGTTATTTGTAGTGCAAACCAAACGAGGAAGACATTCTTCGATCGTGGACCTAATTAGGCGATAAATTTGAAGAGCCATTCGTAGAGATTTACAAGAAGGTCTATATCCGTGAGAAATCGGAATAGCTTGGAGTCCCAGCGTTAAGAATGCAAAGGTATAATTCTAAACACCCTATGAATGTTTTTAAACACACGAAGCCCAAGAACAAAATTTTTAAACTTCCGTTGCGTCTTGTGTGCGAGAACACGATGCATCAACACTTCTCATGCACTTTCAACTGTCTGGAGGCATAAGCTATAACCCGATCATGCTGCATCAAAACTGCGCCTAACCCGAGCTTAGAAGCATCGGTGTATAGCACCAAATCGCTTTGTCATGTTGGCATGGCTAACACTGGTGCCAAGATAAGAGCTTGCTTCAATGTATCAAAACTCTACTGACATTCATCACTCCAAATGAATTTAGCATTCTTCTTAGTCAATGAAGTGAGGGGAACTACTATTGAAGAAAATCCCTGAATAGCCTGCTAAGCCTAGGAAACTGCGGATCTCAGACGCATTTTTCGGCTCAATCCATTATTTAACTGATGCCACCTTAGCTGGATCCACCTCAATACCACTGCTAGAAATTATATGACCCAAAAACGCAACTTTCTCCAATCAGAATTCACACTTACTAAATTGTGCAAACAAATTACGACTCTGCAAGACCTGCAAAACTGTACCCAAATGCTGACTATGCTCCTCATGGCTCTTCGAGCAGATGAAAATGTCGTCAATGAACACTATGACGAACTGATCTAGGTAAGGCTGAAATATCGATTCATGAGGTCCAAAAAAATTGCTGGAGCATTTGTCAGTCCAAACGGCATTACTAATAACTCATAATACCTATATCTGGTTCTGAAGGATGTCTTATGCACATTTGCATCTTTTACTTTCAGCTAATGAAACCCTGATCGAAGGTCTATATTAGAGAACACTGTAGCTCCCTGCAACTGATCGAATAAGTCCTCGATCATTGGCATTGGGTATTTATTCTTGATCGTTATGTGCAGATCTGCTAAGGAAATCTGGGAGAAACTGATTCAGTTATGCGAGGGCAATGAGCAAACTAAGGAGAATAAACTATCAGTCGCCGTCCAAAAATTCGACAATGTCAAGATGAAGATTGGAAAATCTATGCATGACTATGATAAAAGAATCAGTAGAATAATTAACGAACTGAATGCACTTGGAAAGGTGTATTCAAACAAAGAGGTAGCACTGAAAGTAGTTAGAGGTCTTCCCAAGGAATTGGATATTAAGACTATGGCAATGCGAGAATCAAAAGACCTGAACAAGGTCGAACTTCATGATTTATTTGTAGATTTAAAAGAATATGAGTTTGAGATGCAAACCAGAGAAGGGGAATCTTCTACACTAGCTGCTGCAACTGCCCTAACTGCTGTCAGAATGGAACAAACTAGCTCAATGGAAAGATCTGTTGACCAGTTAAGTAATGACGCTATGTTATTATTTGTCAAAAAGTTTGGAAGATTTATGAAAAAAAGTCAAGGAAACTTCCAAAGACAATATCAGAAAAATCATTCCAAAGAACAACCTAATGCTTGCTACAACTGTGAAAAAACAGGTCATTTCATTGCTGACTGTCCCAAGCCAAAGAAGGACAGTCGAGGCTCAACTGAAATGGGAAAAAAACCTTATGAGCACAAGAAAAGATCCAAGGATGACAAGAAATCTTACAGAAAGAAGTATGAGGTGCTTCTAGCTGAGGAAAATTTCCAAATAGGCAGAATCTAATAGTGATGATTCAGAACTTGAGAGCTTGAGCTGCATCAGTGATGATGATGAAGAGGCCAAGTGTCTCATGACTGATGACACAGAACTGGAGTCAACCAGTCAACAAGTATTCGACTTTAGTTCAACTGATTTCACAGGAGATGAACTCATTTCTACACTTCATGACATGATTAATGAGTATCACAAGCTTGCCTTATCTTTTGAGGAGGCCAGAGGAAAGAAAACTAATCCCAAAGACGATTAAACTAAAACTGATGAATCAGTTAATTTGTTGAGTCTTAAACGGGATATTGCTGAGCTCAATGCTAAAAGAAACAAGAATCAATCAATGATTCAGCAGTTGATGCTTGAGAATTCAAAGCAAACTGAGCTTATTAAAGTATGGAATAAATCATTTGTTGCATTAGCTGAAATACAAGATAAGAAAAAATCAGTTACTGATAAAACTGGTTTAGGGTTCAACAACCAAGATGAAATTTCCACCAGTGATGCGCATCCAAACTGAACATGAGCAAAGGAAAATACAATAACTTTGTAAAATCAGTTGTGGTACAAGAACAACCTGATCCAAGAAAATCAGTTGTATAGCCTATTGAAAATAAGAACAAGGCTAGAAGGTATGGTATTGGTTATAGCCCAAAACTTTCTACTGACCCACAAAGTCAGTCACCAAAAAAGTTCAGCAATAAATACTTGAACTATTCTAAAGTCTACTCCAATTACTACAACAATAAGATATTTCAGAAAAGATATCGGTTGAACAACCAAATAATCAAAACTAAAGCACATATTGTCTCGTCTGCACACTACACACCAAGCACACACAAGCCGAGAAACACCATTTGGAACACAGCAACTGGAAAGTCAGTTAGACTGATCCAAATCTGGGTTCCTAAAGGACTAATCAGTTTAGGACCCAAATAGATGTGGGTACCAAAATTATATACTGTGTGATTGCAGGTTACAGGTACAAACAAATAATTTATCTGGTATTTGGACAGTGGATGCTCGCGTCATATGATAGGGGATGCAAATTTGCTATCCCAACTGATCAGATACACTTGTCCAAGCATCAGTCTTGGAGACAACTCCAAAAGTAAAACTATGGGTAAGGGTATGCTTATCCATGGCAACTTTACAATTAATGATGTTTTACTAGTTGAGAATTTGAAGTATAACTTGATTAGCATCAGTCAGTTATGCGACAATAAATTCTCAGTTCACTTCGACAGACATACTTGTTCAGTTAGAGACTCAACTGATGAGGTCATTCTAACTGGAAACCGTTGTGGAAACACCTACAAAGTCAGTTGGAACGAACAAACTTATGCGCCAGTTTGTTTTATAGCTTCCAAATCTTTTAAAAACTGGTTGTGGCATAAGAGGCTGAACCACCTAAACTTTAAATCTATTGCTTATCTGAGTAACAATGATCTTGTAACTGGTTTGCCCAAAATATATTTTTCAAAAGATAAAATTTGTTCAGCATGTCAGTTTGGTAAACAAGTAAGATCTGCATTTAAAAACAAGGGTTGTAAATCATCTTCCAGATGCTTAGAACTGCAACATATGGATCTTTTTGGTGTTATACAAATCATGAGCTCAGGGGGAATGAAATACACCTTAGTAGTCGTGGATGATTTTTCAAGATTTACTTGGGTTATTTTTCTCAAATACAAAGACCAAACTATTGCAAAACAGATTAAACTTTTCAAAAGATTATTAAATGAAAAATCAGTCGACATTGATCGAATAAGGTCTGACCGATGGACTAAATTCATCAATTAAAATCTTTCACAATTTTTAGAAAATACTGGGATCAAGCATGAGCTCTCAGCAGGAAGAACCCCTCAGCAAAATGGTGTAGTTGAGAGAAGAAATAAGACCCTTAAAAAAGCTGCTAGAACAATGCTTGCTGATTCTGGAATTTCTCAAAGGTTTTAGGCAGAAGCAGTAAACAATACGTGTTACACTCAGAACAGATCAATGATTAATAAGAATCATTTGAAAACACCGTATGAGATCTGTCATAGACACAAAAGTGTGGTTTCTTATTTTAAAATATTCAGTTGCAGATGTTTTATTCTTGATAATGGCAAAAATCATTTAAAGCTTTTGATGCTTAATCTGCAGAGAGAATATTTTTGGTTATTCTTCAGTTAGTAAAGCTTACAGAGTTTTTAACAAATGTAGTTTGAATGTAGAAGAATCTATTTATGTTGTATTTGATGTATATGTGATAACTGATAAGCCAACTGATCCAGTTGAGCTTGTTGATCGCTTTACAGATATCAGTTTGGAAGATGATAATCAAGAAGAAAATCACATTAATCGAAATATCCTTCAACACCAGAACTAGAAGTGTTGGATCAATCAGTTGAACAAAAAATTGTTACTGATAATCAGTTGGTGGAGCAAAATGAAAATACTCAGTTATCAACTGATACGACTCCAACTGAAACTGAAGAAAATATTCAGTTGCCAACTGAAGCAGTTGCTGAAATGGACGCAACAAATGCTGAGTACAGATGGAAGAATTCACATCCTCGAGAATTGGTGATAGGTAATCCATCTTATCCGGTAAGAACTCGGAATCAAATTTTTAATTTATTTATTCATTCAGCTTTCGTTTCCCAACTGGAACCTAAGAAAAATGATGAAGCTCCTGCTGATCATAACTAAATAAATGCCATGCAAGAAGAGCTAAATCAATTTACCCATAACAATGTTTGGAACTTAGTTCCAAGACCAGTTTCTAAAACTATTATAGGTACAAAGTGGGTATACAGAAAAAAACTGAATGAAGATGGTTCAGTTGTGCGCAACAAAGCGGGCTTGTAGCACAAGGATATAGGCAAGAAGAAGGAATAGACTACGATGAAACTTATGCATTAGTTGGCAAACTGCAAGTAATCAGAATGTTCCCTGCCTATGCATCTTTCAAGAAATTCAAAGTCTACCAGATGGACGTGAAGAGTGCATTTTTAAATGGTCAGTTTCAGGAAGAAGTATATGTTGAACAACCACCAGGTTTTATCAATCACTCTCTTCCTAATCATGTTTATCATTTGAACAAAGCCTTATATGGTCTTAAACAAGCTCCAAGAGCTTGGTATGAAACTCTTTAAAAATTCTTAACTGATCATGATTTTACTTTTGGATCAACTAACCCCAAATTATGTGAGAATTTTTGTAACGACCCATTACAGGCCCAGTGGACCGCCCATACGGCCCACTGCCCCGATCGACCCAAGGCTATCCCGATCTTGGGCTCCCTCAAGGGGCCTTTTCCCTCACAGGCTTTCCATAGGCGTCGTACGGGTTACTCATAGGATATACCCCTCCCTACCAAGGGGTTTCTTTCGCCTCCCCAGGACTCGATCCCATGACCTATAGGATAAGTACATTGATATCAAGAGTCCTGGTACTTTTCCAAATTATGACGGGAAGAGGCGTTTCGGAGGCGATCTTTGAGGCGTCTGTGCGCAGCGCGGCGCCCGAGCGGTAAGAAATGACCGCCCGAGCGCCACTGATTCTGAAAGTTTGGCATCGGACAATATGGTCCGAGCCCGAGCGGTAATTTATGACCGCCCGAGCGCCCAGCACAGTACAAAAAACGTGTTTTCGAGATTTAAATGATATAATACATGAGTTGGTCTCATTTTCTCTCCTTTCTCTCCATTCTCTCGGTTCTTTCTCTCAAGGGGAGGTTAGGGTTTCATTTCCTTTCATTTCCTATCTTTGATTCAAGCTTATTGTTGGATTGTGGTGGTGAAACAAAGTTCTTGTGGGTTTAAGAAGCTAAGGTAAGCTTGTGGCTTTGTTTATTCTTGGATTATGATGTTGGAAAATCTTGGGTTTGTTGATGGTGTTGGTTTTATGGATTTAATGATATGGTTGTTTGTTTATTGGGTTATTGATGGTGCAATATATGGTTTATTGTTTTAGGAATTCAACCAAGAGTTTAGAATCAAGGTTGCCAAGTGTAGTAAGTGGAATTTCATTTATTGTGCTCACATGATAATATATGTATTGTGTT
Source organism: Primulina huaijiensis (assembly GCF_012295235.1). NCBI lineage: Eukaryota > Viridiplantae > Streptophyta > Magnoliopsida > Lamiales > Gesneriaceae > Primulina > Primulina huaijiensis. The sequence continues at coordinate 9,511,170 of NC_133316.1, read as the reverse complement.
TCAATGGTTTTAAAATGTTATTCCCTTCCATTTGATTCATGCTATGTATTAATACACTTTGTTGTATATTAGAGGTATTTTTGTCTCAATTATGTTAAAGGGAATACAAAAGAGAATAGAGTCTTCAAAGTGTTTGTTTTAATGCCAAAGAGAGAATTCAAATGATTTATTGGATTGATAGATACATAGTCAGAGATTGCATGCAATTAGTTGATCAACGACCATAGGCTTATATCCCGACAGAGTAATCGATTTATATCGATGGGATATAGGTAAAGACACAGAGATACTATATAGATATCAATCCATCAGAGAAAAGAGAAATAACATCGTTATTGTTATTCATTCTATGATATTCATGTTTCAGAGTTGATGATATTTAATGTTTTCAAAGCCATGTTTTACAGAGTATGATATGTATTCATTGCTATGTAAGAGTTCCACTTGCTGAGTTTTATACTCATTTCAGTTATTTCATGTGATGCAGATAAGAGTAACGGGCCATGATGTTGATTGGAGCCGAGGTCATATGCATAGTAGATGGAAGGAAGAAGGCTATTTTGTTAGAACTTTTGGACATGATCAAAATGACATTTTGTATTTTGATGCAACGCTTATTTGATCATGTATATATTTTTGATTATATATTGAAATGTATTTTAAATCCTTCTTCCCTTCAAGAAAAATTTTAAATTCCGCTGTTACTTTATGAAATCAGGTCAGAGCGTTACAAGTTTGCCAAGTTAATGCAGGAAAAATTCGAGATAAGTATGATAGGTGAACTGACATTTTTCCTCGGTCTGCAAGTGAAGCAACTGGACGTTGGTGCCTTTATCAGTCAGATCAAATATACGAAGGAATTGCTTAAGAAATTTGGCATGGAAACATGTTTAGCAGCAAGTACTCCCTTGAGTTCATCAATCAAACTAGACAATGATCAAGGGGGAATATCAGTTGAGACGACACTTTACAGAGGTTTAATAGGTTCAATATTGTACCAAACTACTATTCGCCCTTATATAGTATTTGTTGTCTGTATGTGTGCTAGATTTCAGGCAGATCATAAGCAATTGCATTTTTCAGCTGCCAAACGCATTTTAAAATATCTTAAAGGCACACTAAATGTAGGCTTATGGTATGCTAAAGACCCTTCTTTCAATTTAGTTGGATATTCAAATGCAGATTATGCAAGATGTAAGTTAGATCGTAAAAGCACCAGTGGATCATGTCAGTTTCTAGTAGACAGACTGATTTCATGGTTCAGTGCTGCTACTTAAATTATAATTCACCCAAGTGTAGGTTGTCTGAAAGTAATATATTTCGTAAGTACGAGATCGATCCACAGAGAGGTTATTATAGATTACCAAATGCAAAAACGAAGTTTACAAATTATAAATTTGGTCAAGGCTCGAGGATTTATTCTTGGTTTATGCAATATTGTTTAACTAAAAGTAAAACAAAGGAAACCACCATAAATAATGGTTCCAAGAAATTTAAATATTTAAACACACCCCTAATATAATGTAGTTCCCACAAATATAGTTTATGGTGGTTTATTAAAATATTTAAACACACACCTAATATAATATAATATAGTTTATTGTATCAAAATTAAACAACAAATCAAGATAACCACTTCAATGGTATCAAGCATTTGATGTAAATTGATAACAACAAATAATTCATTTTTATACCTACAATAAAAAGAAATTAGCAAAATGAAAAGAACTAAAGAAAGAATATACAAAATATAAACAATCTTACTTCACCAAGAATTCATCCTCTTCACCTTGGCATAATAGATTTAGCTTTCCATGAACTTACTTTTGATCAACACTAAAAACATCACTCATAATTTGGAAAATGAAAAATATATTAGAACTTAGAACTTTTATACTCACTCACACTATATTTTACAATGAGATAGAATGATTCTCAAGCTAGCACAAGGCCTCTATTTATAGGCCAAATGAGAGAAAGGGTCAAAAATTCTATTAATGCAATGTAGTTGTAATAGTAGTCTTTGTCTCTTTCAACTTCAATTCAATGTCCCTTCTTTCAATGCTTTGTTCCAAGACTTTAATCACCGAATTTGACTCTGCTCAAAACAGCAAACATGTGGGGAATTGTCTGTATATGAATTTGGCCACTTGGTTCACCTCATTTGGTTACATATTGAAATAGTTATGATTTTTTCACTATATGCTAGTCATGGTGAAAGTAAATTTGTCCTCCTTTTGATATTTTCACAATTTGATCATCTTAACCAACTTTTTAGGCAATCATGTCTTCTGCAAAGTTGTAGATAATTTCTCAAGGATTCCAAACATGTTTGAATCACCTCCATTTGAGTTTTCTAGCTTGAGTTATCATTATTTTACTAACAAATAGAAAACCTGAAAATAAAACATATTTAGTATGACATTTAAATATAAACACACAATACTAAAATAACATAATTTTATAATTTTAATGAAACTTAAATTTTAAAATATAGGTTTTAACATATAATAAATTATTAATTTTAAGTTTCATCACACCCCCACACTTTCTTATTACTATTCCCTTAGTAATAAAATTTATCGAAAAATCACAACCTAGATTCTTTATTCCTTTTATATATTCAAATATACAAACATATTCATTTTAAAAACAAACTCATATACCGATTTATATATATATATATATATATTTTTATATTTCATTTAATATAATAATATATAATTAGATGTGTTTTTATTATTATTTTCACATAATATATAAAGTAACAATATATATATATATATATATATATTTTAATTTCTAAATTTTTTATGATAATATAGTCAAAAAGATAATTCACACCACCCACCATAACATGTATAATATCGAGAATTTTTTTGTAAAAGCCTCAACTCCATATTCTTTCAGGTCAAAATATTTAATGGATAGCTGATTTACACTCATGGAGTTGGAATGAATATTAACTCTCATTGAAAAAGGCTAATTAGTAAAGCAGACAATTAAATAAACTAATATTGAAAACAAAATAGGAAAATTTACAAAGAATAAAATCCCCTTTTTTTTTTCTCTTTTTTTCTTTTTCTTTTTTTTATTAACGTGACTGCAAAGTTTTACAATGACATAATTTTTTTTTCCAAACATTCTACCATAAATGTCTACATATATAAACATTTATATAATGGATACATTCGACTACCTTTGAAACTTATCCAACACAAACAAATCTTTTTTTTTAAAACATATTGATTGATGGATTTTTTTTTTGGAACACATTTAAAGTAGATCAATCAAAACCAAAAAAAAAATTACAATGAACAAAGAATTTTGCAGTCCGTTATTTATCTTCTATTTTTTTTATAATCAATATTTTTTTTATAGGGGAGTTATATTCTTGTAATTAACCATTTTTTAATAATCAATAAAAGTTTATTAATTGTTTTCTCATTTCTCACCACTTACTCACAAAAGATGTGTGAGTATATATTATACTTTAACAAAAAGAATTCTTTCAATTATACATGTTAACAACCATACAAACCATATCTTTTAACTATATTATCATAAAAAGTTTAGAAATTATTTTATTTGAAAACACACACAATTATATATATATATATATATATAAATAAACACATCTATTATACATTTTATATTAACTGATCAAATATAAATATATATATAAATTGGTATATGAAAAACTAATTTTTCTTTTAATCTGTAATTTGAATATAATGAATATTAAAATCTAGTGTATTGTGATTTTCCAATAATTATTAACTAATGCGTCTCAGGTGCATTTTACTGACACCTTACTCGTCATTGAACTAAAAATTATTATTATTATTATTACTATATATATGAATATTTTTTTTTATTTTTATATAAAAACAAACTAAGAGAAGAAGAAGAAGAGATTTTTTCATACCTTAAAGAGGAAAAAAATATTAAAAACATACCGTTGAATCACAAGTTCAGCATCACATGAATTTTCTTTTCTTACTCTTGGATGTTGGCCAATTAAGTTGAGATAAGAATGGATCTGGTTCATGACTAAATCCTCGCAGTAAATCAATAAGTTCACCTTCACTTGTAGCAGAAACTAACATTCTTTGCGAAGCTAATGAAATAAATCCCTGTTCCACAACATCATCAAGAAACGATAGCAGTTTATCATAATAATTGTTAATATTTAACAAACCAATTGGCTTATTGTGGATATTTAATTGTGTCCAACAAACAGTATGAAATATTACCTCCAAAGTACTGAAACCTCCTGGCAAAGCAATGAAAGCATCTGAATGTTCAATCATTTGAGTAATTCGTTCATACACGTTGTCCACTTTCATTTCTTCTCCTATTGTTGGTCCAGTAAGACTGGCTAAGGTAATCGGAATAATGCCTAACACTTCACTTCCACCTGCATGCGCAGCTTTTGCAACTTTTCCCATGAGACCAACTTCACCACCACCATATACCAAATGAATCTTTTTTTTAGCAAGTGTTATTCCAAGTTTTTCTGCTACCTCTTCATAAATTGAATCTTTTCCTGCACTAGATCCACAAAATACACAAATATTTTTGATTTTACTCACCGTGGACGTCGACATGTTGATAAATATGTTTTTTGAAATTGTTAAATCACAGCATATGAATTTATAAGCGTAACATGCCAAAAGTCAATATTTGAACAGGAAATTATTATTATTAAAAGAAAATAAAAATGACATAAATTAAAACACATCTATACAGCGTAGTTGTGATTGTGGCTCACATCTTCCTCTGATTTTACGTTCAGTAACGGCTTGAACGCCTTCTATGAGTCGAGGATATGCTTCCCATCCAATTTTCTTATAAATTGGCAAACAGGGTCTTTTAACGTCAGATTCCCGAGACGAAATTGTATATATATATTTACTTATCTAAACAGATATGTGTTACTACAGTAGGATCTTTATAAGGCTGATTCCACCGTCCATATTGATATTCCTCATGTTGAAATTGCCACTATAGTTTAAGAAGTTCATTTTGCACGTACCCACTAGAATGCGTATCAATAACCTCTAGAAAATTATCCAAAGGCGCTTTACTCAGACCATTCTTAATGAATAAAATTTTATCTTCTCTATTCATTGATGTCATTCCAACATTTTTGCATTCCCTTTACAAGTCTACCTTGCACATTTATGACATCCACCTATACGTTTAGCTCTTCGCTTTCTGGCATATTTGCTTTTACCAAATCCTGGCATATGTCTTATTATTATTTCACTTGCTTCCCCAACCAATCGGACTTTTGCTTCAATTATCAACTGGATATCATTCGGTATGCCATATGCCATCATCAACCTTAGTCGCTCACATCTAGCTTTATAAATTTTTTTCAACGCATTATCAGGTAAACAAGCAAAATATTTACGAAGATTCACAATACAAGCATCCATATTATTATTATTATTATTATTATTATTATTA
>NC_133316.1:9503167-9505640 GCF_012295235.1 Primulina huaijiensis | reverse complement strand
TATTATTATTATTATTATTATATATTTCAATTATTTTGGGAAAACTGAAAAAACCGACTTAGATAGTCACGGAGTACCGTTATCCGCAACTTAACCGGGAAATGAACTAGACTCTGCAAAAACAAAATGAAAATATCAAACAACTATTGTGGATCATATAAAGGCAAAAAATCATCATTAAGAATTTCATTTTCTATAAAAGGCTTAAGTCTTTGCCCATTAACTTTAAACACGTCCTTATTTTTAGGATTTTCAATATCAACAGCACCATGAGGATAAACAAATTTAACTATAAATGGTCTTGACCATCCCGATCTTAGTTTTCCTAGAAATAAATGTAAACGAGAATTATAAAGTAAAACTTTTTGTCCAATTTCAAATGACTTTCTCATAATATTTTTATCATGAAAGGCTTTAGTTTTATCTTTATAAATCTTTGAATTTTCATATGCATCATTTCTCAATTCTTCTAGTTCATTTAATTGCAATTTTCTTAATTTAGATGTAATGCCCGAGATTTTGATTCTGTTAAGCTGAGATTCTTGATTTTGAATTGATGTGATTATAGACGGATCAGTCCAAGATCGGATTGGGCCAAGCATATGACTTACACAAGTTTTGAATAGAACTATCGGCGCCCGAGCGGTAGTTTTTGACCGTCCGAGCGCCACGGTTCGACAAGTATATGTTTTGGGCAGAAGATGCGGCGCCCGAGCGGTAATTTATAACCGCCCGAGCGCCAATGTGCANTATATAAGGTCGAGGAAGAATTGAAGAATTGTGCAAGATCCGCCTGTCTGATTTTCAATCCGACTTCAATACCGTATTTCTATCAACGCAGGCTTCATACGGACATTGGGTATGGACAGAGTTGAATTCGAGACTTCGTCTTCGTCAGACTGAGAAGAGAAAGGTATAAATTAATGTTGAGTTGGGATTGCACAACTCGAGCGAGGTTTGACTCGAGTTTCCCTAAATCACATACTTTATTTTATTGCATTGATATTTGCAATTTATGAATTGATATGCTTGCTCTATTGATTTTAGACGAGTAGTAGATGAGACATCTTGTGACATAAGTGCCTGATAGTGATAGAATCGTCACTGGCACATTGCACATTTTCACAGGATAGGAATATGGCGGAAGTGCCATAGTCTTTGACGGATAGGTCAGGACATCGGACGTTTGGTCATATCGAAGTGGATAGAAGTGGAGTTTCTTCTATTACTGATGTTCGGTATGGAAAGGGCCAAAGTCCGTGAATAAGAACGTACCACCACCTCGATCGGGAGTGTAGGTGGGTGTATGTTCTTATTCAGATCGGGATCCCTAGATTAGGGCTGAGTCGAGTCTGAGTCTGAGAATCACGGAGAGTGATTCATTGTTTAATATTGAATTATGTTCCTGATTATGGTACATCTTTAGAATATGATTTATTATTAATATTGATTCATGTTTCGGATTCTGATACATGCAATGAATACTTGATTCATGTTTCTGATTTTGATACATGTTATGAATGCCTGTGATATGCTTTTATATTGTTTACATGATTGCATGTATACATGATTTATACTGAGAATGTAATTCTCACCGGAGTTATCCGGCTGTTGTCTTGTTTGTATGTGTGCATGACAACAGGTGGGACAGGATCAGGGTCAATAAGAGAACGAGGCTGGACTAGATAGCGTGGAGATCCGGGCTCCGAATTAAATTAGGACTCAACACTGATATGTAGTTGAACCTAGTTGAATTATCGTAGACAATACAGGAATTGTATGTTTATATTTATTATGTATTTCGGATTGATTTACATTACATTTCCGCTTTGCATTTTAAAAAGAAAAATTTTTATGTCCCACATTACTTAATTGTGTATTCGATATTAATAACGATTAAGGAAATGAATTAGCGTCCGGGTCCCCCTAATAATGATTAAAATTGGAATTAGCGTCCGGGTCCCTACATTAGATGCATCATCTAAATTAATATTAAATGCTTTAATTGCCCAATAAGCTTTATGTTCAAATTCAACCGGTAAATGACAATGTTTACCAAAAACTAACCTATATGGTAACATCCCTAATGATGTCTTAAATGCAGTTCTATGTGCCCATAATGCATCAGTTAATCTTAAAGACCAATCTTTTCGATTTGGATTAACTGTTTTTTCTAAAATTTGTTTTATTTCTCTATTTGCAAGTTCATCTTGACCATTACTTTGAGGATGATGTGGGGTAGAAACTTTATGTGTAATGCCATATTTTCTTAACAAAGAAGAAAATGATTTATTTATAAAACGACTTCTTCCATCACTAATTATTGCTCTAGGTATTCCAAATCGACTAAAAATATTTTCTTTTAAAAATTTTATAACAACTTTATGATCATTAGTTCTACATGCAATTGCTTCAATCCATTTTGAAACATAATCAACAGCGACTAAAATGTACGTATATCCAAAAGATAATG
>NC_133316.1:9498366-9498701 GCF_012295235.1 Primulina huaijiensis | reverse complement strand
AAAAAAAAACAACACAATACTTATAAATAAAACATAATTAACAAATATAAACTTAATTTATACCTCCCCGGCAACGGCGCCAAAAACTTGCTACTACTTAAATTATAATTCATCCAAGTGTAGGTTGTCTGCAAGTAATATATTTCGTAAGTACGAGATCGATCCACATAGAGGTTATTTTAAGTATAAATTTATTAATTTATAGATTACCAAATGCAAGAACGAAGTTTACAAATTATAAATTTTGTCAAGGCTCGAGGATTTATTCTTGGTTTATGCAATATTGTTTCACTAAAAGTAAAACAAAGGAAACCACCATAAATAATGGTTCCAAG
>NC_133316.1:9497611-9498266 GCF_012295235.1 Primulina huaijiensis | reverse complement strand
AGAAAATCCATTGATTCAAAATCTAGTTATTCTTATTATATATATTTTCCTGATTTTTTTTATAACATCATGGAATCAGACTAAGTTTATGCTTCTTGACCACATATTTATTTAATTTGTACAATAAATTTCTCTCTTTCTTTCTTTTTTTTTATGAGAGATATATGGGTCGTAGCATATAACTTAAAAATTACATAGATCTTCAATATCTTTCTTTTTGTATTTTTCTCCTTTTTTTTTTGGAAATATCATTTTTTTTTTCAAAATAAGAACTCAAGATCTAAACAATAGATAGTCTCTCTCATGATCAATAAAAGCTCAAAAGCTGTTTTCTCAGTTCTCTCCACTTACTCACAAAATATGTGTGAGTTTAAAATTTTAGGCACTCTTATAAGGCATATCTTTGGCCATATACTTTAATACCTGATTTTATCACAATGGTTAATCACTCAAAAAGATTTCATAAATCATATTTTTATATTGATCAGAATATTAAAATTGACTTTTTTTTTCAAATAAAAATTTAAACATTCTTAAATAGATTAATACATGTTCTAATTAAAATCTTTCAAACATGTAATGTATGACATTTTTGCAAAAATTACTAAGATACAAACAATAAACATGATTTTATTTTAAAATAATATATATATAT
>NC_133316.1:9493026-9494125 GCF_012295235.1 Primulina huaijiensis | reverse complement strand
TAGTTTTATCTTGATCTTCGAGTGCAATGGGAATTCGATAATAACCTGAATATCCATCAAGAAAACAGTAGTATGGATGACCTGCTACTCTTTCTAAAATTTGATCCAAAAATGGTAATAGAAAATGATCTATTCTAGTGGCGTCATTTAATTTTCTATAATCAATACACATCCGTCAACTAGATGGGACTCGACTTGTTAACAATTCACCTTTTTCATTTTTTATCACTGTGATGCCAGATTTTTTCGGAACTACTTGTGTTGGGCTTACCCACTTACTATCAGAAATAAGGTAGATAATCCCAACATCAAGTAGTTTGAGAACTTCAGTTTTCAGAACATCTTTCATGTGTGGATTTAATCTCCTTTGTGGTTGTTGAGATGTTTTTGCATTTTCTTCTAAGTGAATTTTGTGACTGCAAATTAGTGGATTAATGCCCTCGAGATCTTTTAGTGTCCAACCAATTGCATTTTTATGTCTTTTAAGCATATCAACTAATTTACCTTCTTCATCACTTGCTAGTTTGGAAGAAATTACCACCGGATATGTTTCATCTTCTCCAAGAAATGCATACTTCAATTCTTCTGGCAAGGGTTTTAACCTCAATATGGGTGGTTCGTCTTTGTTCTCATATTTTGCATCAAATTCTTTCTCTGATCCTGATAACGAGTGATACCTGATAAAATCATCAAGATCAATTTTAATATTTTCTTCAACAGTTTCAATTGAACAAATATCTAATTGATCACGAGTACTCCCTTCTTGAATGTTTTCTTCCACAAGAGTTTCAATAAGATTTTCATCTTCACTTTCATCTCCTTTGTCATGTGGTTGCTTACTAAGATTAAATACATTAAGCTCCAAGGTCATGTTACCAAATGACAACTTCATTATTCCATTCCTGCAATTTATAAGAGCATTAGAAGTTGCTAAAAATGGACGACCTAAAATTACAGGAATTGCATTACAAGCTTCGATAGGTTGTGTATCTAAAACTATGAAATCGACAGGATATATAAAGTTATCAACTTGGACCAACACGTCTTCTACCATACCTCTTGGCACTTTAACAGATCTATCAGCAAGTAAAAGTGTTAC
>NC_133316.1:9477963-9492934 GCF_012295235.1 Primulina huaijiensis | reverse complement strand
ACAACTTCATTATTCCATTCTTGCAATTTATAAGAGCATTAGAAGCTGCTAAAAATGGACGACCTAAAATTACAGGAATTGCATTACAAGCTTCGATAGGTTGTGTATCTAAAACTATGAAATCGACAGGATATACAAAGTTATCAACTTGGACCAACACGTCTTCTACCATACCTCTTGGCACTTTAACAGATCTATCAGCAAGTAAAAGTGTTACCGAAGTAGGTTTTAACTCGCCTAGATTGAGTTCTTGATAAACTGAATATGGAAGTAAATTCACACTAGCTCCAAGGTCAAGCAAGGCTTTTTTAATCTTTCGTTCTCCAATAATACAAGAAATAGTAGGACAACCAGGGTCTTTGTATTTCAAAGCATTATTATTTTGAATGATTGCACTTACTTGTTCGGCTAAAAATGCTTTCTTTTTCACATTCAATTTTCTTTTCACAGTGCACAAGTCTTTCAAAAATTTGGCATATGATGGTACCTGTTTTATTGCATCTAATAAAGGAATATTAACTTTTACTTGTTTAAAAATATCATATATATCAGAATTCAAATTTGATTTTTTTGTATTTTTCAATGCATGAGGGAATGGTGGTGACACTGTCTGTTGAACCTCCTCTTCGCAAGTTATGGGTTCCACTTCCTTACCCTTTGGAGTTGATTTATCATCATCTTCACAAGGTTCAAGAATGGATTTTTCCACAACCTTACCACTTCGAAGGGTAATAACAGATTTTACCTGATCCATCGGTTGAGTTCAAGAAGTTCCAGTTTGTGAATGACGATCCTTGGGATTAGGCAGAGGTTGTGAAGGAAATTGACCTTTTTCATGAAAATTAAGTGTAAATGCAAATTTAGCAAGAGTATCATTAAAATCTGTCGTGGTTTGAGCAGTTTGAGTATTGATAAACTCTTGCTTTGCAATGAAAGAATTCAATATATCTTCCAAATTCATTTTAGGTGGAGGAACATAAGGTGCATAATTTTGAAAATTTTGTTGATTTTGGAAATGTGGTTGTGAAAATTGTGCAGCATTATCATTCTTCCAACTAAAATTTGGATGATTTCGCCAACCTGGATTGTAACTTTGAGAAAATGGTTCAAAATTTGGCCTTTTGAGATTGTTTAAAACGTTGGCTTGTTCATGGAGATATTATTTAAAAGAAGGCAAAGTGAGACAATCTTTTGTAGAATGATCACTTGTATCACAGATGTGACATGCAATTTCTTGAACATATTTTAATTGACCATTCTTTTTCAATTCAAGTGCCTCAATTTTTCTTGCCAAAGAGGTAAATCTAGCTTGAAGATCATTTTCATCTTTGAGAGTGTACATACCTCCACCAGATGTAGGTGATTGAATCTTGTTTGATGGTTCGATTGTACCTATAGTGTCCCAATTTTGAGCATTTTCAGCTAATGAATCGAGATACTCAATTGCCTCATTTGGATCTTTATCTTCAAATGTTCCATTACACATAAATTCAACCATTTGCCTATCTTTAGGTGTTAAGCCTTCATAAAATTGAGAAACAACTCTCCAAATTTCAAAAACATGATATGGACAAAGATTAAGCAATTCTTTATATCTATCCCAACACTGATAAAAAGTTTCTCCTTGTTTTTGAGTGAAAGTGATGATTTGTCTTTTGAAAGAATTTGTTCTATTAGATGGAAAAAACTTTTTCAAAAATTGTTGTTGCAATTCATCCCAAGTTCGTATGGATCCCGATATAAGATTTTGTAGCCAAGTTTTAGCTTTATCTTTTAAAGAAAAAGGAAAAAGCTTAAGTCGAATGGTGTTCATGCTACAATTTAGATCATTATATGTGTTGCACACTTCTTCAAACTCTCGTAAATGCATGTATGGATTTTCAGAATCTAAGCCATGAAAATTGGGTAAAAGTTGGATAATACCAGGCTTAAAATTGAAATGAGATGCATCGGGGGGAAAAACTAGACATGAAGGTGCACTAGTACGTGTAGGATTCATGTGATCTCTAAGTGTTCTTTGTTTATCATGATCATGTTGAGATTGAATTTCATCTTCATTTTCTTGGATGTGTTCTTCCGCCATGTTTTGTGAAAATAAAGGGTTATTTCGAATGAGTCGACCACTAAGTGTACGTGACCAAATAATGCTCATGCAAATGCAAATGCAAAAGAATAGAAACACACAAAAGCAATAAAAATTCAAATAAAGAAAAATAAACTATAAACAAAATTAAATAGACTTGAAATTAAATTAAACTTCCTCGGCAACGGCGCCAAAAATTTGTTGTCACTTTGATTGTTGCACTCCCAAGAGCAGGTTGTCCACAAGTAGTATAATTCGGTGAGTCCGATATCGTATCCACAGGGAAGCTAAGGTAATTACAAGTTAACTACAATGTCTTTTTGTTTTGTTTTTGTTTTTGTTTCTTTTTAATTTTAATTGTTTGAATCTTTAATGGGTAAATTTTAATTGTTCAAATTTTAATTTAAGTAGTTGAGATTAAAGGATCCACTCTTGATATTTTAATAAAGTTAACATTAACGAACAATATTGAAATCAAGACATCCACTTTAAATGGTTGGTAATAATAAACAAACATTTAAATGGTTCCAAGAATTTAGTGTAACATATAGCAACAATAAATCAAAACTCCCACTTATAAGTAAGGTATAAACATGCTTAAAGAAATAAATATAACATAAACAATAAATAATGATTAAATAATATAAAACATAGATTTTTACCTTTTAATAACCTTATTATCATGGCAAGAGTTTCACCTTATCATCTCAACTTTAGGAAGTTAGCTATTCATTATTCAAAGTGTAAAACTTTGAATATGAAATTAACATGCTAATTGTATTTAAATGAAGAAATAAAGGAAAAATATAGAGAGAAATATTATGAACTCAAAGGTTTGTTCATAGAATGAGGGATATCTCAATACATTACAATGCACCCCTATTTATAGCAAAATTTGGGGAGACAACCACAAATAAAATATTATTTTTTTACACATAAGTCTTCATTGGTGTTCCAAGATATTATATTATATTACACATCACTTTTGAAAATCTTCTTATCTGAATTTGCTTCTTCTCATAAAAAAAACATGTGGATAATTGAGTTGTTTAGTTGTGGTATTTTTTTAAAACCATTTGACCAAGTAATTTGAGAGATATGGTCAAAATACTAGAGCATGGTAAAACTGCTACTCTTTTGGTAACTTTATTTGTTGCTTAATTTGATCCCAATTGTGAGAGGATTTTTATCTCATGCTTGTCAACAATATTGTAGATATTATAATCAACTTTCTACAGGTCCAAGAATCATCTTAATCCCATTTGCAACGCCAGGTTTATTCTTGTTTTATCGAACCTGTAAAAAATAGTAAAAACTTGTAATTACACAACAACTTATATTTTATACAATTTATTATAAAACATATAATATTTAAACATTTAATAAAACAAAAACTATATATTTATATTATAAAACATTTAATTAATGTACAATTTTTATGTTTATCACTAACTCTTTCACTCTTATTTGTAGTTGAGATGTGAGGCATCTGAAGAGGCGCAATCATTATTCCGGACGATTCATCTTCTGAGAATAAGATTTCTTTTATTTTTACGCATCATTATTATAACCGTAATTTTATTTTATTTTTTTAAAATATGCATTTATTTAGGGGGAATGACGAATTCAAATGGTTAATTGATAAGATAATAGTCGGTTGATCTTCGACTGAACTGACTCAGTTTTCAACTGATCACTCAGCTACTGATTGAACTGATCTTATCCAATAAGTTAACTGATTATTCGATATATATTCCAAATTAAGTGATTTGACTGATAATTGCGCATTTAATTGATGTCTTTCAATGCATAGTAATTTGAAACGTGGTCCCTCGTAGTCCATTTATATTCTACACATGATTTCATCACACGTATACACGCTTTTTTCAAATTTTCTCGGACTAATACGTGTCCAAAAATTTGAACAATCACATACATAAGTAAACTAACCCGCTTCATTTCAGTTCTTCTTTACGAGCATTTCAGTTTACAGAGCAAACCCATACACAAAGCTTTCTTTCTCGCAGATAACCAAACTCTCAGAAATGGAAAATCAAGTACCAGCATACATTTTGAACGCTATGGCGATTGACTTTGATTCAGTCATGTATGTTCAAGACGAGGATATCAAGAATTTATTTCTAAAACTGGAAGCTATTGGTTTGAAGACCTTTCAGGGATTAGCTTTTCAAGATATTTATCCTAAAGAGATTTAGGATTTCTATGCCACTTGATTTATCTCTGCTGATGGCGATATCGCTACTACTATCAACAATCAGCTATTGATAATCGATGAAGACTCCTTCAGCAACCTCTTTCAGCTGCCTACTGATGGGCTAGCAAATATCTATGAGGTAAAATCTTCTGATGTTGAGGAAATGCAAACTTAAATTTCTACTGATGGACGGAAAATCAAAGTTTCCGATCCCAATAAAGAGTTGAAGTTAGAAATCCAGTTAGTGGCTGATATCGTGGCCAAAGGGCTACTGGCAAAAGCAGGATCCTTTGCTGCTCTTACCCTGGAGAAATTTCAAGTCATGACTGCTATATTTTCAACCTGCTAAAGAACATGTTTCAGTCTTCAAAACAATCGAAGGGATTTGCAGTGCAGCTCAGCTATTTGATAAAAATCAAGGGTTTGGTGGATGACTCTTCTGAGAGGTTATCCAAATTCAAGATATTTAATGCCAAGAGTGTTCAGCTGCCGAAGGTTAAGCTGAACATCTCACCTGAGCAATTCATTAAAGTGAAAAAGGAGATTGGGATGCAGGAGGCTCCAAAATCAGTTAGGAAAACCAAGCAGACAGTTCAAAAGAAGACAATCAAACGAAAACTGATTGTCAGTGAAACTGATTCAGAGAAAACTCCGTCTCCCAAAATCTCCAAGAAGCCAAGAACGCTCAAAACCAAACCGGCAGTTGTACTGAGCATCATCCGACTGAAAGGCTGATGCAATCTGGAGCTGAACAACCAATCGAGGCTACTCCTTTGAGAGCTTTACCAGTTGTATCTACAACTGAGGTTCAGTTACCTCCTCCTGCTGCTCAAAAAAAGAAGACAATCACTGAATCTGTTGATAAGCAGAAACCTGCTGAAGTTCAAGCTCCACTGATCAATATTTCTGGCCGAACTTCTCTACCATTTGCCAGACCCAAAGGGATAGTGATTAGAGAGAGGATTGATGCAACTACTTCAGGGATGAGTATTCCTCATGCTATGACTGACTCAAAGGGAAAGGGCAAAATGACTAAGAGCCCAGACCCACAAATGTGATTCAAACTCATATTGATTTAATTTGGAACGAGATCAATGAGTTTTCTAAGAATAAGCTCAAGGCTTATGATGAATGGATCAGATTTTGGACAGAACTGTTTGCCAGGCAACTGTAGAAGAAGTCAGTTTTGAAAACATTTGTTGACCTGGAAACTATAGTCCTTAAAATGGTCAAAGCGGCCTCAGTTGTTCAAGTTTGCAGAGGAAAAAGTACTTCTTTGATCAAGTACGTAAAAAGAAGTTAACGGAAATGATTGTTCAGCTACGCCAAAACTTTGATCCTACCAGTCCGACTTCCTTTAGTGACAAAGCAGTTCATGATTAACTGGACGCGGATCTTATCACACTGCAGATGGAGATTAAGCATTGAGAACTGGATCAAGAACTGACTATTCCAGCAAGTTCCCACAATCTTCCATCAGAAGAGCAAGGTGAACAATCAGTTCAAACGCAAGAGCCATCCAAGGAACCAGTTACTGAATCTTCTGAGCAAGTAACTGCTCCCTCTTCAAAGGATGTGCAACTGTCAACTTCTGTTCCTCCATAGTCAACTGCAGAACTTGAACTTTATACTGATGTTGAATTATCTTTGGCAAACATCGACAAAGTTATTAAATCAGTTGCCACTGATATTCAGCTGAGTACTACAACAGCAGTTGAAGAACCTTTTACAACTGAAGAACCAGCCGAACATGCCATTTTTCAAATAGTTGTATAGCCAGCTCAGTCGACTGCCACGACTGAACAGGCAGTTTTTACAGAAACTGAAATGGTGCCAACTGAAGAACTAACAACAGTTTCAGTTGTTCAACCAACTAAAGAATCAGTCTCTGTCTCAGCATATCAACAGACTGATGAGCCTTCAAGCACCACTGCTGATCCAAATATCTCTTCTCCTCCACAGCTTCAGCATCAAGCCTTATTAGACGATGTTCCGGGAATGGTTAGTGCTGAAATTGAATCAACTGACAGGGCCTTGGTGGTCTTTAACAAAGAAAACAGGGAGCAGGAACCAGAACCATCTGGAGTCAAGTCTCCTGGTATAACAATGGCAACTGAATCTATATTCGATGAAATTCAATCCATTCAGACCGACCTTGTTAGTATGATGACTTCCATTTCTGACGTCAAGTCAACCCAATTGCTACATACTATGAAAATAGACTCTACAAAGGAGTTCATTATGGGAAAACTACACCAGATCACGAAGGATGTGACTTCTCTATTCTTCCAAATAGATGATCTTAAAAAGGACAGAGCATCAACTGAAGCACACTTCCAAACTCAAGCCTTGTTTTCAAGACGCCTTGATTTTTTGGAAAAAAACTGTCTCAAAGAGAATGGATTTGATGCAAGATATCCTGATGAATGTTGTATCAAATGTTTCCTCGGATTTTCATTCATTATCCAAGAAAGTTGAGGCATCTGACAAAAAGGGAGAAGAGGAAGAACAAGATCAGCAGACGCGATCTAAAAAGAGAACCAGTCAACCAACTGATCTAGGATTAGCTAAGAAAAGAACTCAATCAGAAGATCAGTTATAGGTTGAAGATTGTGGCAGATTTTGAAGATTATTTTAGACAGTTAGAGGATTCTTTTATTCTTTATACGAATCTGTACATTGAAAGATTTGTCAATAAAATGTTATTTTATATACAATGAGTCCAGTTGATCAGTTCATATAAGGAGGAAATTGTTGGAAACTGAATTTCAGAAGTTTGACAAACTAAGCACTTAATAGATTGAACTAAATGATCAAGAAGATTGATAGTAACTGATCTAAAATATGCAAACTATCGGTTGCCTAACTGAATATTAATGCGAAGATCAATATCGAAGGCAACTGAACTAGCTGACTGAACTACCCAGACAACTGAGTGATCAGTTGGAAACTGATCAGCTTCTACATCAGTAGTGAGCTTATCAGCTATAGCCTATCAGCTGATCTTTTAGCTGTACACGTCATCTGTGAAAAAGACTTAGCTCAACCACCGACATATTGTACAAAGAATAGTAGGAACTCCGTATTTCAGAAATGCTATAGTGTACGGCTGTCAGAAGAACGTTGACGCCAAACAACGGATAGAAAGATTCAAATTGCATTCAATATTACCGTTGGAAGCGAAACCTATAAAAAGTAGAGAAGAGCAGATGAGAAGAGACCGAACACTATTCTATTAACCAAGCTATTACTCTGCTGAAATATTTGCAAGCCTTCTGTTCATTCAAAAGCTCACACTTATTGTACACATTCATAGCACTTAAAGGCTATACTTCGAGCTTACAAGCACAAACTGATATTGTTGTAATTAGTCGTGCTAAGTTATTTCAGTCCAGTTGATTACTGTAAATTGTTTTGTAACTAAGAGTTTCAGTTTGGCATTGTTAAGTCCAAGACCGAAGTGGGTCTGTGCAACTGTTTGTATTGATCAAAGTCTTTTAGTGAATATTCTATCTTCTAGATAGAAGGGGTGACGTAGGAATGATTGAAATCTCCGAACATCCGTAAAAGCTTGGGTGTGCTTATTTCAGTTTTATTCTATCTATCAGTCAGTTTATTTCCGTACTATTACTGTTAACTGATTGATATCGACTGAAGAGATTCTCGAGTTTCAGCTTATCACTAAACTGACTCATCAATATTCGAAAAGGTTGAAAAAATCGTCAGCTGCTGGAAGATAGCTCAGTCATTATATACAGTCGGACTGATTGGATCGTAGTTCAGTTTCAACTGAGCTGTTATTTCAGTCAGCTTCTTCAAGCTCATCAGATCAAAGAAGTAAGTCCTTTCCAATGCTTGAGTGATAGTGACGGCATGGACTGTCTTCAAAACCATTGTTTCTACGGAAATGAATTTCCCTAAAACTGATTTGTTTTTCAGTCGCCTACCATACACTACAGTGCAAAACCTGACCCATTCATCAAAATCTTCCACCTTAGACTCAGCAAATTCATTTATCTTACTGCAGATGAGATCGATTTGAGTCTGAACTGTGTTGGTTGGCCTGGGCTCTTCAATAATTTTGCCCTTGCCTTTTGGGTCAGTTAGGGCGTGAGAAATGGTCAGCCATGTAGTGGTTGAATCTACCTTTTCTCTAATCACCACACCTTTCGGTCGAGCATTTGGTAGAAAAGTTTTTCTGGTGACAAAGATAAGAGGTGCTCGATGTCCAACAATCTTTAACTTCTCACCAAATTCGGTGACAAGCTTCAAAGGATGATCAGCTGGCTTCTTCAGTTGAGTCTCTTTAGTCGATGGTGCAACTGGAACTGACCGAATTGGTATAGCAGTTAAGGGTGTTTCAGCTCCAGTAGACATCAGTCGAGCAGCTGGTATGACTTCAAGAATGGTAGGCTTGGTCTTCTGTGATCTGGGTTTCTTCACAATATTTGGAGACGGTGTCTTATCTGAATCACTTTCACTGACAATCAATTTCTTTTTCATTTCCAATTTCTTAGCCATCTCCTTGTCTTTGGCTACCTTCACAGATTTTAGAGCAGCCAACGTCCCAATCTCAGTTTTGAGTTTCACAAATTTTTCTGGGGAGATGTCCAGCTTGGTTCTAGGTGGCTGAACATTTTTGGCGTTGAAGACCTTGAACTTGGATTACTTTTCAGCTGAGTCATCAACGAGGCCTTAGCTTTACTGCAAATAGCTGAGCTGTAGAGCGAAGCCATTGGACTACTTGGAAGATTGAACCATGTTCTTTAATATATTGAAAATAATGGTTGACCAGTTCAATCTTATGCCTTTCATGATCGCAGTCATGATTTGAAACTTTTCCAATCTGAGGGCAGCAAAGGAACCTGCCTTGGCGAGGACGCCCTTTGCAAAAATATCAGCCAGCAGTTGGATTTCTAGCTTAAGTTCTTTCTTGTGGTCCGATACTTTGATCTTCTTCCCATCAGCAGACAACTGCATTAATTCAATATCTGCTAGTTTAATCTCAGAAAAGTGAGACAAACCTTCAGTTGGGAGTTGGAATAGATTGCTGAAGGATTCTTCGTCCACAGTCAATACTTGTTTGTTGATGGTCATAATAATCTTGCTATCATCAGAAATCTTGTTGTTTGTATAGAATTCTTTAATTTCTTTCGGATAAATTACTTGGGTTGTGATTCCCAAGAATTTCTTCATACCAGCAGCTTCAGTATTTAGAAATACGCTTCTAATTGCTTTATTTGAGACAGATAGAACATAGTTGAAGTCGATTGTCATAGCGTTGAGAATGAAGGCTGGGTTAGATTTTGGCTTGCCGTTACCTTTGATTTTCTGCAAAAAGAATGTTATGATTGTTTTAGTGCTTGAGAGTTAGAATAGAGTAAAGTGAACTGAATGAGGGCGGCACGAATATTTATGTTTGTAAATATTCAAATTTTTGGACACGTTGCAGTCCGAGATTAATTTGAGTATATGACGTGTACTTCAAATGTAAATATGGAAAATGAGTCGATTGAACTGCTAGGGATCAAATTTCCAATTAAAATTCAATGAATAACATGATAAATGAAGTATTTTGAAAGTCACAATTTATTATGGAATCTCAACCGAATTGAGAATCAACTAACATATATGATAAGATCAGTTAGGTCAAGAACTGAACGATCAGTTGAAAACAAAATCAGTTCAGTTTAAGAGCAACAGATAATTGTCTTATCAGTTAACCAATTATAATTCAACGTTCCCCTTAAATATATGCAATAAATAAGGCGAAAAAAATCTTATCCTCGGAGAATGAACTGTCGATGGCTGACACAGATCTTTTCATATCCTCTGTCAAAATTAATGATTGCAATTCTTCGTAAGGTTCTGAGTCTATAAATGAGAACAAACTAGTTAGTCACAAAATCACTTGAATATTTCAACAGATAATACTTATCAAGGCAATAACAAATGGATAAAGCAAGCAGTTCTCAGCAACCAAACTTGGCAGAAGAGTTCATGCAGTCCATAGTGGTTACGAGGAAGCTCAAGATAGAAGACAGTGTCTTTGAGAAGAAACTGTCTACCTGGAACAACATCCAGGATCTGCAGTCTTTCCATGAGGGAGGACTTGTTGCCATGATAAAATGAGTGGCAACAGAAAATAAATATCAGCGGTGACTCTGTGTTGCCCAAGATGCTAACATCTTCAAGGATGAAGGTGTCTATCTCCTGATGCTCCTCAAAGAGCATAAGGTTATGAGAATAAGTGCCTTCTCATAGAACTTTCTGAAGACCTCTACTGGTGGCTTGTTGAATATGTTTGTTGTTTGTTGTTCAGTTGAAATGTATTCTAGTCTGATCTCCTTCTTGAGAGCATGATCTCTGATGAAGTGATGTCTGACATTGATGTGCATTGTCCTGGAGTGAAGAACTGGATTGTATGTAATCACAATTGTGCTAGTTTTGTCACAAAAGATTGATGATTCTCCTGCGATGATTCCATAATTTTTCAGTTGTTGCTGAATTCAGAGCAGTTGGGCGCAACAACTTCCAGCAGCTAGATATTCTGCTTCAGTTGAGGAAATTGATGAAACTTAAAATTAATAATTTATTATATGTTAAAACCTATATTTTAAAATTTAAGTTTCATTAAAATTATAAAATTATGTTATTTTAGTATTGTTTGTTTATATTTAAATGTCTCACTAAATATGTTTTATTTTCAGGTTTTCTACGTGTTGGTAAAATAATGATAACTCAAACTAGAAAATTCAAATGGAGGTGATTCAAACATGTTTGGAATTCTTGAGAAATTACCTACAACTTTGCAGAAGACATGATTGTATAAAAAGTTAATTAAGATGATCAAATTGTGAAAATATCAAAAGGAAGACAAATTTACTTTTACCATGACCAGCATATAGTAAAAAAATCATAACTATTTCAATATTTAAGCAAATGAGGTGAACCAAGTGGCCAAATTCATCTACGGACAATTCCCCACATGTTCGCTATTTTGAGCAGAGACAATTTGATGATTAAAGTCGTGGAACAAAGCATTGAAAGAAGGGACATGGAATTGAAGTTGGAGGAGACAAAGACTACTATTACAACTACATGGCATTAATAAAATTTTTGACCCTTTCTCTCATTTGGCCTATAAATAGAGGCCTTGTGCTAGCTTGATAATCATTCTATCTCATTGTAAAATATAGTATGAATGTGTATAAATGTAGAACCCGTAACTTGGACTGCGTATAAGCCATGCATAATTTCTAGTATTTAAATTAAAATGATTTTTATTGCATGAGTATTTAAATTCTTTTCTTTAAATTTATTTATTTTACGTAGTAGTTTAATTGTCACTTTTTCAGTTAAATAAGTGAGGCCGGACTGGAGATGGAGTATTGAGATAAGTAAATAAAGATTTATTTAAGAAGTGGTAATTTAGCATGTTAGTAAATATAATTTAAAAAGCTGGCATGCATGCAAGTTATTAAATTTCTTTGGTATTTTATTAAATTATTTTAAAGCTTTAAATGCATTTTTATTTCATTAATTTGTGTTTAAATATTTTTATGCATTTTATGCATAATTCATGCATGGTAGAATTTAATTCATGAAATTTTAAAGGTTCATTCATTAAAAATTTTTAAGTTTCATTTCGCGCTCGAACGAGGAAGGGAGACCGGAGAATTTTCAGGAAAATTATTTTTATTACACGATTAATTTTTATTAATTAATTTAAGATGTTTTAAAGATATTTTTCAAGAATTGGGAATTTATTTGGGTATTTTTACTTGGAGGATTTTAATATTTAAAGGTACGTAATTTTTATCGAATCGGGGGATTTTTGAGGGTTCGGCTAGTATTGTCAAAATCTTTCCAACACGAAATATTTTTCGGAAGTGTTTTTGGATTTAATGGACCTAATTTTAAGCTTATTGGGCTTAAATATCTTTTTAAACTTATAATTAACAAATAAAAGTCCATTAACCAAATTGTTAACTATTTAATTATTGTATTATTATTAGCTACCCCACACCTATTTGACCACCACCAACCGACACCCTCTTCATTCCTCTTTATTCTCTCGGTTCCATCCATTTCCAACCTCCTACACCTGAAGGTCCATCGGCCAAGCTTCATTCTTGAAGAGAAAAATTGTCTCCGGCGCTCGTTCTTCGATTCCTTCGCTTCTATATCATTTAAGGCACACCATGTATCTTCTTTTACGCATCATTCACGTCATATATGTGCTGTCATGTGTGTTATGTTTATGCATTTTTTGGTATTTGCATGGCAAAGCTTTTATGCTCTTGGTTTGGCACGAAAACCGTATGTTGTTGCATACATCTCACGTTTTTGTTACTATGGTGCAAGGGGCTGTCGAATTAGGGTCCTAAGGGGCTGAACATGTTGAGGATCGAGATGGCTATAAGCTGGAGTCGAGACGTTGAGAGCTGGTTGTAGGCCGAAGGTTGCTTTACCCATGGTTGTTACGGTTTTTTGAGAGACGGCGAGTGAAGGGCGAAGCCAGCGGTGCAAGGACCGATTCAAGCCACGTACCAGGCCCTGCTGGGTCTGAACCATGGCTTAGAGGGGGCCGCAAGCTGCTGGACACGCCTTTAGAACAGCTGGAGTCGCGATCTGTATTAGAATACACATAAATAATACACATGTACCCACTCACACTTGACACGTAAGCACAAGTCATATAGGTATATAAGCTTGGTCCTGCTATCTTGTAACTGAGTTTTACTTTTCATTTTTGAGCTAATATCTTCTTAGCTTTCTTCCATGTCCTCCGCCATTTCTGCTAATATGGTATCAGAGCAAAACTTTGCTCCGCTGTGATTTTTTTTCAAAATCTCGATTCCTCTCCATGGTGAAAGTGAATCAACAAGTTGTTCCTCCATTCGCTCGTCCGGCGATTGAAGACGTCGGTAGTCCATTTTATCTTCAGAATGGAGATCATCCTGGCATGATTCTGGTTTCGCATTCCCTTACAGGCTCCAATTATAACATCTGGCAGCGTGCTATGTCGATGGCGTTGACGGCGAAGCACAAATTAGGTTTTGTCGATGGCACAATTTCTCGACCTCCAGCTGATGATCTTCTGTTTGGGGCTTGGATGCGGTGTAATAGCATGGTTGTTTCCTGGCTTTTAAACTCTGTGACTCGAGAAATCGCGGATAGTCTTATGTACCTCTCCACTGCTAGAGAAATGTGGACAGATCTTCGTGATCGTTTCCTTCAGAGCAATGCGCCCCGTATTTTTCAGATCAAGAAGCTGTTATCTGCTCTACAGCAAGGCACACTAGATGTAAGTGCATATTATACTCGTATTCGTACTCTATGGGATGAGCTGCGGGATTTTCAACCAGTGTCTGTGTGCACTTGCGGTTCGATGAAGGAATGGACATCTTATCAGACTCAAGATTGTGTGATGAATTTTTTGATGGGACTAAATGAGTCCTATTCTCAGATCCGAGCTCAGATTTTGATGATGGATCCTTTACCGAGCATTTCGAAGGTTTTCTCCTTAGTTGTACAAGAGGAACGTCAGCGATCTATTACTCAAGGAAATTTTTCCACTCCTGGCGAGCAGTATCATGTTGTGTCTGCTTCTTCAACGCCTGGAAAGTATTCCTATAATTCTAAGGGCGGTAAACGTGATAAGCTCGTTTGTTCTCATTGTGAAGCTACTGGTCACAGTATTGATCGATGCTACAAGCTTCATGGTTATCCTCCCAGTCATCCGAAGTATAAGCAGAATCAACAGCAAGGGAAGGTGAATCTCTGTCATCTTTCCACTCCGTCTCCAGATTATTCTCATGGCCCTGGAGATACTTTGACTACTGCTCAGTGCCAACAGCTTATCCAATTTCTGAATGCTCAAATGCTAACTAGTTCTGGAACCACTATGGATTCGCAGCAGCAAGAACCCTCCGTCTCTTGTTTCCACGGTATTTTCTCTTCTTATTCAGCACCATTTTCTGTCTCCAAACATCACTGGATTCTCGACACAGGGGCTACAAATCACATATGTTGTTCCTTGTCTTTGTTTCTTTCATACACACCGTCTTCATCTTCTGTCAAGTTACCAAATAACCTTACTGTACCTGTTACGCACACTGGTGTAGTAAGATTATCTGCTGATTTGATTCTTCATGATGTTTTCTTTATTCCTCATTTCCAGTTTAACATTTTGTCCATTAGTTCGCTCACTAAGACCATTCCGTGTTCTGTCATGTTCAATTCTTCTTGTTGTGAAATCCAGGACCGCACCCGGAGCAAGAGGATTGGGATGGGTAAACGCTTAGGCAACCTCTATATTCTCATTGCTTCCACCACAATCGATGAACTGTCTCAATCCAAAATATGTACTGTTTCTTCTCTCAAAACAGAGTTGTGGCATTCTAGATTAGGTCATCCTTCGTTTACGAAGCTCTCAGTCATAAATGATGTTCTACATTTTAATCCTGTACGTAATAGTTCTGTGCATTGTACAACTTGTCATTTGTCTAAACAGAAACGCCTACCTTTTGTTTCTAATTCACATATTTCAGCTCATGCTTTTGATCTTTTGCACTTGGATGTTTGGGGTCCTTTTTCTCATATCAGTGTTGAGGGATTCAAGTATTTCTTCACCATTGTGGATGATCGAACACGTTACACATGGGTGT
>NC_133316.1:9457278-9476108 GCF_012295235.1 Primulina huaijiensis | reverse complement strand
CAGCGGTGCAAGGACCGATTCAAGCCACGTACCAGGCCCTGCTGGGTCTGAACCATGGCTTAGAGGGGGCCGCAAGCTGCTGGACACGCCTTTAGAACAGCTGGAGTCGCGATCTGCTTGGTGGTGAGGGAGCCGAGAGTTGAGGTTTGAGGCGCAGGGCTCGGTCTGGTGTATGGATCAGCTGAGGGCCAGGGGCTAGGGTCTGGTGCGTGTTTAAGGGTCCTAGGATGAGTCTCTTTATGGTGGTTCATGGCCTGGAGCGGCAGCTAAGAGACTGAACAAAGAAAGCTGCGGCTGTGCACTTAGGGTTCGTGTAGAGCAAGTCACGGCTGTCGGTTTTAAGGCGGTTGCTGGACGGGGCCAGGGCGTGGGGCAGTGTCTTGGGTCGTTCCTTAGGGTCCTAGGGAGGGCCTGGTGGTGTTGGTTCAGGGCTGGGTTGGCTAGGGAAGGTGGCTAGACCAGGAAGCAACCAGCTGCACCAATGGGAGACGGGTTAGGCTAGTCACGGCTCTTGCTTGCTTTGGGGCTCAGGCATTAGTTCTGAGTTTGAAAGGGGTATATCATGGTCTTAAGTTATGTCTAAGGGTTGGGTCTAGGTCCTGGTTCGGGTCCGGTTCGAGTCGGTTTAAGCATGAGAGTCGAATTAATGAAAGATGGTGACTAAGGCTTTCGGGTTAGCACATGCTGGAAATTCCAGCGGCTTGCTGGCCTATTATTCGAGTGTCTAAAGGTCTGGTTTTGAGGTTTTTAGGACCTTTTAGATGTTTATTAGGTGTGGTAAAAAGATGGGAAAAATTCGGTTAAGTTCCGAATCGATTGGGGTTAAAACCGAGACACCGGTCCAAGTTTTAAAACAATTCGGTTAAGTTATGAAATGAGCTCGAATTTACGTCTAGGGAAGCTTTTAAATATGTTTTGGGATATTTTAAGGAGTTTGGTAAGCTTCGGATCAAAATAATGAGTTTTGGATTTATCCGGGATTTAGTCGCCGCACGAAACGTTAATTAAAGAATTAATTGAAACGCCTAGATTTAAGCTTAATAAAATTATATAAAATTATATTTAAGCTCAAATAATTATTAGAAGTCTAAGTTTTTAATTTGGGAATTTTATGCTAAGGTTTGATTTAATTCGTGATTAAAACGCATTAATATGTTACATTTAAAGATTAATTTATAAGTCCTATTTAAGCCAAATAAAAAATATGAAAAAAAATTAATGTAGGCTTAAATAAATATTTGGGACATATTAGAGTCAATGAAATTAAGAAAATATCAAAAACGTGAATTTTTACGTCTAGGGTGAAACGGAAATTTTTGGGTTTTCAGGGGAAAAATGGTTTTTTTGCACACGAGGTGAGATTTTGGTCATGACAGAACCCTGAGCACAAATTTATGATATTTTAAATGTTCATGCATCATGTTTACGATTTTTTTCGCTATTATAATAATTATGGTGCATGCTTGGTTTAAAGGAATTATGAGAGAAAAAGTAAGAAAGTGAAGAGCACTCCGTCTCCGCCACGCCGCGTCGTTATTTCGTTTGTTTTCTGTCAAAACAAACCAAGGCATGTTTATATCTTCTTTCACTCTTGAATCAAGCCATATAAGTATTTTTAAATATCGCAAGTACATGATTTTAATGCAAGAAAATCGAAATTGTTCATATTCAATTATGTTATTTAATTATATTACGTGCAAAATATTCATTTTGAGATTTATGCGATATTGCTTGTGGTCACTTTACTATCATGGGATTATTACTTCACCCGGTCGCCAGTTACCGGTCAGTTCAGTTTGGTACCACCCGGTCGCCAGTTACCGGTCAGTTCAGTTTTGTACCACCCGGTCGCCAGTTACCGGTCAGTTCAGTTCAGTTCAGGGGCCACTTGCGTAGACCATAATCTCACCAAGAAAATTATTACAAGTTATTTCACTACAGGGCTCCAAGGAGCAAACATTTTCACTATGATTTTCAGTTCAGTTATGCACGTATTATAATTAATCATGACACGATATTTTACGTTATGCCTCACGACATGATATTTTCACTTGCATGCAATTTTATTATTTATTTACTCGTTATTTACGATATATGCATGCTGAGTCTTTAGACTCACTAGACTTAATTGTTGTAGGTACCGATGATGCAGGGACCGATGGTGGGGACCAGTGAGCTAGCTTGGGTCGGCAGTAGTGGAACCCGAGGACCTCATGTTTTTAGCATTTACTATTTTGACTCAAACAAATTTCTTCGTTGTTGAATTGTTTTAAATTATTATCTTGCAAACAAACATTTACTTCCGCTGTTATTTTGAATGGTTAAACTTTTATCAGTTATTTATTTATGAATGATGCATTTTAATTAATTAAAAAGAAAAATTTTAAATTTTCCGCAAATTTTCAAATAGGTATTTAGAGGCCTCTACAATAAAAGTTCTAAATTCCAATATATTTTTCATTTTCTCAATTATGAGTGATGTTTTTAGTGTTGATCAAAAGTAAGCTCATGGAAAGCTAAATCTATTATGTCAAGGTGAAGAGGATGAATTCTTGGTGAAATATTATGATTTAATACTAACATCTAACAATCTAACATTTATTTTATCGCAACTAACTTTTACTTTATCGCAACTAACTTTTACCTTCCGCAACTAACTTTTACTTTTCCGCAACTAACTTATTAAATCATATATTTCATTTAGGCAATAGCGTGGTTCTGCCGGTTGTTCTAAATGAAATATAATGATTTAATTTAACATTTACTTTATTCAATTATATATTTATATAGTTATATATATAATCATAGGTACCATATATAAAATATCGGTGAATTCGGTATTTTCTATAGTGGAAACTATATTATATTAGGTGTGTGTTTAAATATTTATTTTTCTTGGAACCATTATTTATGGTGGTTTCCTTTGTTTTACTTTTAGTTAAACAATATTACATAAACAAAGAATAAATCCTCGAGCCTTGACAAAATTTATAATTTGTAAACTTCATTCTTGCATTTGGTAATCTATAAATTAATAAATTTAAACTTAAAATAACCTCTCTGTGGATCGATCTCATACTTACGAAATATATTACTTCCAGACAACCAACATTTGGGTGAATTATAATTTAAGTAGTAGCAAGTTTTTGACGCCGTTGCCGGGGAGGTATAAATTAAGTTTATATTTGTTAATTATTGTAATCAAGAACATGATCAATTAAGAACACTTAGGCACCATATGAACCTTATTAGAACTAGTGCCCCATCTTGTTTAGTTTTTCCTCCTGATGCATCTAATTTCAACTTTAAACCTCAAATTNATGCACAACCCTCACAACAATATTTTCAAAATAACCAAAATCATCAAGGTTATATTTCTTATGTTACACCTCCAAGAAAAAACTTTGAAGATGTAATTCATGCATTTATCCAAAAGCAAGAGTCTATCAATATTCAAAACAGTCAATCTATGAGTGATTTGAAAGAAACTCTTGCAAAATTTGCATCTGCACTTAATATTCATGAAAAAGAAAAATTTCCATCTCAACCTCAACCTAATCCTAAAAATCAAAATCAAGAATTAAAAAATGAAAAAATTGATCAAATAAAGTCTGTTATTACCCTTAGTAGTGGTAAAATAGTTAATGATCCATATAGTAATGAAAACAAGGATCATTTAAAATCGAAGAGTAAGGATGATAATCCTGATACTTTTGAGAATGATGATACCTTAAATTCTAAAAATAATTTGTTGAATGATAAATCATCTGAAATAGTAAATGAATCAAATAAACCTCCACCATTTCCTCATGCATTAACAAATCATAAAAAACAAAAAAAATGATTATGATATCTATGAAGTTTTTAAACAAGTAAAGATAAATATTCCATTATTAGATGCTATTAAACAAGTACCTTCTTATGCAAAATTTTTAAAAGACTTATGTACTGCGAAGAGAAAATTGCATGTGAAGAAGAAAACATTCTTGGCTGAACAAGTAAGTTCTACTCTTCAAAATAATTCTAGTTTAAAATATAAAGATCCTGGTTGTCCAACAATTTCATGTATTATTGGAGAAAATAAAATTAAAAAAGCTTTGTTAGATTTGGGAGCAAGTTTGAATTTATTTCCTTATTCTGTTTATGAGAAACTTAATTTAGGAGAATTAAAACCCACTTCTGTTACTCTCTTACTGGAGGATAGGTCCATCAAAATACCTAGAGGTATTGTAGAAGATGTGTTGGTTCAAGTTGATAAATTCATATATCCTGTAGATTTTATTGTTTTAAATACACAACCAATAGAAGTACATAATGAAATTCCAGTAATATTGGGACGACCATTTCTAGCAACTTCAAATGCTTTAATTAATTGTCGAAATAGAATAATGAAATTGTCTTTTGAAAATATGACTCTAGAATTTAATGTGTTCAATTTATGTAAACAACCAAGTATTAATGAAAATGAATATAATAATGAAATTGTCTTTTGAAAATATGACTCTAGAACTTAATGTGTTCAATTTAAGTAAACAACCAAGTATTAATGAAAATGAATATAATAATGAAATTGTCTTTTGAAAATATGACTCTAGAATTTAATTTGTTCAATTTATGTAAAAAACAAAG
Organism: Primulina huaijiensis; assembly: GCF_012295235.1. Lineage (NCBI taxonomy): Eukaryota > Viridiplantae > Streptophyta > Magnoliopsida > Lamiales > Gesneriaceae > Primulina > Primulina huaijiensis. The sequence goes on along the minus strand of NC_133316.1, from coordinate 9,471,479 downwards.
TATTAATGAAAATGAATATTATAATGAAATTGAAACAATTATGAAAGAAAATATACAAGAAAAAAACTTAAATCAGCAATCTGAAGTTTTTTCAATTGAAAGTTTTGAGTCTGAAAATAATTTTAAAGAAGATGATAATACAAAACTTGAATTAAAAGTTTTACCATTCGAATTAAAATATGTATTTCTTGGTGAAAATAAAGCATTTCCTGTTGTAATTTCTTCCACTCTTCTACCAAATCAAGAAGATTTAATTAAATTACTTAAAAAATATAAAAATGCAATTGGATGGACATTGAAAGATATAAAAGGTATAAATCTTTTAATTTGCACACATAAAATTCACTTGGAAGAAAATGCTAAAACATATCAACAACCACAAAGATGGTTAAATCCACATATGAAGGAAGTTGTTAAGAATGAAGTATTAAAACTATTTGACGCTGGAATTATCTATCCAATCTCAGATAGTAAATGGGTAAGTCCAACACAAGTAGTACCTAAAAAGTCAGGCATCACTGTTATAAAAAATGAAAAGAGAGAGTTATTACAAGCTATGATTCCATCTAGTTGACGTATGTGTATTGATTATAGAAAACTAAATAATGCAACTAGAAAAGATCATTTCTCACTACCATTTTTAGATCAAATTCTAGAAAAAGTAGCAGGAAAATTCTTATTACTGTTTTCTTCATGGGTATTCGGGGTATTATCAAATACCTATATCATTAGAAGATCAAGAAAAAACTACTTTCACTTGTCCTTTCGGAACTTTTGCATTTAAAAGAATTCCATTTGGTTTATGTAATGCTCCGGCTACTTTTCAAAGAAGCATGTTAAGTATTTTCTGTGATATGATTGAAGAATTTGTAGAATTTTTTATGGATGATATAACTGGTTTTCGAAACTCATTTGAAAATTGTCTTAAAAACCTAGAAGAAGTATTAATAAGATGTGAAGAAAAAAATCTTGTTTTAAATTGGGAAAAATGTGATAGGATCGATTAACGTAACAAGAGTGTTTAGAAGGGGGATTGAATAAACACTCACAATTAAAACAGATCTTTTCGAGTTTTGAGTTTAGTTTGGTGAGAAACTGATTCTAGGAATCTTGCTGGTCAATGACAATCAGTTAAACTAAAGTAGTTGCGAAAATTAACTGACTGAAAGATAGAATAAAAAACTGAAATAAAATACACAAGGATTGTTTCTGGATGTTCGGAGATTTCAATTACTCCTACGTCACCCCTTCTATCTCAAGGATAGGATTTCCACTAAAAGACTTTGATCGAATACAAGATTTGTACTGAACCACTTCAGTTTGGACTTATCACTGCCAAAAGCTGAAACTCTTAGTATTACAAAATGTTCTCAGTGAGTACTGATCTTAGCACTATCGAATTTAACGATTATTAAAAAGTGCTAGTGAGCTCAAATTGTAGCCTTGACAGCTACGAATAAATCAAGTAAGGGTGAGCTAACATTTTGACATAGTAACAGCAAGCTTTGAATAGAGTGATCTATATATATTTTTTCAGCTGTTCTTCTGTCATATTTATATAAGCTTCCCTTCCAACGGTAACTTGAGATATGTTTGAATCTTTGTATCCGTTGATTGCCACTTCATCATTCCTTGGGCATTGTTTGTTTCATTTATTGTAATGCGGCGTCTTAATTGCTCTAGCCGAAATGCGTTGTTCTAAGCTGTATTGATTGAAGTGCGGCGTTTCATATTCAGTTGCAATCTGCTATGTCTCTTTGTCGGTTGAATGTTCTTTCCCGAGACATGTTTAGTTGAAGGAAGCATACGGCTGAATATATCAACTGATCGGTTTCCAACTGATCATTTTTCTTTATTAGATCTGCTGATGTCAGTTGTTAAGTCCAGTTGCTGAATATAATTGCGCGTATCAGTTGGTTGATCAGTTTGTCAAACTCCAGAATCTAGAGATTGGTTCATATTTTGTCAAACGCCGGAATTTCGTTTCCAAAAATTTCCCCCTTTATAGTGTTTGACAAAACTAAGTAAATAATAACTGATCGTCTGAACACAATGTAGATAAAATAAGAGGTTGATCTTGATCATCTGAAAGCTGAATAATCATCCACACGAATACGAGATAGACTTGTTGAGAGTTTTCTTCAACGAGAAGATTTCTTCTGTTGTTCTAGAATCTCTTTGATTTCTTCCCCCTTTTTGTCAAACAACTCCATCTTCAAGGATAATTTTCGAACATCTGTTGATAGAAAGTTGACAGAGTTGGATATGTTTTCAACAGCAGAGGTTAAAGCGATTTGAAGTATATCTATCTTTCTTGATACGAGTGTCTCCACAGTATCAACTCTTTTGCTGATAGAATCTTGAGTCACTGAGAGACTCTTAACCAAACCTCTGTTCTTCTGAATATCATCACTGTTTGAGAGAGAGATGTTAAAGCATCTTGAATTGTCGTCAGTTTCTGATAGTTGTATTTTTCAGAATGTTCCAATTTCAGAGAATGCTCTAATTGAGTATGCTTAATCTTGTATACATGATTGATCATTTCATTCATATTCTACTGAATTTCCTTAATTTCTTCAAGAACTTTATCAAGATCTGTAGAAAAATGAGGCGGCGACTAACAAGACGTTCCTGGTTCCGTTGAGACTTGATCAAAGACCACCATGGTCTTATCAGATACCATTGTTTCAGAAACAGTCTGTGCTGGAACATCTGTTTCAGTTACTGCCACTTGGACTGTAGGAGGTGTAGATTGATGATGATTAGCAAAGATACTTTCCTGCAGTCACGTCAGTTGATTTGGAATATAATAAGTTTATTAATTTGTTAACTTATGTGAGAAGATTTGTAAAATATCCAGCTGAACAGTCAGTTGGGAAACAGATTCATTTCAGTTGACAATTCGCAAACAATTGTCCTCTCAGTTAACATTTTCAAAAACTGATATTCCCCCTTAATCGGTACATAGAATAATTAAAGTGACGATATAAAATAAATTTAATTGTCAGAAAGATTATCGTTTGCTGAAACGTTGACGGCCCTTCAACTTCCAAGATTTTCGGCTATAAATAGAAGTAACACGGTTAGTTTCAGTCATACTGGTGAAAATATTCAAGACAAAAAGAATGTCAGATACGAGTAGCTCGAGTGCTTCGCTGTTTGCTCTGGAGACCAGGAAGGCTGTTAGAGAAGATGAAGTCTTCTATAAGAGTCTTCACTACTGGGAAAAGTTACACAAGCTTGAGTTCCTGTATAATACTGGGGAGGCTACCACTCCTGAACTGGTGGCAGAGATGAAAAAATTGCGGGAGCACTTGAACATAGCTGTGTGGGTGGACGTCTTTAAGGAAGGTCATATCTATCAGCTAATGCTTCGAAAGGAACTTAAAATCCTTAAGCGCATATCTGTTTCTCAGAGCTTTGTCAAGACATCTACCGCACCTTTATCCGGTTGGTTGAAAATGTGGATAATTTTTGTAGAGGAAAAATATGATGATGTAATCCGTGCAAACATTTATGGTTGAATGAAGTATTTATATGAGCTTAACTTTGTTTTTCTCTTTCTTTTATCGGTTGACTATGAACTGAAATCAGTTAAGCATTAAGTAATAAATGACAAACTGATATCAGTTGATAATGAACAACTGATAAATAAGAAGCCTGGGTGAATGAGAAAAACGCTTCGGTTGACTCGAGACTCTTTAGCTTCTTCAACATTTAATGTCATATGTCTATAAGAAAAACGATAGAGATAAAATGTGAGATAATAACAGTTCAATATGTCGGATTCAAGCAATTCTGATGCATGCAGCAGTACGCATATTCAAGTTACTGAACAATTAAGTCCTTATTTAGAAGAGTTGAAGAAAACGATGGAGGAATATGTCTTGACGAAAGTGATGTCAACATGGTTCAAAATTCATGATTTGCAGAGGATAAGTAGTAGTGGTGCTGCTCCTTCTCGTGCTCAAGCAGCAATAGCAAGAAAATACATTGATCGTTTTGAAGTCAGGCATGTTACAGACCTGGTTGATGACAATGTTGTGTTACATGCAATGCTATGGAAGGAATGGCATGTAATTGAGAAGATTTCTACAACTGAATCATTTTCTAGAATCCGAATTTATGAGTTGAATAATTTGATTACATAATGGCAAGATTCAGTTGGTTCTAAGTTATCCTCTGTAAGATGGAATCGATTTTATTCTTAATAAAGTAACATTTCCAATTTGTTGTTGTGTTCTTATTTTCTGCAAATAATTTTATTAGTAAAACAGCATCAATAATAATTTTAAGACAAGTAAATTAAACCAATAATATTGCGAAAGTAAGAAAACTTAGTCTCGGGTGATGGTTTGGTGAAGATGTCAGCTGCTTGTTGCTCAGTTGAAATATACTCCAGTCCGATGTCCTTCTTCAAAGCATGATCTCTAATGAAGTGGTGCCTGACATCATTATGCTTGGTCCTTGAGTGAAGAACTGGATTATAGGTGATGGCAATTGTGCTCGTATTGTCACAAAATATGGGCGATTCATTTGTAATTACTCCATAATCTTTCAGTTGTTGCTGGATCCAGATAAGTTGTGCACAAAAACTACCAGCAGCAAGGTATTCTGCTTCAGTTGTTGAGGTAGCTATGGATGTCTGCTTTTAGCTGAACCAAGAGATCAGTCTGTCTCCGAGTAACTGAAAAGATCCACTTGTACTTTTGCGATCAAACTTACATCCTGCATAATCTGCATCTGAATATCCAACTAAATTGAAAGTAGAGTCTTTAGAATACCATAACCCAACATTTTGTGTACCCTTAAGATATTTCAAAATTCTTTTAGCAGCTGAGAAATGTGATTGCTTAGGATTTGCTTGAAATCTAGCACACATACAGACAGCAAATACAATATCAGGACGATTGGCAGTTAGGTACAACAATGAACCTATTAAACCTCGATATAATGTCGCCTCAACTGATATTCCCCCTTGATCAGTGTCCAATTTTACTGATGAGCTCATGGGAGTATTTGCAGCTGAACATGATTCCATGCCAAATTTCTTCAGCAGCTCCTTTGTATATTTAGTCTGACTGATGAATATACCAGTCTCCAGTTGCTTCACTTGCAGTCCAAGAAAGAATGTCAGTTCACCCATCATGCTCATTTCAAACTTATCCTGCATTAGCTTAGCAAACTTTTCGCATAATTTGGGGTTAGTTGACCCAAATATGATATCATCAACATAAATTTGAACTAATAAAATGTGATCATTCTTAGCAAATTTGAACAAGGTCTTATCAACTGATCCAACAGAAAAATCATGATCAGTTAGAAATTTTGAAAGAGTTTCGTACCAAGCTCTGGGAGCTTGTTTACGGCCATACAAGGCTTTGTTCAAATGATATACATGATCAGGAAAGTTGTGATTTACAAAACCTGGGGGTTGTTCAACATATACTTCTTCTTGTAGTTGGCCGTTCAGGAATGCACTCTTTACATCCATCTGATATACCTTGAATTTCTTGTGTGATGCATAAGCAAGAAAAATTCTGATTGCTTCCAGTCTTGCAACTGGAGCATACGTCTCATCATAGTCAATTCCTTCTTCTTGCTTATATACTTGTGCCACTAATATTGCTTTGTTGTGTACAACTGAACCATCCTCGTTTAGTTTATTTCTGTATACCTATTTTGTACCAAGTTAGGATCAGCAAGAGCTTCATCAGTTTTCTTCGGTTCTAGTTGTGAAACAAAAGCAGTTCAGGAGGAAGTGATTTTCTCCATCTGTACTCAGTATTTGTTGTATCAGCAATTTCTTCAGTTGGTAACTGAACACAGTTTTCAGTCTCAGTTGCTGCTTCGTCAACTGATATTTGAATGTTATCATTATGCTCTGTCAACTGATCATCAGCAACGACTTCCTGCACATCTGATTGGTCCAGTACTTCTGGTTCAGGTGTTTGAAGTATGTTTTGATAGCCATGACTTTCATTTTTGTCATCATCTTCCAAACTGATATCTGTAAATCGATCAACTAGCTCAACTTGATCAGTTGGCTTATTAGTTAGTCCAGTTTCATCGAAATCAACATGAGCAGATTCTTCAACATTCATGGTTTTCTTGTTGAAGACTCTATAGGCTATACTAACTGATGAGTATCCAAGAAATATTCCTTCTGCAGATTTAGGATCAAACGCTTTTAAATAATTTTTACCATTATCAAGAATAAAACATCTGCAGCCGAATATTTTGAAATAAGTAATTATACTTTTTCTTCCATGTCAGATCTCATTTGGTGTTTTCATATGATTCTTATTAATCATTGATCTGTTCTGAGTATAACACGCAGTGTTTACTGCCTCTGCCCAAAATCTTTGAGAAATACTAGAATCAGCAAGTATTGTTCTGGCAGCTTCTTTAAGAGACCGATTTCTTCTCTCAGCTACACCATTTTGCTGAGGAGTTCTGGCTGCTGAGAGCTCATGCTTAATTCCAGCATTTTCTAGGAAATTTGAAAGAGTTTGATTGATGAATTCAGTTCCTCGATCAGATCTGATTCGATCAATTCCAACTGATTTTTCATTTAAAAGTCTTTTGAAGAGCTTTATTAGTTGCGAAGCAGTATGGTCTTTAGATTTGAGAAAAATAACCCAAGTAAATCTTGAAAAATCATCTACGACTACCAAGGTGTATTTCATTCCTCCTAAGCTCATGACTGGTATAGGACCAAAGAGATCCATGTGCAACAGTTCTAAGCATCGGGATGAAGATTTACATCCCTTGTTTTTAAAAGAGGATCGTACTTGTTTACCATACTGACATGCTGAGCAAAGTTTTTCTTTTGAAAAGTCTATTTTGGGCAAACCAGTTACAAGTTCATGTTTACTCAGATAGGCAATGGATTTAAAGTTTAAATGATTTAGTCTCTTATGCCACAACCAGTTTTTAGATGATTTGGAAGCAATAAAACAAACTGGTGCATAAGTTTGATCATTCCAACTGACTTTATATGTGTTTCCACAACGTTTGCCAGTTAGTATGATTTCATCAGTTGAAGTTTTGACTAAACATGAGTTTTTGTCAAATTGTACTGAGAATCCACTGTCGCATAACTGACTGATGCTAATCAAGTTATACTTCAGGTTTTCTACTAATAGAACATCTTTAAAAGTAAAGTTACCATGGATAAGCTTACCCTTACCCACAGTTCTACCTTTGGAATTGTCCCCGAAACTGATGTTTGGACCAGTGTATTTGATCAGTTGGGATAACGCACTTGCATCTCCTGTCATATGTCGCGAGCATCCACTGTCCAAATACCATATTGAGTTCTTGTTTGTACCTGTTACCTGCAATCACACATATAATATAACTTGGTACCCATATCTATTTGGGTCCTGAACTGATTAGTCCCTTAGGAATCCACACTTGGATTAGTCTAACAGACTTTCCAGTAGCTGTATTCCAAATGGTTTTTCTCGGCTTTTGTGTGCTTGGTGTGTAGTGTACAGATGATACAATATTTGTTTTAGCTTTATTCAACTGATTGTTCAGTCTATATCTCTTCTGAACTGGCTTGCAGTTATAGTAATTGAAATAGCTATTCGAATAGTTCTTGTGAGACCTCTTTGATGACTGACTTTGTGAATCAGTTGAGAATTTTTGACTATAACCAATCCCATATCTTCTAGCCTTGTTCATATTCTCAGTAGGTTGCTCAATCAGTTTACTGGGCTCAATTTGTTCTTGTATCACTGCTGTTTTGACAAAATGAATGTATTTCCCTTTGTCTATTTTTGGCTTTGGTTGAGTATCATTTGGATATATTTCTCCTTGAGTGTTGAACCCTAAACCAGTTTTATCAGAAACTGATTTTTGTGAATTCTGCATCTCATTCAGTGCAGTAGATGACTTGTTCCAAGACTGAATGAGCTCAGTCTGTTTTGAGTTTTCAAGAATCAACTTCTGGATTAATGACTGATTTTTGTTTCTCTCTGCTTTTAACTCAGCAATTTCCCTTTTTAGACTCAACCCATCAACTGATTCATCAGTTTTGGTTTTATTGTCTGTGGGATCAGTTTGCTTTGCTTTGATTTTTTCAAATGATGATGCAAGCTTTTGATACTCATTTACCATGTCATGTAGTGTTAGAATGAGTTCTTCTCGTGTGAAATCAGTTGAGCTGAAATCAAATACCTGTTGGCTAGATGATTCTTCTTCTGCATCATTAGCCATTAAGCACTTGACTTCCTCATCATCACTAGAGCTGCATGAGCTTTCTGGTTCTGACTCCTCACTGTCAGTTTCTGCCCATTTAGATTTGTTTTCTTCAGCTAAGAGTACCTCATGTTTCTTTCTGAAGGACTTCTTATCTTCCTTGGGTCTTCTTTTGTGCTCATATGATTTCTTTCTTCTATCAGTTGAGCCTTGACTGTCCTTCTTGGGTTTAGGACAATCAGCCATAAAGTGACCTGATTTGCCACAGTTGTAGCAGGCATTTGATTCATCTTTGGAACTGTTCCTTTGGTATGGCTTCTGGAAGTTTCCTTGATTCTTTCTCATGAACCTTCCAAATTTTTTGATGAACAATGACATAGCATCACTGCTCAACTGATCAGCAGATTTCTCGACTGAACTGATTGGTTCTGTTCTGACAGCAGCTAGAGCAGTTGTGGCTGCAGGGGTAGATGGTTCTCCTTCTCTGGTCTGCAGCTCAAATTCATAAGCCTTTAAATCAGCAAACAGATAATGAAGTTCAATCTGGTTCAGATCTTTGGACTCCCTCATTGCCATGGTCTTGACATCCCATTCCTTGGGAAGACCTCTCATTACCTTCAGTGCAATCTCTTTGTTGGTATACACTTTTCCATGTGCATTTAACTCATTGATGATACTGCTTACTCTTTCATCATACTCGTGCATTGATTCTCCTGCTTTCATTTTGATGTTATCAAACTTTTGAACAGCTACAGAAAGTTTATTTTCTTTGGTTTGATCATTTCCTTCACACAGCTGGATCAGCTTTTCCCAAATTTCTTTGGCTGACTTACACATCTTAATTTTGCTGAAGGTTACTTTGTCCAGCGTTTTGTACAGAATGTCTTCAGCCACATTATCAAGATTTGCTTTTCTTTTATCTTTAGTTGTGCATTCATCTCTGGGCTTTTCTATTCTTTGTGGTGCCCCTTCTTTTATGGCAACTGCTGTATTTGTTTTTAGAATCTTCATGGGTCCATAAGTTATGACATACCACATGTCATCATCTTGTGCAGCTAAATGAGCCTGCACTCTGATTTTCCAATCATCAAATTCTTCTCTGGAGAACATATGAATTTTGTTGAATGAAGTCATGCTAGCAAGTTTATAGATCAAAAGTATTCAAGAACAAGATTCAACCGCTCTGATACCACTTGATAGGATCGATTAACGTAACAAGAGTGTTTAGAAGGGGGGTTGAATAAACACTCACAATTAAAACTGACCTTTTCGAGTTTTGAGTTCAGTTTGGTGAGAAACTGATTCTCGGAATCTTGCCGGTCAATGACAATCAGTTAAACTAAAGTAGTTGAGGAAATTAACTGACTGAAAGATAGAATACAAAACTGAAATAAAATACACAAGGATTGTTTCTGGATGTTCGGAGATTTCAATTACTCCTACGTCACCCCTTCTATCTTAAGGATAGGATTTCCACTAAAAGACTTTGATCGAATACAAGATTTGTACTGACCCAATTCAGTTCGGACTTATCACTGCCAAAAGCTGAAACTCTTAGTATTACAAAATGTTCTCAGTGCGTAACTGATCTTAGCACTATAGAATTTAACGATTATTACAAAGTGCTAGTGAGCTCAAATTGTAGCCTTGACTGCTACGAATAAATCAAGTAAGGGTGAGCTAAGATTTTGACAGAGTAACAGCAAGCTTTGAATAGAGTGATATATATATATATTTTTTCAGCTGTTCTTCTGTCATATTTATAAGCTTCCCTTCCAACGGTAACTTGAGATATATTTGAATCTTTGTATCCGTTGATTGCCACTTCATCATTCCCTAGGCATTGTTTCCTTCATTTATTGTAATGCGGCGTCTTAATTTCTTTAGCCGAAATGCGTTGTTCTAAGCTGTATTGATTGAAGTGCGGCGTTTCATATTCAGTTACAATCTGCTATGTCTCTTTGTCGGTTGAATGTTCTTTCCCGAGACATGTTTAGTTGAAGGAAGGATACGGCTGAATATATCAACTGATCGGTTTCCAACTGATCAGTTTTCTTTATTAGATCTGCTGATTTCAATTGTTAAGTCCAGTTGCTGAATATAATTGCGCTTATCAGTTGGTTGATCATTTTGTCAAACTCCAGAATTTAGAGTTTGGTTCATATTTTGTCAAACGCCTGAATTTTGTTTCCAACAAAATGTCATTATATGGTTAAATTTGGGATTGTGTTAGGTCATGTGATATCTGAAAAAGGAATTGAAGTTGATAAAGCCAAAGTTGATGTTATTGCTAATTTAACATCAACAAAAACGGTCAAAGAAGTTCGATCATTCTTGGGTCATGCAGGTTTTTATAGAAGGTTTATAAAAAATTTCAGCACAATATCTAAACCAATTTCGAATCTTTTAACAAAAGATACACAGTTTGAATGGACTCAGAAGTGTGAAAATTCTTTTAAAAAAAATTAATCTTTTAATTACATCACTTATTTTACAACCTCCAGATTGATCTTTACCATTTGAATTAATGTGTGATGCAAGTGATTATGTTATAGGAGCTGTGTTAGGACAAAGAAAAGGAGGAAAACCGTATGCAATCTATTATGTTAGTAGAACCTTAAATAGTGCCCAAATAAATTATTCAACTACTGAAAAATAATTACTTTCAGTAGTATTTGCATTAGATAAGTTTCGATCTTATTTAATTGGTTCTACTACTATTGTTTACACTTATCATTCTGCCGTAAAATATTTATCAAATAAACAAGATGCTAAGCCTAGATTAATACGGTGGATTTTATTGTTACAAGAATTTTATATTATAATTGAAGATAAAAAAGAAAAAGAAAATGTCGTAGCAGATCATTTATCTAGAATAATGACTGAATCATCTCATAATGAAATACCAATAAATGAAAATTTTTCAAATGATCGGTTGTTTTATGCTACTATTATGCCCTGATTTGCTAACATTGTAAATTTTATTGTGAAAAATAAAATGCCTTCTCGTTGGAATTCACAGGATAAGAATAAATTCTTGATAGAAGTTAAAAAAAATTTTTGGGATGATCCTTACTTGTTTAATTATTGTCCTGACCAAATTTTTCGACGATACATACCCGGCAATGAAGTAAGTAATGTTATTAAATTTTATCATTCTGAAGCATGTGGAGGTCATTTTTCATCCAATAAAACAGTTACAAAAATCCTACAATGTGGATTTTATTGGCCGTCTTTATTCAAAGATACGCATTTATTTTGCAAATTTTGTGAAACTGTCAGAAGATGGATTCAATTTCAAAACGAAGCATGGTGTCTTTAAATCCAATCATAATTATTGAAATATTCGATAGTTGGGGGATAGATTTTATGGGTCGATTTCCATTATTTTTTGGATATATGTACATTTTAGTCGCTGTTGATTATGTTTTAAAATGGATTGAAGCAATTGCATGTAGAACTAATGATCATAAAGTTTTTATAAAATTTTTAAAAGAAAATATTTTTAGCCGATTTGGAATACCTAGAGCAATAATTGGTGATGGGGGAAGTCATTTTATAAATAAATCATTTTCTTCTTTGTTAAGAAAATATGGCATTACACAAAAAGTTTCTACCCCATATTATCCTCAAAGTAATGGTCAACTTGAACTTGCAAATAGAGAAATAAAACAAATTTTAGAAAACACAGTTAATCCAAATTAAAAAGATTCGTCTTTAAGATTAACTGATGCATTATGGGCATATAGAACTGCATATAAGTCATCATTAGGGATGTCACCATATAGGTTAGTTTTCGTTAAGTATTGTCATTTACCGGTTGAACTTGAACATAAAGCTTATTGGACAATTAAAGCATTTAATATTAATTTATATGATGCATCTAAATTAAGAAAATCGCAATTAAATGAACTTGAAGAATTAAGAAATGATGCATATGAAAATTCAAATATTTATAAAGATAAAACTAAAGCCTTTCATGATAAAAATATTATGAGAAAGTCATTTGAAATTGGACAAAAGTTTTACTTTATAATTCTCGTTTGCATTTATTTCCAGGAAAACAAAGATCGAGATGGTCAGGACCATTTATAGTTAAATTTGTTTATCCTCATGGTGTTGTTGATATTGAAAATCCTAAAAATAATGACGTGTTTAAAGTTAATGGGAAAAGACTTAAGCCTTTTATAGAAAATGAAATTCTTAACGATGAGTTTATGCCTTTATATGATCCATAATAATTGTTTGATATTTTCATTTTGTTTTTGCAGATTCTAGTTCATTTCCCGGTTAAGTGGCGGATAACGGTACTCCGTGACTATCTAAGTCGGTTTTTTCAGTTTTCCCAAAATAATAATAATAATAATAATAATAATAATAATAATATGGATGCTTGTATTGTGAATCTTCGTAAATATTTTGCTTGTTTTCCTGATAATGCGTTGAAAAAAATTTATAAAGCTGGATGTGAGCGACTAAGTTTGATAATGTCATATGGCATACCGAATGATATCTATTTGATAATTGAAGCAAAAGTCTGATTGGTTGGGGAAGTAAGTGAAATAATAATAAGACATATGCTAGGATTTGGTAAAAGCACATATGCCAAAAAGCGAAGAGCTAAACATATAGGTGGATGTCATAAATGTGCAAGGTGGACTTGTAATGGGAAATGCAAAAATGTTGGAATGACATCAATGAATAGAGAAGATAAAATTTTATTCATTAAGAATGGTCTGAGTAAAGAGCCTTTGGATAATTTTCTAGAGGTTCTTGATACGCATTCTAGTGGATACGTGCAAAATGAACTTCTTAAACTATGGTGGCAATTTCAACATGAGGAATATCAATATGGACGGTGGAATAAGCCTTATAAAGATCCTATTGTAGTAACGCATATTTGTTTAGATAAGTAAATATATATATACAATTTCGTCTCGAGAATCTGACGTTAAAAGACCTTGTTTGCCAATTTATATGAAAATTTGATGAGAAGCATATCCTCTACTCATAGAAGGCGTTGAAGCCGTTACTGAACGTAAAATCAAAGGAAGATGTGAGCCACAATCACAACTACGCTGTATATATGTGTTTTAATTTATGTCATTTTTATTTTCTTTTAATAATAATAATTTCATGGTCAAATATTGAATTTTGGCTTGTTACGCTTATAAATTTATATGCTATGATCTAACAATTGCAGAAAACATATTTCTCAACATGTCGACGTCCACGGTAAGTAATATCAAAAATAATTTTGTATTTTGTGGATCTAGTGCAGGAAAAGATTCAATTTATGAAGACGTGGCAGAAAAGCTTGGAATAACACTTGCTAAAAAAAAGATTCATTTGGTATATGGTGGTGGTGAAGTTGGTCTCATGGGAAAAGTTGTAAAAGCTGCGCATGCAGGTGGAAGTGAAGTCTTAGGCATTATTCAGATTACCTTAGTCAGTCTTACGGGACCAACAATAGGAGAAGAAATGAAAGTGGACAATATGCATGAACGAATTACTCAAATGATTGAACATTCAGATGCTTTCATTGCTTTACCAAGAGGTTTCGGTACTTTGGAAGAAATATTTCATACTGTTTGTTGGGCGCAATTAAATATCCACAATAAGCCAATTGGTTTGTTAAATGTTAACAATTATTATGATAAACTGCTATCGTTTCTTGATGATGTTGTGCAACAGGGATTTATTTCATTAGCTTCGCGAAGGATATTAGTTTCTGCTACAAGTGAAGGTGAACTTATTGATTTACTGCAAGAATTTAGTCATGAACCAGATCCATTCTTATCTCAACTTAATTGGCCAACATCCAAGAGTAAGAAAAGAAAATCATGTGATGCTAAACTTGTTATTCAACGGTATGTTTTAATTTTTTTTCTTTAAGGTATGAATAATCTCCTCTTCTTCTTCTCCTCTTAGTTTTTTTTATATAAAAATAAAAAAAATATATTCATGTATATAATAATAATAATAATAATAAT